>NC_142757.1:41680065-42012148 GCF_054948205.1 Urtica dioica subsp. dioica
ATGTTTAGTTTTAAATTCATATATTCAATTTTGGTTAAGTACTTCTCATGAAATGTTCGATATGCAATCTTCATATTTTTTTTAAATGCTTTTGTTTTTTTTAAGATCTTTAAAATTTTGGTTTGCCTTGTTTCGATGTGTTTTAAAAAAAAAATTCCTCCAAGTTTTCTAAAGAATTTTCTAAAGTTTAAAAAGTAAGATAAATAAGACGGTCCGAAAAGTCGATGTGTTACTTAATATTATGTTGTTTAGCATCATATATGTTAAACCTTTTATTTTATGAATTAAAAAAAAAATTGACTATTTTTTTATTTGTGCCCCCCTTCTATGAATTCATCCGGTCACGGTGTCTCTGTGTGTACTTTTTGCTTGGATTATGTCTGCTTTATGTTTTTGTATTTGATTTATGATTATCTCCTTTGCTTTGTAGATGTAAAATCTTGTGCATTTTATTGTGTTTAGTGGTCGATTAATTGTTCATTCACTACTGTATCATTACTGATTTTTCGTTTTTCTCTTTAACTAGTGATCTTTCCTATATCTTTCCCGTATATTTTTATAATGTGTTTTGGGTTTGATTCTTGAAGATTAAGAGAGAAGGCTATGCGTCATACGGTGAATCACTAGTTGAGCTTTATTTTAATCGCAAGAGAAAAAAAACGAGTGTTAGTTTAAATTCATCACAATTGCATGTGGGTGATAGATTTAAATTCATTTCTGGTCAGATCTTCATTGAGTGTGAGTGTGTTTCTGTGCATTGTTTAGTGTTGAGGGTGTACTAAGTGTTTCTTGCCCTGGCCAGAAGATACGAGAAAACCCAAGTGGCTTGTGGCTGTAAGTTCCTTACCCTGCGTTTGGTTTCTATGGAAGAAGAGAAATGCTAAGATTTTATATGGGGATGAAAGTAGTTTAGTTTAGTGTGTTTCTATAAATTGTTTAGTGCGAATGTTTTCATGTAAATTGAAGTGTTTTTTTATTTTTTTTTTATTTTTATTTTTTATGGTTATAATATGTAGTTAAGAAATGTCGTGTGATTACATTTTTATGTGTGTTTTTTATATGCACGGTGATGCAAGCCTACAGTTTCAAGAATGTTGGGATCACCGAAACAAACAAAAGAGTAGTGTTTTCTGAGTGGAATCGACCTAGTAAACAAGACTCACATCGTGAGGTCTCAGGTTTTAAGACCAATTCGGACGTTTAGGCTTTCAAAATGATGTTTTATTTTCTTCTCGATTTATTTAATTATAGCTTTTATTATTGTGTTAAGTAGATTTAATTTATGCATTAATATTCAGTTTTGGATTATGAAAAGTCTCTTGATGCATCTATAAATCATGAGCACCTATTTTGTAATGGAGAGATTATGAATGAAAAAGAAAATTTAAAACCTTTGTGTTTTTATCCCCAAATTTGTGTGTTCTTGTGAGGACCCGATTTGATGCCCGAGACCTAGTATTCGTGAGCGAATCAATAGGTGGAGGAAGGTTCTTCGATTGGGTATTCGTGCGTCGAATCAACAATCGTAGTTCATTTATCTCATCAACAAAATTTCCGCTGCATCACACGGATTTCTATGTTTCTGATTCGGTGTACCTTGTACTCTTCTAACAATGGTTCATGCGCGAGTGAGTACATTAAATTTTAATACATATTTGATATATTTTTAATATTTTTGGTCGCTCATAAGTCTAGTTCACGAGCTTTATTTTTTTGGATTGTGCCTTGTCCTTGGATATTTGTTATTGTTCTTTATGTACGAGTGTCATTTTTCCGTCGTGAAAGAACGATAGAGATTATTTCTAAACTATAAATTCCTCAATACTTTAAGACCAAAATCCAATAAGACAAAATTAATCCAAAAGTATGATTTTCATATATGTGTTGGTACAAAAATATCTTTAATAAAATATCTTTTTTTTTTATATTTAATTTCGGTATTTACTTAATGGTCACAAAAGTAAAATTAGAGATCATTTTTCGTTTGGTATATTAAAAATTTGAAAAATTTAAAAATCTGAAAAGAAAAAAAAATTGATTTGAAAATTTTGAAAATTCGTTTGAAGATTTATTGACATTTTTTCTTTTTATTGACATTAATGTCAATAAATCTTCAAACAACTCTGAAAAATTCTGTGAAGATTTATTGACATCGTTGTCAATAAATTTCATGCATGTCAATAAATTTCATGCATGTCAATAAATTTTCAATCGACCAAATTTTTTTGAAGATTTATTGACATCCAGAAACTCTATTGACATCAATGTCAATAAATCTTTAAAGAAGTTTCCATAATCGTTTGAAGATTTATTAACATTGATGTCAATAAAAAGACAAAATGTCAAAATCTTTTAACGAATTTTCAGATTCTTAAAACCATTTTTTTTCTTTAGGTTTCACAAATAAAGGTATATACGAGGCTTTGGAGGAAGTGAAATCATTAAACACGTTGATATGGACATAAATCTCTCTCTATCTACCTTTCTCTCTATCTTTGCCTGCATGTCAATTCCTCTTCTTCTCTGTCATGATTTCTTCTTCTTCTTCTTCTTCACTCAAAAACCCAAACCCAAACCTTAAAGTTAATGTCATGACAAATAAACCTAGATCATCGCCAGTAAATGGAGAGATGCTCGAAACAGTGTAGTTGTTGATTTTTGTTTTGTTCACTTGAATATTTTTTTTTCCAGATTTTTTCAGGTTTCCAAAAAAAAAAAATCGTAATGTCGACATTGTTAATAAATCAAGTAGATTATTGATGATCATGTAAGTAAACTAGACATTTGAAATATAAAAAGAAAAAGATATTTCATTTAAGGTAATTTTGTACCAATAAATATAAGGAAGTCATATTTTTGGATTCATTTTAATATATTGGATTTTGGTCCAAAAGTATTGAGGATGTCATAATTTAGGAATAATCCCAAAATGATATTAAAAAGAAGACAAGATCATATGCTGGAATAAATATTATATATTATTAAAAAATAAATATTATTTGGAATTGAGGAAATTATGACATAAATACTTTATATTTTCGAAAAAATACACTTAAATACTTATTTTTTCGCGGAAAAAATACCTAATATTAGGTTTTAGTTGCACTGTTAAACAAAATCATTTAAATTTGACATAAATCCACATGACAACCTTATGTTGAACACAATCTAACATTTTTTTTTCTAAAATTAACTAAAGTTAATAATATCATTTTAATAATAATTATAAATTATTTATATTATATTTAGGCATTAATAATATTGTTAAAATGATTTCATATTTATTTATTTAAATTAATAAGGCATCAATAATATTCTTTTTTATAGAAAAATTCTTAGTTAATTTAATTAATATTAAAATCGTTTTAATAAAATCATTATTGCTTGATTATAATATTAAAAATATTTTTAATTAAGAATTTTGTAATTTAGTAGGCCATATGATACATCACGTTTTAATATATCCAACATTTTAAAACTTTTAAACAAATAGTCAAAGTGATGAGTTGACATTTGATTTATTTATAAAATACCATATATAACCTACAATGTTATTAATTAATATATGAATATTATATAATTGTATTATCTCTCTCTCTCTCTCTCTCATGCATTCATTCATTGTACCCGCACATTCTCCCTCCTCTCTCTCCTTCTCCATTTTCATTTTTCCCCCTTCAAAATTTTAAAAAAATTATATGAACTTGAAATTGAGTGATTTCAAGCCCTATTAATTCGTGGCGACTAGATCTTCAAAAATATACCCATTATGTTGGATGAAAGTTGTTGTTTAATGTTGTGGAATTTTGCCGGGGATGAAATCCATCCATCGGTACGTTTTCAGATCACTGTCGGTCTAAAAATGAAGTTTACAATTTGGGTAAGTAAATGCCTCAAACTAATTTCTCTCTACTCCTTCTTCTTCGACAGTTTTTGTATGGGTTGAATCGTCAATAAATATATGTTAATTATCGTTAATTAATGACGTTTTACCTTTATGCTCGGGAAGAACTCTTTCTGAAGAGCTGAAAATGATGGATATTTTTGTGGAAATAACTAGGAATTTCCGAAAATTTTATGGAAATAAATGGAAATTTTCCATGCTTGAACATTGGAACACAAAAATAAAAAATTGCATATTATCTTAAACACATGAAGATCGGACCAATAGAAACACATGAAAATTGCACTTTTCTTTGAGCAAAACTGTTTTCCTCTGATCCATTAAAAGGATTGCACTTTTCTTTGGTAGTCAAGATATAAAAACAAAATTCCTTATGATGTAACTGACTTTTTTTGAGAAATTTAAGGAATTCAAAAATTCATAAAGTCAAAATAATGTTAGCGTGTTTAATGTTTACTACTTGATATACGTACTCATTACACGTTGCAAATGTTTTTTTTGTTAATAATTACGCAAAAATTTGTTGCTAGTTATAAGGTACTTCAGGCATAATTAGTTGTCAGTTTGTGCTGTTTGATTATTTTCCTAAACGTTAGCAAACGTTGGTTAGATCCAAAAATTGTAGTTTGTTTTGGGCTAGAAAACTACAGTGTCCTTTAATTAATTATTTTGTTATCAAAATGATATTATTAATACTGAATTACTTTTAAGGAAAAAAAAAATACTAAATTATGCTTAATCTAAGGTTGTCACATGGATTTCCGTCAATTTTTTTTTTTTTTTTTTTTTTTTCATATAACGGTGCAACCGAAACTCAACATTAAGTATTTTTATCGCAAAAAAAAAAAAGCAAAAATACATACGTATATGTTTCCGAAAACATTAAATATTTATGCCACCAATTCTTCTTTAGAATTTCAGCGGTGCGAATAATTTTTTATTTTTTATTTTCTATTTAAAGACATTATAAAGCGTTTGTTTATTAATCTTTTCCAAATCTTTCACGAGGCAGAGGGCGCAAGAATGACACCCATTACTATGGATAACCACTCCCAAATAATTTGACTATATGTCCTACAGCTAGCAGTTAGGACGGTCATGGACAAAAGTTAATAATAATAGCAAACCATAATTGCATTCAACGTCCTTTAATCAGCAAAAAGAAATTCTTGTCCATTCTGGTGGAGTTACTTTAATTTCAATATCTATGATCTACTCTACTGACAACTAGCGGATATAATAAAGAATAGTAAATGAAAAAGTTTTAGCTAAGGCCTATAAAGGTACACAGATCAAATTAATCCTCCTTAAATCATTCGTGGTAATATATATATATCCGCTAGTATATCAGAATCACATATTTTACATCCATCATAAAAATTAGGAAAATTTATTCTTTACACAACAAATCATTTAAAAAAAATGGATCGTTTCACATGTATTCACAGGGGAATAACTGAGTTACTACTCATCTTTCCTTTCCCAGCCCCAATGATAGACCTAGTGAGAAAAAACCTACCACTTGAAACCGACCTCACATGTAGTCTATTAACATTTTTGTTGTAGTTACTACGATCACTTCCATTTGACTTTGAACAATTAGCTTTGCCATCAAACCCTTCTTCTTGTTCTTCCTCTTCCCTAGACATCAAAATATCAACCACGTAGACCGTGTCTCGCTGCGTAAAGTCCATCGAAACGGACCTCCGCATCGAATCTCTCACCTCGATTTGAGTACTATGATTCTCCTCCAAGTCATTCAAAACCCTAGTAGTACTGACATCATTCTCACCACTCGCATTATCCGATACTACGGATTCCCCTCGGCTGCCTGATTGATCCACGTCGGCTGAAAGAGCGCCGATCTCGACGTTCGAGCGACAAAGAGGGCAATTCGAGTGCGATCTAAGCCACGTGTCGATACACTCCACGTGGAAAGCATGGCTACATTTCGGCAAAGCCCTAAGCCTCTCGTCTTCTCGAAACTCGCCGAGGCAGACCGAGCAGTGCTCAGTCATCGCAGTCCCTTCAACAATCCCGTTTCCTTTCTTGTACTTGATCACCGGGATCTTCTGGATCAAGGCCTCGTCGAGCCCCTCCGTAGATGATGTAGCCACGTGCCATGCCACGTCATCATCATGGAAAGGGTTTTCCCGGGAGAATCTTGTTCTCGTCGTTGCTGTCCTTTGATCGTCGTCGTTGTGGTTGTTATTGTTGCGGCAGTATTTAGAAACTAGGGTGAAGTAGCTGACCAGAAGAAAAGCGGCGGTCAAGATTATGACGCCGGCGATAATGAGTGGAGAGAAGGTGGATCCGCCATCGTCGTCGCCGGAAAAATCGAGAGGCGGCGGAGGAGGGTATATGACGTAGCACCATTGGGGACAGTACAAGCTACAAAACCCTAATGAGCAGTCCTTGTTGTTTATATATGGAACCCAAAGTTTAGGACTGCCTAGTGACCCCATGCAATTTGAAAGATACGTAAGTATATACTGTTTGGTTTTATGAGTTACTAATATAGAGTGATATATATGTTTTTTTTTGGGTCAAAGAAATGTTTATATATGTGAGTGCAAAATGAAAAAATTGGACAAAATGTTACCCGAAGTAGCTAAATTTTTCGGGATGTAAGGAGATATTATTCTCTGATCTGTATTTGATCAGAAGGAAAACAAGGACAACTTAGAGAGGTATATAATATAAATATGATTTTTGGAAGAGATGCGTTGTGAAATGAGTTAAAGAAAAGGGTCCGATAAAAAAAAAAAAAAAAAAAAAAAAGATAAAGAAAAGGGTAAAAAGCAAAAGCAAAAGCAAGGGAAAATATATGTAGTATCCCTCGTGTTTAATCAAAATGCGAGATTTATCCCCTCTATTTCTAGAAATATCATATATATCCCTTCAGTTTAATATAAATGACATATATCTCCCCTAAAAAAATGTTATATTACAAATATCACCCTTTTCGTTTGAACTCCCAAAAATACCCTTAATAGAATAAATATTTATTTACTGTTTTATTAAAAAAAATCAAAATCTCTCTTTATAAAAAAAATCATTAACTTTTTATAAAGAAATTTTTTAATTTAATTTTTTTGTATATAGAATAGAAAATAAAAAATTATTTCATTAAGGGTATTTTGGGGAGTTTAAATTATTTTTTTGTAAAAAATAAACGAAAAAAGATGATATCTGTAATTTAACATTTTTTAGGGGATGTATATGTCATTTATATTAAACTGAAGGGATATGTCTGATATTTTTAGAAATAGAGGGGATAAATCTCGCATTTCGATTAAACACGAGGGTACTCACCGTATTTTCCCCACAAGCAAAGCAAGTTTAGATAAGTGGTGGTGGTGATAGAGTGATGATGTGGTTTTCTTTTTCTTTTTCCGATATTCCTTTTTTTTCTTTCTTTTATTTGTTCATCTCTTCTTTGTCCAATCTCTATCTTTCTTTTTCTTTTTTCTTTTTTTTTTTAAATCCCACACGTCTTTTATTTTTCTCGAGACAATGGATTGTTGACTAAGGGAGAGAGAGTTGAATTACGGACTGATTTTAAAGTTATTAAATTATGCTTTAATTATCGTCCACGTCTCGCTGCAGTTTTGATGGGCATTTCGCGTGACTCACTCTCACCAATTTTCTTTCTTGTTTCTTCACATAAGGTTTAAAGCTTACTTGCATTGGTTACCATATAATAGCCCGAATTTGAAGTGAATCAAAATGTTATTTAAAGAAGGCACACCATCTTAAATTCTTAATAAAAAGTGAGATGAAGATTAAAATTCAGAATAAAAAAACTGTAGGATGTACGAATTTACAAAGAAGATCATCAATGTTAGGTGTGCCAAATTTTTGAACCTTTGATGTACAAGAAATTGGATCATATATATACGTCATCTAGTAGTAGCTTATTTTTTCTTAAATTTTACTCCATCCATTGTTCATAATTCATTCTTAGATATATGGTATTAATAGAAGAATTCAATTCTATATTTACAAATAATGTAGTCAATATGAATTAAACAGTCATCAAAATTCAGTAGATGTCAGTGGGAGAGAGCCACTAATATCATCGAAATTCTAGCGAAAACGACAAAACAAGTGAATTAATCCTATGGCTTTTCCAATGAATTTTTATCATTTTTTATTATAGAATTTTCATAGAAAATTCACAAAACTCCCGATTAGTTGATTTCGCTGGTTTTATTTCATGAAGATGTCTGAACATAGGCATTGTATCGTTAGTATTTTTTATCAATGTAAATTTCTTTAAATAAATCACTGGAAATCGTCAATTAGTAACAAAATATATAATGTGTTATTATTTTTTTTTTTTTGAGTAGGGCACTATCGGCCAGCAGGATTACATGATATATTAGCAGTGCAAAGCGCAGGTGGCACTAACGGCCAAGATTACATACTTATTAGAATAAATACTAGGAGACATACATTTCTGCATCTCATGGGGGCTTGAACCCATGACCTCTCCGTCGAGGTGAGTGTGAGATTACCGCTAGACCAAGCTAGCTACCACATATAATGTGTTATTATTAGTTATTACAATTGCGCTTACGAACCACTAATTTTGTATATATTCCCAGAGAAAAAAAAAATTGCTTATCTATAAAGATAATAACATGGCACTGTAGCCAGATACCCTAAATAAAATTTTGCAAAAAACTTGTAGAGAATTTTTTTTTTCTCTCTAGGTTAATTTTCTGCCTATGAGGGTCACATTTCCCTCCTCTATGTGGGTTTTGTCTTCTCATCTGCTTGTTGTGAACGAGATGGTTGTTAGGCTTCAGATTTCATGATGGTTTGGTTCAAGCAGGGAGAGAAGAGGTCCAGTTCAGCCTTAAAAAAAAAAAAACCGACTAAGCCGGTTGTTGAACTTCTTCACTGACAGTTTCTCCTCCCTTAAATTAAAACCCGAAAGTCACGTTAGATATCACCCAAGTGGCTTTGGATAGATTTTTTGTGACGACCCGACTTGTCGGACCGTCATACTAAGCTTAATTCTCTTACTTAGAAAAAAATAGTGGATAATTTTTTTTTTTAAACATCGTTTCATATATTTATAAAGTTTGGACTTTAAAATAAAACAATCTTTGAAAATAACCAACATTTGAAATCTTACAAAAATATTTGATGAATATAAGAGAAATAATTAATTCAGAATTCCAAACTAAAGTAGATGGTTGAAATATTCAACGGAAATAAAACCATAAGAATTCAACTTCAGTTTTGCAAAACTAATTAAACTTGAAAAGCATCTTAAGCATAAAAATCTCAAACCGAGTGTTTAGAAAATTCCGTAGCGGAAGTCTTTTAAATAAGTGAGCGGAACCACAACCCAACCCCTTAGCCATCGAACGCCGCTGATCCACCCTCCTCACTTGTTCATTTGTCGCTTACCTACAATACGGACGAATACACATAATATGAGCTAACACTCAGCGAGAATAACTATAACTCACAAAAAGATGAGTAATGCAATGCATGAACCGATTATTAGTGTTTTAGTTCTAACGGTGTCATGGTCTTTCGTATCATAAATCTTATCATATTTTATTCGCGGTTCCCCTAGAGTAGTCGTACCAATTTCAGTGTACACTTTGGAAACGAACTACGGGGCTGCGACCTCCCATAGTTCGCACCATCTAATAAACATATCATATGAGAAAACTCCCTTTATGAGCCCGTAGGTCGGCTCGAGAGAATTCTCTTAATACCTCCATAGCTCGAGGCGGTACGACTCCCTTACTTATCTTATCAATTGATTATTTGCGTTACATACAAAGATGACATATGATGTAAACTTAATTAAAACATGCTAATAAATAGAACATGTTATGCCAAAGTTGTACTAAACTCATACATAAACTCATCATAACAAGACATAACATAATAATCACCATTCACTCAATAACATATACAAGCACATAAGAAATATCACACAATCAATCATATAACACATATTAACCAATTCAGATCACACACTCATCGTAATTAATTTTAAGCTAATCCGTATTGTAGTGAGATTATTCTCACCTTGTTTCGGGAACGTGCGACTTTAAACTATCGAACGATCGGAAAACGTATTTGGCTCGGGACCTAAACGAAAGAAAAAAATGAATAAAGCTTATCACTAACTATCTCTGGTACTCTTAAAAAAAACATATAGGGCTGCTGGAAAAAGAATTCCAGAACTGAAAATTGGACATGAAAAGACCAAAATACCCTTAATCCTAAAGTATCGGGGAAAAACGTTTTCTGGAAAAAAAATTCTGAAAATATTACAGAAGCTAGAGAATAAAAAACTGAACGTTTTCATCTTTAGTGGTGTTACCAAAATCGGATCCCAAATAACAGAACTAAATTAAAAGCATAAAATGTAAAAAGACGCTTAAAAAAAACTTCTGGAACCTATCTGCGCACTGGTCCAAAATTTCGGTTTAGAAATAGTTCTACGAATTAAAAACTCATAAAAAATTTATCATATAATATAAACACATAAAAGTATCTTGTATAAAAATTTCATTCAAAAATACATCTTCTAGGTATTTTTTTAAAAAAACAAGACCTTGCTGTTTGAATCAATGTAAAACTATATGCGCACCGATGGTAAATGTTTTTTATAAAATAAACCATTCAACTAAAAATCATAAAATTTTAAACACATACCGAAGACATCTATACTATTCAGGTATAAAAATATCAAATAAAAATTCGTTTTATAGCTATTTCATTTTGAATCAAAACCTTGCTGTTTGAAACAGAAAACAAAATTATGCGCGCTGATCATAATTGAATTTTAGAAAAAAAAACTGTTTGTCCAAAAATTATGAAATTTTACACATGTATCAATAACATCTAAAATATTCATGTCTAAAAATATTGTCTTAAGGTAAAATCCGTAGCTATTTAAAACAAACACGTTTTCTTTCTGCCCTAAAATTCGATGAAAACAAAACGTTTTTACCTTTAAAATTCTTTAGAAATAAAAATAATCACTGAAAAGAAAATACCCAAAAAAAAAACGGTGAAAGATTAATACTTTAGAAAATACCTTGAGAGCTGTGAAAACGTTGCCGAAAAAAATCCTAAGGCCTTCGACAAAGGGTAGTGGAAGTTAAAGTATGGTGGCTAGGTTTTTCTTTGAGTTTTGAGGGGGAGAAGAAAATGGAGAGGAAGAGAAAATACTTGGAGAGAAAAGGCTGAGGATTGGACTTTTGTTTTTGAAAACTCTCGGAAGAAAAAAGTTTAACTGCCAAGAGGTTAGGATAAAAACTTTCCCAAAACGCTTGTTACAAATTACTACCAAAAATTAAATTCTATTAACTTAGTTGGTCTCTCCACTTATTTCTTTGATTGTACGGATTCCAAAAACTAAGCCAAAAGACAAAAATTGCAAACATTAGACATGAGAAAATAATCAGCTTTTATTGTCATTAATAGGAATATAGATCACACGTGCTCACGTCCATGAATGCATGATTTTTAAAAAAAAAAAAGTCAAAACCATTACTATACATATATAACCATTATTATACATATATAGGTATATACTTGTGTAATATTATCACAACTTATACGTGTACACCATATCAATATATATGCATATATCTGTCACGCGGAAATCAAGATACATATATAGTAAGTATACATGTATATATATATATATATATATATATATATATATATATATACACTTTCATCAAGTCATTTCATAATATAGGTATATAAAACAGATATAACGCATGTGCAATTGTCTAAGTCATTAAAAATTATATTATGACTAATAGGTAATAATATAAAATAAAAACTTTATTCATACCTAGCATTTAATCAAAGAAAACGCATTTGAAAAAAAAAATACCCAAACTCTAATTTTCTAATTTATAGATTATATATATATATATATATATATATATATATATATATATATATATATATATATATATTTGGGACTTCACAATCTCCCCTACTTATTGGAATTTTCGTCCCAAAAATTAATATAAAGGCTGAGACAGAACATAAGAATTCTTACTTGACAACACTAAGCTTCTAAGAATAGCTCGGGATATCGCAATCTCATATCATCCTCGCGCTCCCAAGTGGTTTCTTCAATTTTGTGATTCCGCCAAAGTACCTTGACTAACGGAATCACCTTGTTCCTTAGGATCGTTTCTTCGTGATCAAGAATCTGTACAGGCTTCTCTTCATACGTCAAGTCTTCGTGTACTTCGATAGGCTCTTGGATTAGCTCATGATTTGGGTCGGGCATGTACTTTTTAAGCATTGAGACGTGAAATGCATTGTGCACCGATGCTAACTCGGTATTCAGAGCTAGACGGTAGGCTACTTTTCCGATTTTGTCTGTGATCTCGAAAGGACCAATGTACCTCGGGCTCAATTTTCCCTTCTTGCCGAATCTCATCACACCCTTGAGAGGTGCTACCTTCAAGAATACGAAGTCTCCTACTTGAAATTCCAGTGGTCGTCTTCTCTTGTCAGCGTAGCTCTTCTGTCGACTTTGGGCAGTTCCCATTCGATCTCGTATCTTCTTGATGGCTTCCGTGGTATCTCGAATAAAATCTGTCTTCTCGAGGCTATTTTCTCCGGATTCGAACCAATGAATCGGAGATCGACACTTTCTACCATAAAGAGCTTCATATGGGGCGACGCCGATGGAAGCTTGGTAGCTATTGTTGTATGAAAATTCAATAAGTGGTAGCCTCTTATTCCAACTCCCACCAAAATCCATGACACATGCTCATAGCATATCCTCTAAGGTCTGAATAGTCCTTTCGGATTGACCATCCGTTTTGGGGTAAAAAGCAGTACTGAACTTCAGTTGTGATCCCATAGACTTTTGCACACACCTCCAGAAGTTAGAAGTGAAATGACCATCACGGTCCGAGATGATGGACAAAGGAACACCATGCAGTCTCTCTACGTTATTAACATATAGTTCAGCCAACTTCTCCACGGAGTTCGTGACTTTAATCGGTATGAATCTAGCAGATTTGGTCAAACGGTCCACCAGTACCCATATAGCATCATAACCCTCATTTGTCTTAGGTAACCCAACCACAAAGTCCATTGTGATTTGTTCCCACTTCCATTCAGGATCTTTGATTGGTTGTGATTCTCCAGCTGGTCGTTGATGTTCGGCCTTCACTTTCTGGCATGTAAGGCATTTACTGACAAACATTGCAACGTCGCCCTTCATTCCATTCCACCAGAAGTGTTCTCGAAGGCCTTGATACATCTTCGTGGACCCTGGGTGGACTGAATAGAGAGTCTCATGTGCTTTGGTCAAAATCTGTCTTCGTAACTCATTTTCGTTGGGTACACATATCCTTCCATCGAAAAAGAGTACATCATTTTTCCGCAAGAGAAAATTTTGACTCCTAACCTTCCAGTGCATTATCCTTCAGCTTTGATATCTCAGGATCATGTCCTTGCCCTTCTTTGATTCTCTCGAACAAATCTGATTTTAGGTCATATTGGCTAATCCCCGGGTGACAATTTCAACTTCCATGTTGTTGATTTCGTCAAGGATTTGAGGAGATAATGCATGAAGCATCGATAGCCTAGCCTTATATTTCCTACTTAACGCATCAGCTACCACGTTCGCATTTCTAGGATGGTAATGGATACCACAATCGTAATCCTTAACCAATTCTAGCCACCTTCTTTGTCTCATGTTCAACTCTTTCTGAGTGAAAATGTACTTTAAGCTCTTATGATGGGTAAATATCTCACATCGAACACCATACAAGTAGTGTCTCCAAACCTTGAGGGCAAAAACCACTACGGCTAACTCCAAATCATGAGTAGGATAATTCCTCTCGTGGTTTTTGAGTCATCGTAATGCATAAGCCACTACCTTGTCGTTTTGCATTAACACGGCACCAAGACCTGTGCATCGCTGTACATAGACAAAGGTTCTCCACTTTCAGAGACTATAAGGATTGGAGCGGTGGTGAGTCTTCTCTTCAACTCACGAAAACTCTGTTCACACTTCTCGAACCACTCATACTTCTTATCTTTCTTTGTGATGGCGGTGAGTGGAGCAGCTAATGTAGAAAATCCTTCCACAAATCTTCTATAGTAACCTGCTAGACTGAGAAAACTCCTTATCTCTGTCCAACTTCAAGGTGGCTTCCAATCATTCACGGTAACTATCTTGGCAGGATCGACGGAGATTCCGTCTTTAGAAACCACGTGCACGAGAAAATGCACTTTATCCAACCAAAATTCACACTTCGAGAATTTGGCATAAAACCGATGTTGTCTCAGCGTCGCAACTCGTAAGTGTCCCTCGTGGTCTTCGGTGCTCTTAGAGTAAATCAGTATGTCATCGATAAAAACGATAACAACTTATCCAAGACGTCGCTAAAGATCCTATTCATCATGTCCATGAATGCTGCTGGAGCTTTAGTGAGTCCAAAAGGCATGACAGTTAATTCGTAATGACCATAACGGGTGCGAAAAGCTGTCTTCGGGATATCGTCCTCCTTGACCCATAATTGATGGTAGCCAGATCGCAAGTCTATCTTCGAGAATACCTTCGCCCCCTTGAGTTGGTCAAACAAGTCATCAATCCTTGGAAGAGGATACTTGTTCTTGATTGTTACCTTATTTAACTCTCGGTAGTCAATAAACATGCGGAAAGACCCATCCTTCTTTTTGACAAATAGAACGGGTGCTCCATAAGGTGAATGACTAGGACGAATAAAACCCTTATCTAACAATTCTTGAAGTTGAGATTGTAACTCTTTGAGCTCGGCAGGGGCCATACGATATGGTGCTTTGGGAATTGGACATGTTCCAGGTAGCAACTCGATTGCGAAAGAAAACTCACGTTCGGGCGCTAATTCAGGGAGATCTTCAGGAAAAACGTCAATATATTCCCTCACCACTAGCACATCTTGTGGATTTGCTTTGACCTCCTTCGTCTTGTCCACAACCGATTCTAAGTATCCATGACACCCTTTACTCATCAACCTCTTAGCTTGCAATGCTGACACCATCATCTTTGGTCTCTTGAGTGGTCTTCCTACAAAGGTGAACATTTTCCCCGTCACCGGTTTGAAGGTTACTCTTTTCCGCCGACAATCGATCGCTGCATTATTCTCCACTAAGAAGTCCATACCCAAGATGGCATCAAAGTCTTTCATTTCTAAGACAATGAAGTCACTCTTTAGCTCTTGTCCACTTATAATTATCGATACCTCTTTGAGACAATATTCCGATAATAACATATCGCCAGACGGTAATACCGTCCTGAAAACCTTCTTAGTTTTCACTACACTATCGCCTAATCTCCTAGCCAGTTCTAACGAAATAAAGCAATGTGTAGCACCAGAGTCAAACAATACTAAGGCATCAAGATGAGCTATAGGAAGCTGACCTGCTACTACATTCGAAGAGCTGGCTAAGGCATCGGCGTTGGTGTAGGCGTAGATACGAGCTTGAGCTGGTGGTGGCATTTGGGTGGATGTAGGTGCTTCCAAATGACGCAAAGAGATTTGTGGCCCTTCTAGTGCGGTCAACATGTAGTTGAGTCGCCCGTTTTGATTATGAGGCTGGTACTGTCAACTATGAACAAAATTCGGCTTCGGGCAGTCCTTGAGGAAGTGACCCGGCTGACCACACATGAAGCAGGTCACGATCCTTCTCCGGCACTCTTCAGGAAGCATCTTTCCACAAGTCTTGCATACTGAAAATTTTGTTCCCTCTACCTTGAGCTTGTTGTTGGCGTTATCTCCATTACCGGGATAAGTCCTTTTCTCCCCATTCTCATTTCCATGGGGTTGCGTTTTGAAGCCTTGATTGTTGCAGTTAGGTTTGTGGCTACTTGGTCGATTTGGCTTTTTATTGGTGTCGGGACCCTTGTTTTGACTTTTCTCTTTTTTCGAGCCTTGTAAAACTGAGCTCGTTCCTCCTTTACTTGGATCATGTGGCATTCGGCACTCGTAGATTTTTTTTTATAAAATCTAAGATTGTGAAAGATGGGTTACTTCCCTTTAAGAATGGATTTATCCAAATCAGCTCAAAACACCCTCATCCTTTTGCAACTTCTTCCCTTGGTGTATTTTGTTCCTCGAGATTCCTATATCTTAGTTTCTTGAGCTTTGAACCGATTGATAAAGTGGTGTCTAGAACCACTAGCTTTGGTCGAGATGTCAGAGCATGAAACTAAAATAGTGCTCTTAGTACTCCTTTAAGTGTACTAACTCAACTCATATCACACTATTGGTATTACTATTCACACTTTAAAAAAATATTCTTCACATATTACCGTAGCAGATTTCATTTGTACATGAAGCAAGACATAATCATAATGTAAGATGGCATCTTGTAAGCCATTGAAAAGTTCGTAAAAAAAATGTATAAATACAAACGGAAAGAACGTAATAGCATCTTATAAATAAGGAAAAAAAAGGAGTGGAGTTTTGATCGGTAAGGACCACAATCCAATCATCCATAAAATAGCCAATCATCCATAGAATAGACTAGTCTTTACTTGTCAATAAAATACAGAAAATATCATGACATCTAGCTCTTCCGTAAACTTCACTACTAATTTCATTTCAATAATAATAATAAAAAAAAATTGCAACTAAAACATGTTAAGCTTACTTGAGTAAGGGGGACAGCCGTGCGATCGAATAGCGAAAGGGGGACGTAGGTTCGTTGCTCTGATACCAACTGTGACGACCCGACTTTTCGGACCGTCATACTAAGCTTAATTCTCTTACTTAGAAAAAAATAGTGGATAATTTTTTTTTTAAACATCGTTTCATATATTTATAAAGTTTGGACTTTAAAATAAAACAATCTTTGAAAATAACCAACATTTGAAATCTTACAAAAATATTTGATGAATATAAGAGAAATAATTAATTCAGAATTCTAAACTAAAGTAGATGGTTGAAATATTCAACGGAAATAAAACCATAAGAATTCAACTTCAGTTTTGCAAAACTAATTAAACTTGAAAAGCATCTTAAGCATAAAAATCTCAAACCGAGTGTTTAGAAAATTTCGTAGCGGAAGTCTTTTAAGTGAGCGGAACCACAACCCAACCCCTTAGCCATCGAACGCCGCTGATCCACCCTCCTCACTTGTTCATTTGTCGCTTACCTACAATACGGACGAATACACATAATATGAGCTAACGCTCAGCGAGAATAACTATAACTCACAAAAAGATGAGTAATGCAATGCATGAACCGATTATTAGTGTTTTAGTTCTAACGGTGTCATGGTCTTTCGTATCATAAATCTTATCTTATTTTATTCGCGGTTCCCCTAGAGTAGTCGTACCAATTTCAGTGTACACTTTGGAAACGAACTACGGGGCTGCGACCTCCCATAGTTCGCACCATCTAATAAACATATCATATGAGAAAACTCCCTTTATGAGCCCGTAGGTCGGCTCGAGAGAATTCTCTTAATACCTCCATAGCTCGAGGCGGTACGACTCCCTTACTTATCTTATCAATTGATTATTTGCGTTACATACAAAGATGACATATGATGTAAACTTAATTAAAACATGCTAATAAATAGAACATGTTATGCCAAAGTTGTACTAAACTCATACATAAACTCATCATAACAAGACATAACATAATAATCACCATTCACTCAATAACATATACAAGCACATAAGAAATATCACACAATCAATCATATAACACATATTAACCAATTCAGATCACACACTCATCGTAATTAATTTTAAGCTAATCCGTATTGTAGTGAGATTATTCTCACCTTGTTTCGGGAACGTGCGACTTTAAACTAT
This sequence comes from Urtica dioica subsp. dioica, assembly GCF_054948205.1. Taxonomy (NCBI): domain Eukaryota; kingdom Viridiplantae; phylum Streptophyta; class Magnoliopsida; order Rosales; family Urticaceae; genus Urtica; species Urtica dioica. Next base: position 41,697,804 of record NC_142757.1, read on the forward strand.
CGAACGATCGGAAAACGTATTTGGCTTGGGACCTAAACGAAAGAAAAAAATGAATAAAGCTTATCACTAACTATCTCTGGTACTCTTAAAAAAAACATATAGGGCTGCTGGAAAAAGAATTCCAGAACTGAAAATTGGACATGAAAAGACCAAAATACCCTTAATCCTAAAGTATCGGGGAAAAACGTTTTCTGGAAAAAAAATTCTGAAAATATTACAGAAGCTAGAGAATAAAAAACTGAACGTTTTCATCTTTAGTGGTGTTACCAAAATCGGATCCCAAATAACAGAACTAAATTAAAAGCATAAAATGTAAAAAGACGCTTAAAAAAAACTTCTGGAACCTATCTGCGCACTGGTCCAAAATTTCGGTTTAGAAATAGTTCTACTAATTAAAAACTTATAAAAAATTTATCATATAATATAAACACATAAAAGTATCTTGTATAAAAATTTCATTCAAAAATACATCTTCTAGGTATTTTTTTAAAAAAACAAGACCTTGCTGTTTGAATCAATGTAAAACTATATGCGCACCGATGGTAAATGTTTTTTATAAAATAAAACATTCAACTAAAAATCATAAAATTTTAAACACATACCGAAGACATCTATACTATTCAGGTATAAAAATATCAAATAAAAATTCGTTTTGTAGCTATTTCATTTTGAATCAAAACCTTGCTGTTTGAAACAGAAAACAAAATTATGCGCGCTGATCATAATTGAATTTTAGAAAAAAAAACTGTTTGTCCAAAAATTATGAAATTTTACACATGTATCAATAACATCTAAAATATTCATGTCTAAAAATATTGTCTTAAGGTAAAATCCGTAGCTATTTAAAACAAACACGTTTTCTTTCTTCCCTGAAATTTGATGAAAACAAAATGTTTTTACCTTTAAAATTCTTTAGAAATAAAAATAATAACTGAAAAGAAAATACAAAAAAAAAAAAAAAAACGGTGAAAGATTAATACTTTAGAAAATACCTTGAGAGCTGTGAAAACGTTGCCGAAAAAAGTCCTAAGGCCTTCGACAAAGGGTGGTGGAAGTTAAAGTATGGTGGCTAGGTTTTTCTTTGAGTTTTGAGGGGGAGAAGAAAATGGAGAGGAAGAGAAAATACTTGGAGAGAAAAGGCTGAGGATTGGACTTTTTTTTTTTTTGAAAACTCTCGGAAGAAAAAAGTTTAACTGCCAAGAGGTTAGGATAAAAACTTTCCCAAAACGCTTGTTACAAATTACTACCAAAAATTAAATTCTATTAACTTAGTTGGTCTCTCCACTTATTTCTTTGATTGTACGGATTCCAAAAGCTAAGCCAAAAGACAAAAATTGCAAACATTAGACATGAGAAAATAATCAGCTTTTATTGTCATTAATAGGAATATAGATCACACATGCTCACGTCCATGAATGCATGATTTTTTTAAAAAAAAGTCAAAACCATTACTATACATATATAACCATTATTATACATATATAGGTATATACTTGTGTAATATTATCACAACTTATACGTGTACACCATATCAATATATATGCATATATCTGTCACGCGGAAATCAAGATACATATATAGTAAGTATACATATATATATATATACACACTTTCATCAAGTCATTTCATAATATAGGTATATAAAACAGATATAACGCATATGCAATTGTCTAAGTCATTAAAAATTATATTATGACTAATAGGTAATAATATAAAATAAAAACATTATTCATACCTAGCATTTAATCAAAGAAAACGCATTTGAAAAAAAAAATACCCAAACTCTAATTTTCTAATTTATAGATTATATATATATATATATTTGGGACTTCACATTTTTATTCCTCTTCAGCTAGGAAGGTGACAAAGCAGAGGCTCTTGCGAATTAACCTTGCATATTTTGACAAGGTTCTTTTGCTCATCAAAGACCAATCGTTGATTATAGGGCGAGTCTGTGGATGCAAATTCATGTCTCCCTTTTGGCGGAACTAGACAATGATGATTCACTGAGAAGGATATTCGTAAGGTGGAATACAACATGGGTGCTGAAAAATCACTCGAACCAGACAGATTTCACAAAGCATTTTTATTTATTTATATTTCTGAATGAGAAGTTCGAGAGAAAGATAACAAGAGATTGAAGGAAAAATAAATCTCTGTAGTATTGAGTTTATGGAAAAAACTCTGCTGATGAAACAGTCTGAACTTGCTTTTATAAAAGCGATACAGAAAAGAACGATAACAAAAACGACACCGTTACAACTAAAAGAAAACAACCGACATAAACCAGGAAACGACATAAAACAGAGCACACATATCACTCTCTCAATACGCCCCCTCAAGATGGAACGTAGATGTTCTTCAGTGACATCTTGGACACGAGTGTGTGCAGAGCCGGAGACGCCAAAGGCTTGGTGAACATATCTGAGATTTGGAACGTAGAACGAATCGGCAACAGCTTGAAAACGCTTGATCGGAGATGATCTCGAACAAAGTGACAGTCGACCTCAATGTGTTTCGTTCGTTCGTGAAACGCCGGGTTATTCGCGATGTGAATCGCAGCCTGGTTATCACAGAACAATGTAGCCACTGGTGTAGAAATGACCTCAAAATCCTTCAAGAGTTTTTTGAAGCCAAAGTATCTCCGCAGTAGCTGCAAAAAGAGCTCGATATTCAGCTTCGGCTGATGATCTTGACACAGTGTTTTGTTTCTTGGACTTCCAAGAGACTAGTGAGTCTCCGATGAAGACACAAAACCCAGTCACCGATCGCCGAGAGTCAACACAGTTACCCCAATCTGCATCTGAGAACGCTCGGAGTTGTAAGGACGATGAAGATGCATAATGTAGCCCTAATCCTGGTTGACCCTTAAGGTAACGAAGGAGATGATGCGCTGCTGCTAATTTTTTTTATATACAAATCATCTATTTATTTATATAATGTCACATTTATGAGCCGGTATGAACCGTTATAAAATATCATAAAGTGATATCTTGATAAATAAATTAAATGTACAAGCTAGTCAACAAAATTACAAGGAAAATTTTTATTATAACTACACGGTATATTGTAAACAACAACTTAAATTGACACTAGAATAATGAGAATGCTTGGCAATGCTGTAGACTGCCACTACAAATAAAAGGTAGCCGGTAATCTTTAATATATGCTACTGATTGTCTTAGAATCGTGTGTTTATATTGATATATAATAGGATTCAATATCAGGTTGTTGAATATAATAATTAAAATTAATATCAAGTTATTGACTTATTTGTGTAAAAATTCAAGTGAGTTTCACTCTTTGAAACTGAAATATTATGACTGATTATTATTCCTTGTTGCGAGAGATATAAAATCGGTTATTTATCTTCCAAAATCGGAGCTGAGATAAATGAAAAATTGATGGTCAAAATGTGTTGAAAAATAATTTTGTCCGTTTTGAAGCTGTATTCTGAAACATTTCGATGCATTAACTGGGTTGGTAATTGGCTTTAGTACGCTGTTATTTTGGTGCTCCTAAATGAGCAAAAAGGGCTGAACGTTTCTCCTCCTTGACGGTTGTTAAAGTGCACATAACACCAAGCATTATGGCTGATTAAAAACGTTCAGAATTGAAGAGAATTATAGGCGTTAAAATAAATTCATGGTGCATTAGTATGTGTCCATAACTGTTAAGCCTTTGGGCCTATATAAGGCTTAATGGCTTTCTCATTCAGAGCAGAGAGAAGAGTGAAGACAAGGGCTGAAAGGCAAAAGCCAAACACAAACAAAATATCTTTCCTGTCGATTATGTAGTAGTTTTTTGGCATACGTTTAAGTTCGTTGGAGTTGAACACGGTGGTGCTTGTTCAACACATACGGTCGTTGTATTTTATGAGGTCGTTGCTCAGGTTATTCCAGCATCCGATCTGAGAGCAATAACACTTTAAAAAAATTATCGAACAAGCCTCGACGTACTCTCCATTTCTCTTCTTCATTGATTTCTTGGTGATATTGGGCAGTATTTATTTTCAACTTATTTCTTTATTTTGTACCTTGTCTACATTTTTATATATTAGTTTCGTTGTTTATTTATTTAAAATAATATTTATGCAATTTGTCTATTATTATTTTCTCGCCTATTATTAGCAATATGGCTAACAATCTTAAAGCGTTATTGTTTTTTGTTCGAGACATATTGCTTCCTCACTTTTTGGAGACGGTTTGTTTAATTATATCTCGTGGTTGAAATACTAACGGAGCTTATATTTTTATTCGTTATTTTGTAGACATGGAAGACTACAATTTTTTTAATCCATTGACACCTATGGACTTGGCTTGTTTTCCACCCCTACGTGATATAATCGCTGGGTTATTTAAATCTCATATATTTTGAGTAAAAATGTGTTGTTGGCTACGGTCGAGAATAGACCCGTGGGTTTAAATTCCATTAAGTCCAAAATAATAATTACTTACTAATCTAGAAGCGTTCTAGATTTTGGCTAGGGGCATCTATGCTATGTCCTTGTAGTGAAGCTGTGTGTGAATAGTAGCTGATATATCAAGGATTATAAAATTTGGGTTGTTTTTACTTAGTATTTTATTTCGTTCTTGGTGCATTTATTTATTCTCCATACTTATATTGATGAATGTTTTCTTTTCTTATTATAATTATGTGCTTATTCCACTTAGTTTGCAATTATGTCAAAAACTTATAATTTTACTAGCGACATAAGATGTGTTGAAATTGCTCTTCGACCAAGGTGCCTTTCTTTTTTTCAAGCTTCTTCTTGAGGTTGCTCTTTATCATCTTATTTATTGTTGCGACTTATCCGTTAGCTTAGGGATGGTGAGGCAAAAAGAATGTCTTACTAATCTTGAGTTGAGTGTTGATCTTTCTCACTTGAGCGTTGTCAAATTGTGCCACGTTGTCGGTCACAATTGAAGTCGGGATCCTGCGGTGGCAAATGATGTTCTTCCAGATGAAGGTCGTGATTTTTTCCTTGCTGATCTTGGCTAGTGGATTGGCCTTCACCCACTGGGACCTCGCAACCCCATATCTTCACCTCTAAAGTGCGCACTGAAATAGGTATGACTACCCTAGGGGTACCCCGAACTAAAAGAATAAAGAAAAGAAAGATCAAATCACCAATTAGTTTTAAAATATTAATAACCGGTTCATGCATTGCATTACTTTTAATTTTTTTTTTATTTTGTGAGCTTTATATTGTTCTCGATGAGCTTAAGCTCATTTCTTCGAAAAAATATACGTTTCTGTTGTAGGTAAACAACTTGCAAGGAACTGAGCAGGGCGGACTAGTGGCGTTGATAGCGAGAGGGTTTGGTTATGGTTTTTCATTTACAGAATAAGCCTTCCGCTACAAAGTCTTTTAGAAGTAAATTTTTACAGTTTTATTTTCAATTGTTTCAAAGTTATGAAGTTTCAATGAGTTTTCTATTTTGGTTGAGATTTAGAACATGTATTATGTGTATGAAGCGTCTGAAATGCAATCTTCATATTTCTTTTATTTTTTGTTTCCTTTTTTAAATTCTTAAAACTTAAGTTTGCTTTTATTCTATGTGTTTCTTTAAAAAAAAAAACCCTCTAAGTTTTCTAAAGTTTAAAAAATAAGATAGGTAAGACGGTCTGAAAAGTCGGGTCGTCACAAGAATTTACTTGTAACTACTGGTATCCGAAATGAATACTGTGGAAAGCAGAAAAGGAAAAGGAAAACTGTATCGTTGAGAATACCATTACTGTCGAGGAATATGGTCAAATACCATAGTTACCGAGATGAAGGCAGTGAATAAATATTTAAAAAAAATTTCATACATAACATAGGATAAAAATGGAAAAAAATCTACAATAATAGCTCAACAAAAATCCGACGCAGACTTAATGACATAGTTCAATACAAAGTACAAAATCAAAATTATGATGATATTTATGTTAAAAAAAACAACTAATTATAAATAAAATTTCATATTCTACAACTAATTTAACGAAAAAAGTAAAAAAAAAACACATTCAAATCTAAATCTTATTTTCTAATGTAACCAAAAATTTTAAAAAATTGGATATACAAAATCCAATTAAACACAATAATGAAGTTAGAAACAAGAATTTGAACTAAATTATCAAGAACTAACGACAAATGTCGTGAAGAACACTAAATATCATCATATTTTAAGATTTATCGGTATTTGACAATTTACCAGTAAGTTTCCGTCGGAATGCGTAAAAAATTACATAAAGAATACCGGAAAGTGGACGGATTTCCCATAAAACACCGGAAACCGGTACGGTTTTCTCGGAATCCAAGAAAAAAACGGAAAGTGCGGTTTTGTACAATACCAGTACCGAAACTTAAAAAAAGGTTTCCGGACTGATTTTCATCCGATTTCCCCGGAATTTCAAACCTTGATATAAATACATATTTCATTTATTTATTTGCACAAATCCATTATTTGGACCTTTGGTTTATAATGGATGGGATTCACGGTTTCCCATACATGACTTAATTGCTTTAAAATAATATACATATTTATCTCAAAATTTTCTTTCAAACTTGACAATCATCTCTCTCTCTCTCTGGCTCTCTCTCTCTCTACGGTATATGTATTATGTCATTGTCAAATTATAATACATTTATTAAAAAAAATGGAGCCATATTCTTCTTCTTCTTCTTCTTCTTCTTCTTCTTCTTCTTCTTCTTCTTCTTCTTCTTCTTCTTCTTCTTCTTCTTCTTCTTCTTCTTCTTCACCATTCGCATTCATTTTGAGATATTTACATACATTTAAAATTCAAACATGGGTAAGAGTTCAAATTGAAAAAAAATTGATTTTTTCACACAAACAAAATCATATATACGTATCACAAGCACATACTATATATATATATATATATATATATGTATATATATTAAATATACTAAAATACAAAAAAGAAAATTTCAACAATATTTATCAAAAAAATTCTGGGGTTTCACAATTCTGAACATCGAAACGGTAACAGTAACGATATTTTGATACTTGATTTATATATGCAACATCCACTAATTAATTGATGTATTCAATTGATTTTTTAATTATCTATAATGGTATTCTGATAAAAATAAAATTGAAAGAAATAAAAGAACTGATTGTCCGTATATGTATATTTATATTTATATATATAATTATTTTTCAATATTACTTCTGTCGCAATTTTCGTATTTCATCAAAATTTTCGTCGGTCATCGCACTTTTTGTCAGCACAATTTTTTGAAATTTTCATATTATTTTCATCGCAATTGTGAGACCCCGAAACTTAACAATAAGAATGGTAGAAGTTTGTGACGTTTGATCTTAGTTTGTTAATTTTTAGTGCATGGTCGTTCTTTTTATTATAAGGATGTTTATGATATAATTTTCTTTTCTTCAAAATTAATTATTGGAAAATATGTTTATAAAAGAAAATCTTATATTCAATTTTTTTTATATAGTAAAGTTGGTAATTAGAGAGCTGCCAATTACGTATAGAGAAGAGTTACCCTTTTAAGCTATATATATATATATATATATATATATATATATATATATATATATAAACATATAAGAACGAATAAAGAAAAAAGGTCCAGCTAATATATATAACTTCATATTCTTGTGGGTATGCTGATATGGAAATCTTTGTATGCGTATGAATAAAGTAGTGAATACATAGAATCGGTAAGAAGTGATTAAATATATGAATGTATATATATATATTATTAAATGCCTGAATAAGGAAGTTCTAAAAGGAAGAAATAAGTGTGTTATATATGAATATATATTCTAGGTAAGTGTATTGATGTACGTTTATGTATCAATAACTGCTTTGACTTTATTTGTTTAATAACAAATCTTTGGTAGAGTCGTATAACTTTTTCAACTTTCATTCACACTCTTATTCTTTCTCACTAAGGAAAAAAAAAAAGTATAGATCTTTCAAACTTTATTGTTTACAATTAATCAAATTAAAGAGCATTCTTCTGCTCAGCCATATTAACCTTTTTAGCCAAAATAATCTTCTCTCAACTTCTTCCTTTCCTGCTCGTATCTCCCCTTATTCCATATACACCTCCATGTTCTTTTTCTTTTTACAAACAAAAGAAACCTCAACCTTTTAAGAATTGTTCCTGCTTTTCTTTCCTACTCTTTCAGAGGTATTTTATTTTCCTACTTAATATTTTGTTTTTTTTTTCATTAGATTATGATGACCTTGATTGTTACGTTTTTCTTATGAACAATAATCGTTAAAATACTTTCTGTTTTATGACACCTCTTGATAAGTAACGTAAACCTTTTATCTATTTTAAAGAGCTACAATTATATTTTTAATCTGGTATTTTCATACAAGAATATATAAGATGTGCTTAATAAGTATTTTAAATTTCATGATTTTTGGATAAACCGTTTTTATTCTAAAAATCTTTTACCATCGGTACATAGAACTTTCGTTTTAATGATCCAAACAGCGTGTTTTGATTTTAATAAAATAGCTTCAAAACGAATTTGTATTTGAAATTTTTATACCACAATATTTAAGATCTTTATAATACGTATTTTAAATTTCGAAATGTTTGGACGAACGGTTTTTATTTTAAAAATTATTTACAATTACTGCGCAAACATTTTATTTCTGTTTTAAAGAGCATGTTTTGCAAATTTTTTAAAATACTTGCAAAAACTTATTTTGGCATGAAATTTTTAATCGAGACACATATTTGTTATTGTTATATATAAAAATAATTAGGATTTTCTTTTACCGGAAGTATTGTTTTTCAGCATTTATTTTAACAAGTGCTCAGATCTATCATGCTTTCTGTAAAACTCAATTTTTAGACAATATATGTTTAAATTAGATTTCATCATGTTGGAGTTGGATTTTGGAACTTTCACTAAAGAAGAAAAAGTTTAAAATTTTATTTTCTATTATGTGAAATTTTTCCAGAATTTTTCTCGGAAATTTTGTTTTTCCGAAACCCTAGAGCAAAGGGTATTTTTGTCTTTTCACTTTCGAGTCCCGACTCTAAGTTTTTCCAGAAATTTTATTACGCCAAAAATTGTTTAGGTCCCGAGCCAAATACGTTTTCCGATCGTTCGATAGTCACACGTTTTTGAAACAAGGTGATAATAATTTCACTACAATACGGATTAGTTTAAAATTAATTACGATGAGTGTGTGATCTGAATTGGTTAATATGTGTTATATGATTGATTGTTGATATTTCTTATATGCGTGTATGTGTTATTGAGTGAATTGTGATTATTATGTTATGTCTTGTGATGAGTTTATGTATGAGTTTAGTACAACTTTGGCATATCATGTTCTAATTATTAGCATGTTTATTCATGTTTATGAAATCTTTGTATGCAACACAAATAACCAAGTGAAAAGATAAGTAAGAGAGTCGTACCGCCTCGAACGGGAGGTATTAAAAGAATTCTCTAGAGCCGACCTACGGGCTCTAAAAGAGTCTTCTTATAAGTTATATGTTTATTAGATGGTGCGAACTATTGGAGGTCGCAGCCCCGTAGTTCGTTTCCAAAGTGTATACTGAAATTGGTACGACTACTCCACCCCGAATAAAATATGATAAGATTTATGATATACGAAAGACCATGACACTGTTAGAATTTAAAACACTAATAACCGGATCATGCATCGCATTACTCATCTTTTTGTGAGTTATAGTTATTCTCGCTGAGCGTTAGCTCATTTTATGTATTCCGTCCGTGTTGTAGGTAAGCAACAAATGAACAAGTGAGGAGGGTGGATCAGCGGCGTTCGATGGCTAAGGGGTTGGGTTGTGGTTCCGCTCGCTTATTTAAAAGACTTCCGCTACGCAATTTTCTAAACACTCGGTTTGAGATTTTTATGCTTAAGATATTTTCCAAGTTTAATTAGTTTTGAAAAACTGAAGTTGAATTTTTATGGTTTTATTTCCGTTGAATATTCCGACCATCTACTTTAGTTTGGAATTCCGAATTAAGTACTTTTCTTATCTTTATCAAATGTTTTGTAAGATTTCAAGTGTTGGTTATTTTCAAAGTTATTTTATTTTAGAGTCTAAACTTTATAAATGAAATGACGTCTTAAAAAAAAATTATCCACTTTTTTTTTTTAAGTAACAGAATTAAGATGAGTATGACGGTCCGAAAAGTCGGATCGTCATAGCAATTTCCATCTATTACTGCAATTTTCTATTTTAAGGATTATGGACACGAAATTGGCCCTCGGCGGCATTTCGATCGTTGATTGATCACAGGGGACCATGCTAGGATTACGAAAATAAAGTGCCATGTCGTTTTGCAATACATTATTTGATTAGACAGGCAACGAACCAATCAAAATTTGAAGAAACAATCCACCACCAAAGAGCACTCGTGGTTTGATTAGAAAGGCAACCAACCAACCAAAATTTGAAGAAAACGAACAAAAAAAAAAACTTACCTAAACCTGCCAAAAAAATCACTGTAAAAAGCGCTCTCTCCAGTGTGAACGAGACGCACTTAATAGAAACAAACAGGTTTATTGGGTGTGTCCATTTATTAATGAGAAATTACTTCAACTAACATGATTTAATAAGTTTTTTTCCATTTTTTTTATCAAAAGCTTAACTTGGCCAAAAAAATATTACTAAACCACTTGTAAAAATATAATTTTACCTTCAACAATTAATGTTCATTGTTGACATAAATGTCAACAATAGATGTCGATTGTTGACATAAATATCAACAAATAGAGAAGCTAAAACTCATAGATGTTAACAATACATGTCAATTATTGACATGATGTTGATGGTAAAATTGTATTTGTACAAATACCTTATTAGTATTTTTTGCCAAATTAAACTTTTGGTGAGAAATTGAAAAAAAAAAAAAAAAACTTGTCAAATGTTAGTCGAGGCAATTTCTCTTTTTTTTTTTAATGAGATTTTCTATTAAGACATTACAAGTGGTTATTTACCACAAAGTTAGCCAATATAAGTTATTGCCGTTATAGAACTATAAATAGGGCATTCAGCAACATTGTAATGACATCAAACGTACATTTACACATACAACGAATTAACCATGAATACCAAGGCTGCAATACTGTTGGTCGCTCTCGTGGTCTTGTTGGCTTCATCGCCAGCGATATCATCGGATGAGAGCCAGAAGATAAGACAAGACCCTGCTCCTCTGACCGCGACCGAGTCTGTGTTCGCGGATGTCGGAAACAGGAAGCTTGCGATAATGTTGCTCCCGGGCCCACAGCCAAACTGCATTACACAAGGCAACACTTGTGGAACGTTTCACTTGTGCTGTCCGGGGCTTTTCTGTTACGGTGCGATCTCGATATTCCATGGGTCGTGCATCTCTCTAACAGCACTCTCCCCCATCATGAAGTAAGTATGCATGTGTGCATGCATGCTGGGTTACGACGTAGGTAGCTACTGAAATATCTCTCGTGGGCACCATTATGATATGTACCCTTAAATAAAAATGATATTATAAGGCTACCTATTATGTTCGTTGTTCATCCGTTTGTATTTCATTTATGTATTTCGGTATTTCTCTGTGAGTTGTAATAAACTTAAATGTATTTCTTTGTTACTTTTCTGTCAGCCCCTCTCCCATTTATTTTTCTCTATTCATTGCTTGTTTGATTCAAGGATTAAAATCTCAAAGTAACTTAGTAGTATCTCGCTTTATTATGCACAAAACCATGTCTTTTTCAATAAACCGACTAAAAGAACTTTTTTTTAGTGAAAACCTGGGAATTACCAACTTCATACTTTCTCATTACTAAACCTGTACTTAGCTGGTATATCCAAGGTATGTTTTGGTATTTAAAAATTTAAAGATTTTCAGAATTTGATTTTTGAGTTTTTCTAATGATTTTTGTGTATATGTTGAACATTGTTATATATGTATGATTATATGTATTCATTTCATTCCAAGTCTGCAAGTAGATTTTCACAATATCTGAAAAGATTTAAAACGTTTGGCGAACAACCAGAATTTCTGACGAACCAACATTTTTTCGGGTACCTCAAACTAATCTATCAGGCATCTTTGTAATGTAAGTCTATCAACTCATATTGAAGTTGTTAATCTTTTTTTTTTTTTGGGATAAAATATTGAAGTTGTTATTGAATAATTGATTAAATTTTGCATTTAAACCTGAAACTGGTTGAATTATTTATTTATTTTTTAGAAAAAGCTTACTGAAATTGAAATTGAAACTTTTTCCTGATTAGATTGGCCGTATTGATATTGCTAATGAAATTGGAGTTTTGAATATGTGTAAATAATGCTGGCTGGAAAGTGTGAACAACCACTACTACAAAACAAGGATTCTACAACGGTTAAAAACAGTTGTATAATGATTCTACAACGCTTGTCAAGCGTTGTAGAATCCTGCGTTGTAGAAGCGTCTACAACGCTTAAATATCCGTTGTAGAATCCAAGAGCTTTCTACAACGCTTAAATATCCGTTGTAAAATCCAAGAGCTTTCTACAACGATTAAATATCCGTTGTAGAATCCAAGAACTTTCTACAACGCTTAAATATCCGTTGTAGAATCCAAGATTATACAACGGATATCTAAGCGTTGTGGAACCTCCTACCATGCATTCACGGTATGACATTCGAAAATGGAATGAAATTACCAATGTTGAAGGAGCAGAGGGCGAGGGCATTCACGTGATCGAAAAGGCGATTTTACGAGACGCGGCGAAGCGTCTACGAGAAACGAAAAGCAAGTTTTCAAAGCACTACTCAACAAAGTGCCATAAAGATCCTAAATATGCGTATAGTCACCCGCCAAGCAACTGTGACGACACCGACAAGTGGCGTGCGGCGATTGAGATGTTTGAATCTCAAGAGTTTCAGGTGAAATTTGTTTGAAGTATATCGATTTTTATATAAATTATATTTTTTAACAAATTTATTATCTTATTTATTGATGTGTAGGCGAAGAGTAAGCGAAACTCGGAAAATCGAAAGCATAAGAGGACTAATGGCTGTCAGGGGACTGTCTCTTTTGCGGGACATCGCTACAACAACGTAGGTTCTCGTCAATTATATTACTATTAATTAGATTATACTTTTAATAAATATATTCATTTTATTTTGCAGTCACGACGTACTGGAGTTGAGATGCGATTGCCACTTGAAAACTGGAAGGTGCTACACCAGACCACGAAGAAAGAGTGGAAGAATCCTACTGAAGAATTATTCTACGTAAGTGTTTGTACAATTATTTTTGTTTTGACAAATTATATTCGTTCTTTTTTCCCGCTCTTTATTTTTTTTTCTTTATACAGGATGAGATGATACAGCTCTCCAAAGAAATACGTGATAAGGCGTTGGACGAGGGTCGAGCAGATGACCAGAAGGCGTTTCAGGAGGAAGCGATGCGTATTACTCTAGGTGTCAGACGTGATCATATTACCGGGATAGGCCCGATTATGCCGCACAGAGATCTGGTCGATGCAGAGCGACTCGATGCCGCATCATCAACATCGTCAGCACCACCATCAGTACCGTGCCAGCCCGATCAGATGACGCGAGCACTATTTGGGGTCGTCGGCACTCTCATGACAGCATTCACGACTATGAATCCAGGTGCTCCGCTTCCGATTCCTCAAGATTTTCTAGACTTGTGTACGCAATTTGGTGCTGGTCCCGCTAGTAGCACTCAGACGCAGCCTACTCAAGCAAACGTGCCAGCTCAGCCATCTTCGTCAACACAGACGACTCCGCCTACAGTGCCACGTCAACAGTCACCTGAGGCAGAACCAGGCTCAGAGAGCACACCGACATTGAGGACCCAGCCATCTCAAGCACCCCCTCCGACACAGACGACCCCGCCCTCGGTTTCACGTCCACTGCGAGCTGAAGAAGGATCTGGCTCTGGGAGTGCGCCTACTGTAGCACAAAAGAGAGCTAAAAAGAGAACTGGTCGGTCTGCTTTGGGAACTCAATACGAGTAGTGATTTATTTTACCTTGATAATATGTTATATTTTGATGTTATTAGCGTTGCGAACGTTATTTGTTTTAGTATTGTATTTTAGTTTATTAGTATGAGACATATTATAAGTATAATTATGAATTCATCATATGAATGAAATATTTATTATTTTGGTTTATAAGATTTTATTTGTGTAATTATTTTTACATTCAAAACATTTAAATATTAGCGACAAAAAATTGGTAGAAAAACGATTACTCGGAAAAATGGCGGGAAAAAGTGGGTGGAAAACATGGCGGGAAAAAATTGGCGGGAAAAATTGGCAGGAAAAATAGGTTTCCCGGCAAAATTTAGTGGCCGAAATCAGCCGCGACAATAGCCACGACTAGTCGCGGCTGTTTTGTCGCGGCTAATTTTAGCCACGACAAGTCGTGGCTGTTGGTCAACAGCAACGGGGCAACAACCACGACTTTTGTCGTGGCTGTTGTCGCGGCTGTAGCACCAACAGCCACGACTTTTGTCGCGGCTGTTGCCAGTTTTTGTTGTAGTGGGTAGACATCCATCGTGCAATTTTCAAATAATTAAAAAAACACTCGCCGCGGCGACGTATATTTGTTATTGTTATATATAAAAATAATTAGGATTTTTCTTTTATCGGATGTATTTTTTTTCAGCATTTATTTTAACAAGTGCTCAGATCTGTCATGTTTTCTGTAAAACTCAATTTTTAGACAATATATGTTTAAATTAGATTTCATCATCTTGAAGTCGGATTTTGGAACTTTCACTAAAGAAGAAAATGTTTAAAATTTTATTTCCTATTATGTGAAATTTTTCCAGAATTTTTCTCTGAAATTTTGTTTTGCCGAAACCCTAGAGCAAAGGGTATTTTTGTCTTTTCACTTTTGAGTCCCGTCTCTAAGTTTTTCCAGAAATTTTATTAGGCCAAAAATTGTTTAGGTCCCGAGCCAAATACGTTTTCCGATCGTTCGATAGTTTAAAGTCGCACATTTCCGAAACAAGGTGAGAATAATCTCACTACAATACGGATTAGTTTAAAATTAATTACGATGAGTGTGTGATCTGAATTGGTTAATATGTGATATATGATTGATTGTGTGATATTTCTTATATGCGTGTATGTGTTATTGAGTGAATTGTGATTATTATGTTATGTCTTGTTATGATGAGTTTATGTATGAGTTTAGTACAACTTTGGCATATCATGTTCTAATTATTAACATGTTTATTTATGTTTATGAAATCTTTGTATGCAACGCAAATAACCAAGTGAAAAGATAAGTAAGAGAGGCGTACCGCCTCGAACGGGAGGTATTAAAAGAATTCTCTCGAGCCGACCTACGGGCTCTAAAAGAGTCTTCTTATAAGTTATATGTTTATTAGATCGTGCGAACTATGAGAGGTCGCAGCCCCGTAGTTCGTTTCCAAAGTGTATACTGAAATTGGTACGACTACTCTAGGGGCACACCGAATAAAATATGATAATATTTATGATATACGAAAGACCATGACACTGTTAGAATTTAAAACACTAATAACCGGATCATGCATCGCATTACTCATCTTTTTGTGAGTTATAGTTATTCTCGCTGAGCGTTAGCTCATTCTATGTATTCCGTCCGTGTTGTAGGTAAGCAACAAATGAACAAGTGAGGAGGGTGGATCAGCGGCGTTCGATGGCTAAGGGGTTGGGTTGTGGTTCCGCTCGCTTATTTAAAAGACTTCCGCTATGCAATTTTCTAAACACTCGGTTTGAGATTTTTATGCTTGAGACATTTTCCAAGTTTAATTAGTTTTGAAAAACTGAAGTTGAATTTTTATGGTTTTATTTCCGTTGAATATTCCAACCATCTACATTCGTTTGGAATTCCGAATTAAGTACTTCTCTTATCTTCATCAAATGTTTTGTAAGATTTCAAGTGTTGGTTATTTTCAAAGTTGTTTTATTTTAGAGTCTAAACTTTATAAATGAAATGACGTCTTAAAAAAAATTATCCATATTTTTTTCTAAGTAAAAGAATTAAGATAAGTATGACGGTCCGGAAAGCCGAGTCGTCACTGTTGGTATCAGAGCAATGAACCTACGATCACCCTCGCTATTCGATCGCATGGCTGCATCCCCTACTCAAGTATGTTAGTTTTGTTTTATTTTGTACCTTTAGTTTAATTTTTTTCTTACCTCTTTGATTAGATGGATGATGAAGTAACAAAGCACGTGATTGCGGAAACCCGAGGCCGCAATGACGATAGCAATCTCTTGATCAAATTCCTAGAGACGAAACCTCCAGTTTTAAGTAGCGAGGTGATAGATATCATTGGCACGCGGGAATGGTGTAACAACATGGACATTTGCTTTAAAGTAAAAGGGAGAGTATTGGAATACTGGAAAAGGAAGGTTGAGGATCACCCCCAAATTGTTTGGGAGTACATGAAGGATGGGGTCATACGAAACTTCACCGCTCAAGGATGGAAGAAAAAAATTGGAGAGAAGACGTTACCGGATAATCTTGAGTTCATGGAAGATGAAGGATGGGGAGACGGCAAAGGAGCACTACAACCGTTCCTCCGACATGTTCCATCGCTGTCCTTTTCATCTCGATGATGATGAAGCTATTAGTGTTTACTGGAATGGGCTCTCCGAGTTTGAAAAACAACGAGGGAAGTGTCGCACCTACGAACCTGCGCCTGGATTAGCCTACGAAGATTTCTTGAGGCACATGAAGCACTACATGGAGCTGGTCGACGATGACGACTTGCCACTAGGGAACGATACTAGTATGGACCCTGTCGAGTCTGAACCAGAGGAGGACCCTTCTAAAGATGATCCAGACGATGATTAAATCCTTCTTGGTAGTCTAGACTTTTGATTTATTTGTCTTTTCCTAAAGTATGAAATACCTTTTATACTCTTGTTATGATTTTGGTTTTGCTTTAGTTTGAGTGATATGCTCGAATTAAATTGCGTGTTTTAGTTATTTTTTTTTTTTGGGAAATGCACTCTTCTTTAAAGAGTTTTATAAAGTTTTATGTATGGAGTATGTTTGTGTGTTTTTTTTTTCTATAATCGATCATAATAGTTCTAGTAGCCAAAAATCCTAATCATGAATATGTCTTCAAGAGTTTAGATGGAAAACGTCCTTGCTGCTCGTGGACGGGGTAGAGGAAGAGGCAGAGTTGCCATTGAGGTTCCTAATCAAGATGCCCCTCGGGTCTGCCCATTTCCCCGAACAACAAGAAGCAGAACATCCACATGGCCCCGCCCCTGCTCAGCCAGCTGGCAAACCTGATCTAACAGTTCTAGTTACCACCTTACTACATCGTATCGAAGCTCAAGAAGCCGAGATACACGAGTTGAGGAACCAACTTCATCAGAAAAATGAAGAGGTAGAAGAAGGGGAACAACCGCCACCGCCAGCCCATGTTCCAGTGCATACGGCGACACAGGCTGTTCCTCAGGGTGTACCTCTAATGAGTCAAATAATTGCTGATGTTGACCTATTCGAGAAGTTCAGGAGGATGAGAGCCCCTGAATTCAAAGGATCGACCGACCCGTTAGTAGCTGACGAATGGATATCGGAGATCAAGACGATCTTCAACTTCATGAACATAACCGAGCAGGAGAAGGTAGTATGTGCCTCAGTTTGTTGTCAATGGTGCCCACAAGAAGAGTTGTAGTGTGTATTTATGTACATTTGATGTCATATAGTCTTATGAAGACTCTTGCTTGTAATTTCTTATTCATTAATAAAAAGTTGAAACGTTCATTCAATCTTCCTTGTCTGAAGCTTTATGATAAAACATTAGTCTTTAGTCCATAAACAAACTAAACAACTTACGAAGAGACAAATGTAGATTTGCATGAACAAACTCTTTGTAGTTTGCTTAAAACGATATATTCGCAATCTAAGGGTCAAAGGACTATTGACCTCAGTACGATTGTTAGAACGATGGACTGGCCGTAAAGTAAATCTAGGTCACATCCGAATTTGGGGTTGCCCTGCACACGTGCTAAGGCAAAAGACTAGCAAGTTGGCTAGTAGGTCAGAATTGTGCTTGTTTGTGGGATATCCAAAGGAAACCAAGGGTTTCATCTTCTATAGTCCCGAGGACGATAAGACTTTCGTTAGTACGAATGCTCGTTTCCTCGAGGAGAACTTTATGAAGGATGCAAAACCTAGAAGCAAAATTGTGCTTGAAGAAAAGTTGGGTGAGGAAACTTCTACCTCATCTGTAAGAACTGTTCTTACCCCAACTGAAACACAACCTAACTCATCAGAATCTCGTCAAGTAGTACTTCGACGTAGTGGGAGGGCTACTCAAAAGCCTGACAGGTACATGTCCTATGGAGACTCTCTCGTAGCCGTCTCTGACATGGATGATCCTGTTTCCTATAGCCAAGCGATGGCTTGTTCTGAATCAAACCTTTGGCTTGACGCCATGAAAGTTGAGATGCACTCGATGTATGTCAACAAAGTCTGGAAACTTGTAGACCTTCCTGAAGGGATTAAACCTGTAGGGTGTAAGTGGTGATACAAGAAGAAAAGGGGTCCTGATGGGAACGTCGAGACGTTCAAAGCACGACTTGTGGCAAAGGGTTATACCCAACAAGAAGGGATTGACTATGAAGAAACCTTCTCGCTAGTCGCGATGCTTAAATCCATCCGCATACTCCTATCCATAGCTGCAGCTCTCGACTATGAGATCTGGCAAATGGATGTCAAGACAGCCTTTCTGAATGGCAATATTGACGAGCGCATTTACATGGCTCAACCAGACGGTTTCATGGAAGAAGGTCAGAGACCAAGGTTTGTGAGTCGCTTAAGTCCATTTATGGATTAAAGCAAGCATCTAGGTCATGGAATATTAGATTCGATGAAACTGTAAAGAGCTTCGGCTTTGAACAGTCAATAGATGAGCCTTGTGTTTACAAGTTAATATACGAAGGAAAATTTGTGTTTCTGGTGCTATATGTCGATGATATACTACTCATTGGTAATGATGTGGGTAAGTTATCTGAGGTTAAGGTCTGACTGGCAAAGCAATTCGATATGAAGGATCTAGGAGAAGCCGCGTACATTCTGGGGATCCAAATCTTTCGAGATAGGAAAAACCGGACCCTGTTGCTCTCTCAAGCATCTTATATTGATAAGGTAATGGATTGCTTCTCGATGCAAGACTCCAAGAAGGGCCAAACACCCTTTAGGCATGGAGTTTCACTCTCTAAGGACTAGTCTCCCAAGACTGCACAAGAGATTGAAGACATGAGGAAAATTCCTTACGCCTCTGCCGTAGGAAGCCTCACGTATGCTATGAACTAGGAACAACCGTTTCCAATCCTCACGTATGCTATGAACTAGTTAGCTATGAACTAGGAAGCCTCACGTATGCTATGAACTAGTTAGCCGTTTCCAATCCAACCCTGGACCCGAGCACCGGATTGCTGTTAAGCATGTTCTTAAGTATCTTCGAAGAACTAGGAACTTGATGCTTACATACTCAGGTACTGACCTGACTATGGCGGGATATATCGACTCCGATTTTCAAGCGGATAAGGATTCCAGGAAATCCACTTCGGGATCTGTATTCATCCTTAATGGTAGAGCTGTTGTGTGGAGAAGTATTAATCAATCTTGCATTGCTGACTCCACAATGGGAGCAGAATATGTGGCTGCTTGTGAAGCATCCAAAGAGGCTGTATGGCTTAGAAAATTCCTTAAGTATTTGGAAGTTGTTCCAAACGTCGACGAGCCCATGACCCTTTATTGTGATAATAGTGGGGCTGTCGCTAACTCAAAGGAACATCGAAGCCATAAGCGCTCTAAACATATTGAGAGGAAATACCATTTGATTTGAGAGATCGAGCAGCGCGGAGACGTAGAGGTGAAATAGATCTCTGGCAGATCCATTCACCAAGGCCCTAGCAAACAAGGTCTTCGACCAACATCGAGAGGGATTAGGCATGAACGACTACACACATCTTCTTTGAGTCAAGTGGGAGTTTGTTGTCAATGGTGCCCATAAGAAGAGTTGTAGTGTGTATTTATGTACATTTGATGTCATATAGTCTTATGAAGACTCTTGCTTGTAATTGCTTATTCATTAATAAAAAGTTGAAACGTTCATTCAATCTTCCTTGTCTGAAGCTTTATGATAAAACATTAGTCTTTAGTCCATAAACAAACTAAACAACTTACGAAGAGACAAATGTAGATTTGCATGAACAAACTCTTCGTAGTTTGCTTAAAACGATATATTCGCAATCTAAGGGTCAAAGGACTATTGACCTCAGTACGATTGTTAGAAGAATCTATGATGTCTGGTTATGGGGCATTGAGAGTTAGAGACTCTATAGTTCTTCTAGGTATCTTCCGAAGATACTGAATTGACAAGTGCACTTCTAGAGACAAGATAAGAACAAACCATTTAACCTCTTATGTCTCGAACTCACTACGTATGAATTGCATCGTGCTTACCTTAATCCTGAAATGAGAAATGTCATTTCACACCTTAGTATTCTCATTTGAGAAAGTCAGAGTTCGGACTCACTATGTGATTCCGAACGAGGCCTATTGGTGAAGTACTAAGTTGTGAGAATGTCATTAGTAACTTTGTGAAGTTCTCATAGATATGGAATTCATGTACAAGATTGCTGAAATGCAATATAGATCACCTCATGCTTTGTTCCTTGGAGTGTGAATAAATGAACTGGTCAGTGTCCAAATTGAGTCCTGACTCTTTTGGATGAAACAATGTGACGTGTTAGCTCCTCGTCAATACATTGTTTTTAACTTATTCACAAGCGACAAAGGATTTGAGGAAATAACAGCTAGAAGGGTAAAATGGTAATTTTGTAAATCCCGACTAGCTGATGATATTCATGAAGGGTAAACACTGATAATATTATGTGGATCCACTCATTACAATTAGGTTGAATTCTTGAGTAGAAAATAAATTCATTTGAACCGAGAGATTTTCAGTGTCAACTCTTTAGTGGAGTCAGTTCACATTAAGCTAAACTTGGAAAAGGTTTGTGAACTTTTGAGTCCAAGTATTTTAGCTCAAGCTTTGTTCATTTGGATCCATGAGGTCACTGTCACGAATCACATCGATTAGGAATAGTTAAACTGGAAGCGAAGTCAAAACAAGAACGAAAATAGTCAAAAGGGTATTTTTGTCTTTTGAGATATAGGATGAAATGAATGTCAATAAATTTTTTGACAAGGTCATTTGATGACTCAATAACACTCGGCCATGACTTGATCATTGGGCCTTGTGGATTAATTTCATTTCATAAGAATTTTATTGAAAATTCTTAATGGGCCTTTTTCATGTTGTCATGAACAAATGGAAAAGCTTCTAGAAGCCATTTCTAGATGAGGATAGGCGCCCAACATACCCAAGAGAAAGAGAGAATATTTTGTGCATAAATGTATGAAGATACTTGCCAAAAGAAAAAGAGGAAACAAATTTCCCCTATGAGGAAATGAAATAGGCGCCCAAGTTGAGAAAAAGGCAAGGCATGGAACAAAAAAGGAAACAAATCCAAGCCTCTAGTACGCTGCCTTGGCCGACCAAATGGAATGGGAAATAAGGGATTTTTGCTCATGAATATGTGATATTCTATAGAAGAGGAAACTACCTTATTGAAGGTGAGACCTCTCCTATAAATATGAGCCTCATTCCACACATTTGATTCATCCCAAGTTCTAGAGATTGAGAGCCTCTCTCTCTAGACATTGTGGCCGCCCCTCTCCTCTCTCTCTCTCTAGTCAATTTCGTTTTATTGTTTTTGCACCTAGGTCCTCATTTGACCTAGAGTTTAGCTCTGCGACTTCAAGACTC
Source organism: Urtica dioica subsp. dioica (assembly GCF_054948205.1). Classification (NCBI taxonomy): domain Eukaryota; kingdom Viridiplantae; phylum Streptophyta; class Magnoliopsida; order Rosales; family Urticaceae; genus Urtica; species Urtica dioica. Next base: position 41,719,634 of record NC_142757.1, read on the forward strand.
GTTCTTAAGTCGTAGTGTTTAAAAGTGCCCACTCACTGATTCCTTTTATTTCGAGTGATTTAGTGATAGAAACTATCGTGGTTGCTCGAGTTGCCGAGGAAAGAAAGAGAGATGTGCTGCGAGGAGACGAACGTATTCAACCTTTCGAAGGCTCATCAACGTTCAAGCTTCTAAAGAGGTTAGCAGATTTATTATGCTCATATTAGTTTTATTTATATGTACTTGCTCTTTGTCTAGGTTAGTAAAAACCGTTTTTACTTGAAAAGAAATTTTATAAAATTCCGCCACTTCACGAAGCGTTAAACTTTTTCTTAAACCCTAGATCAATTCCAACACATTTTTCATGAAGAAAGACGCGCGTTACTAGTGGGAAACAGTGGCAACAAGGAGAGATGTGCGAGCTATGCCTTGGGATGACTTTTTGGAAGAGTTCACCAAGAAGTATTTCAACATGAGGGCAATGAATGTTCAACAGAAGGAGTCTGCGAAGCTGAAACAAGGTTTGATGACCGTGACTAAGGCGGTTAGTAAGTTCAACCAATTGGCGAGACTGTGCCCACACTTGGTTCTGACAGAGACCGAAAGAGTCAGACATATGATGAGCATGTTCCGACCAGAGTTGACTTTAACCATTGATAGTGGAAGTCATCCACCTACCACGGTTACCGATTGTCTCGAATGTGCCATGCAAGCTGAGTATCACTTGATCCAAGTCAAGGAGGAACAGACCAATTTTATAAGGCTCGGAAAGAAGATAGAGCTCAAAACAAGGGTCCCGACACCAATAAGAAGCCAAACCAACCAAGTAACCACCAACTTAACCGCAACAATCAAGACTTCAGGGCGCAACCCCATGGAAATAGGAATGGGAAGAAAAGGACTCATCCCGGTAATGCAGGTAACACCAACAACAAGGTCAAGGTATAGGGAACAAATTTTCCAGTATGCAAGACTTGTGGAGAGACGCATCCTGGAGAGTGCCAGAGAGGGACCGTGATCTGCTTCAAGTGTGGTCAGCTGGGTCACCTCCTCAAGGACTGCCCGAAGCCGAATTTTGTTCAGAGTGGACAGTACCAGCCTCAGAATCAGAACGAGCGACTCAACTGCATGCCGACCGCACTAGAAGGGCCACAAATCTCTTTGGGTCGTTTGGAAGCATCTACATCCACCCAAATGCCACCACCAGCTCAAGCTCGTATCTACGCCTACACCAACGCCGATGCCTTAGCCATCTCTTCGAATGTAGTAACAGGTCAGCTTCCTATAGCTCATCTTGATGCTTTCGTATTGTGTGACTCTGGTGCTACGCATTGCTTTATTTCGTTAGAACTGGTTAGGAGATTAGGCGATAGTGTAGTGAAAACGAAGAAGGTTTTCAGGACGGCATTATCGCCTGGCGATATTTTGTTATCGGAATACTGTCTCAAAGATGTATCGATAATTATAAGTGGACAAGAGCTAAAGAGTGACTTCATTGTCTTAGAAATGAAAGACTTTGATGCCGTCTTGGGTATGGACTTCTTAGTGGAGAATAATGCAGTGATCGATTGTCGGCGAAAAAGAGTAACCTTCGAATCGGTGACGGGAAAAAGGTTCACCTATGTAGGAAGACCACTTAAGAGACCAAAGATGATGGGGTCAGCATTGCAAGCTAAGAGGTTGATGAGTAAAGGGTGTCATGGATACCTAGCGTCGGTGGTGGACAAGACGAAGGAGGTTGAAGCAAATCCACAAGATGTGCTAGTGGTGAGGGAATATGTTGACGTTTTTCCTGAAGATCTCCCTGGATTAGTGCCCGAACGTGAAATTTCTTTCGCAGTCGAGTTGCTACCTGGAACAGGTCCAATTTCCAAAGCACCCTATCGTATGGCCCCTGCCGAGCTTAAAGAGTTACAATATCAACTTCAAAAATTATTAGATAAGGGATTTATTCGCCCTAGTCATTTACCTTAGGGAGAACCCGTTGTATTTGTCAAAAAGAAGGATGAGTCTTTCCGCATGTGTATTGACTACCGAGAGCTAAATAAGGTAACAGTCAAGAACAAGTATCCTCTTCCAAGGATTGATGACTTGTTTGACCAACTCAAGGGGGCGAAGGTATTCTCGAAGATAGACTTGCGATCTGGCTACCATCAATTATGGGTCAAGGAGGACGATATCCCGAAGACAGCTTTTCGCACCCGCTATGGTCATTACGAATTCACTATCATGACTTTTGGGCTCCCTAATGCTCCAACAGCATTCATGGACATGATTAATAGGATCTTTAGCGAAGTGTTGGATAAGTTTGTTATCGTCTTCATCGCTGACATACTGATTTACTCTAAGAGCGCCGAACACCACGAGGGTCACTTACGAGTTGCACTCCAGACGCTGAGACAACACCAGTTGTATGCCAAATTCTCGAAGTGTGAATTTTGGTTGGATAAAGTGCATTTTCTCGGACACGTGGTTCCTAAAGACGGAATCTCCGTCGATCCTGCCAAGATAGAATCCGTGAATGATTGGAAGCCACCTCGAAGAGTGACAGAGATAAGGAGTTTTCTCAGTCTAGCATGTTACTATAGAAGATTTGTGGAAGGATTTTTTACATTAGTTGCTCCACCCACCGCCCTCTCGAAGAAAGATAAGAAGTAAGAGTGGACAAAGAAGTGTGAACATAGTTTTTGCGAGTTGAAGAGAAGACTTACCACCGCTCCAATTCTAGTCCCTGAAAGTGGAGAACCTTTGTCTATCTACAGCGATGCATCAAAGATAGGTCTTGGTGCTGTGTTAATGCAAAACGACAAGTAGTGGCTTATGCGTCACGACAACTCAAAAACCACGAGGGGAATTTTCCTACCCATGATTTGGAGTTAGCCGCAGTGGTGTTTGCCCTCAAGATTTGGAGACAATACTTGTATGGTGTTCGGTGTGAGATATTTACCGATCATAAGAGCTTAAAGTACATTTTCACTCAGAAAGAGTTGAACATGAGACAAAGAAGAAGGCTAGAATTGGTTAAAGATTATGATTGTGGTATCCATTACCATCCTGGAAAGGCGAACGGGGTAGCTGATGCGTTAAGTACGAAACATGAGGCTAGGCTATCGATGATGCATGCATTATCTCATTTACTCGTTGACGAAATCAACAACATGGAAGTTGAAATTGTCACCCGGGGACTAGCTAACATGACCTTAAAATCAGATCTGTTCGAGAGAATCAAAGAAGCGCAAGGACGTGATCTTGAGATGTCAAGGCTGAAGGACAATGCACTGGAAGGTCAGGAGTAAAAAATTTCTCTTGCGGAGAATGATGTACTCTTTTTCGATGGAAGGATCTGTGTACCCAACGAAAACGAGTTACGAAGACAAATTTTGACCGAAGCACATGAGACTCCATATTCAGTCCACCCAAGGTCCACGAAGATGTATCAAGGCCTTCGAGAACACTTCTGGTGGAATGGAATGAAAGGCGACGTAGCAAAGTTTGTCAGTAAATGCCTTACATGCCAGAAAGTGAAGGCCGAATATCAACGACCAGCTGGAGAATTACAACCAATCGAGGTTTCTGAATGGAAGTGGGAACAAATCACAATGGACTTTGTGGTTAGGTTACCTAAAACAATTGAGGGTTATGATGCTATATGGGTAGTGGTGGACCGTTTGACCAAATCTGCCCGAATCATACCAATGAAAGTCACGTACTCCGCGGAGAAGTTGGCTGAACTATACGTTTATAACATGGTGAGACTGCATGGCGTTCCTTTGTCCATCATCTCAGATCGTGACAGTCGTTTCACTTCTAACTTCTGGAGGTGCGTGCAAAATTTGATGGGATCGCAACTAAAGTTCAGTACCGCTTTTCACCCCCAGACGGATGACCAATCCGAAAGGACTATTCAGACTTTAGAGGATATGCTACGAGCATGTGTCATGGATTTTGGTGGGAGTTGGAATAATAGTCTAGCACTTATTGAATTTTCATACAATAATAGCTATCAAGCTTCAATCGGCGTTGCCCCATATGAAGCTCTTTATGGTAGAAAGTATCGATCTCCGATTCACTGGTTCGAATCCGGAGAAAATAGCCTCGAGAAGACACATTTTATTCGAGATACCACTACTGAAGCCATCAAGAAGATACGAGATCGAATGAGAACTGCCCAAAGTCGACAGAAGAGCTACACTGACAAGAGGAGGCGACCACTGGAATTTCAAGTAGGAGACTTCGTATTCTTGAAGGTAGCACCTCTCAAGGGTGTGATGAGGTTCGGAAAGAAGGGAAAATTGACCCCGAGATACATTGGCCATTTCGAAATCACAGAAAGAATCAGAAAGGTAGCCTACCGTCTATCTTTGAATCCCACGTTAGCATCGGTGCACAATGTGTTTCACGTCTTGATGCTCAAAAGGTACCTGCCCGATCTAAATCATGAGCTAATCCAAGAGCCTATCGAAGTACATGAAGACTTGACATATGAAGAAAAGCCAGTACAAATTATTGATCATGAAGAAAATACCTAAGGAACAAGGTGATTCCCACTACAACAAAAACTGGCAACAGCCGCGACAAAAGTCGTGGCTGTTGCTATGAAAGTCGTGGCTGTTGGTACTACAGCCGCGACAACAGCCACGACTTGATCAACAGCCACGACTTTTCGTGGCTAAAATCAGCCGTGACTAGTCGTGGCTATTGTCGCGGCTGATTTCGACCACTATATTTTGCCAGAAAACCTATTTTCCCGCCAATTTTTTCCCGCCATGGTTTCCAGCCACTTTTTCCCGCCTTTTTTTTCCCTCCATTTTTCCGAGTAATCTATTTTCTACCAATTTTTTGTCACTAATATTTAAATGTTTTGAATGTAAAAATAATTACACAAATAAAATCTTATAAACCAAAATAATATATATTTCATTCATATGATGAATTCATAATTATTATACTTATAATGTCTCATACTAATAAACTAAAATACAATACTAAAATAAATAACGTTCGCAACGCTAATAACATCAAAATATAACATACTATCAAGGTAAAATAAATCACTACTCGTATTGAGTTCCCAAAGCAGACCGACCAGTTCTCTTTTTAGCTCTCTTTCGTGCTACAGTAGGCGCACTCCTAGAGCCAGATCCTTCTTCAGCTCGAAGTGGACGTGAAACCGAGGGCGGGGTCATCTGTGTTGGAGGGGGTGCTTGAGATGGCTGGGTCCTCAATGTCGGTGTGCTCTCTGAGCCTGGTTCTAAGAATTCTAACAAGTTTAAGTTTATAAAAATTTCAATTTGTAAAATTGCTAACATATTAATTTCAAGCTTATTTTTTTAAACATAAGTTAAACATACAGTTCACTATAAAATTCTAACACAACAAGTTAAAGTTTATACAATTCTAACAAGTTTCAAAAGAGAAGAATTGCTTATTGTCCAAGTGCGGCTGTCCAAGGGCGGCTGTCCGAGCGCGGCGGTCCGAGCGCGGGTGTCCGACCGCGGCTGTCCGACCGCGGGTGTCCGAGCGCGGCGGTCCAAGCACGGCTGTCCGAGCGCGACTGTCCGAGCACGGCGGTCTGAGCGCGGCGGCAGTGGTCAGAGTTTTTCGATTTGGGGTTAAGAAATTCTAGGGCTTCGATTTGGATTTGGATTTGGGGGTCATGGACTGGTCTTGGGGTTCGATTTGGAACGGCGGAGCTGAGGTTTTCATTGTGAGGATGGATCAAACATGAGATAAGATAATGGGTCCATCCTGGGAAGCATAAAGCTCATCTTGCTTCATCAGGCTGATTATCTTGGTGGTGAATCACTTCATTTCGGCCTGAAAAAGAAAAAAAGAAAAAAAAAGAATGCAGATCATAATTCGTATGTGCCAATTCATATATGTGAGAAGTCTTATGTTGTGTCTCTGTTTAGGCTTAAGTAAAAAAAATTGAATTTGCATCTTACATGAATATTGTAAAAAAAGTGATAGAACCTGATGCTGTGCTTCAATCAAATCTCCTAGTCATGAAAAGTGTAGTGGGCAGCAAAAAGATAATTGCAACCTAACTGTTTAGATATCATAGGCGTTCTTAAATTCATACATAACTATATGCATAGCACTATCAAATTTAAATACCCTGATCACAGAGTCACTCATCAACAATTCCTCTGCTAACAACTCAAACTCTGTAAAAGCATAATGTTGGAGCCCAAAGCTCAGCACCCCATGACTTAAGAGACTGATTTGGCCTTGTATCTGTATAATAAATGTAAGAAGAGACTGACTTTGAAGTCTGAGCTATATAATTCATCATATATGCATAAATTTTGGCCTGATTCAGCAACGTAAGAAAATCAAACTCGAACACCATAATCACTTATAAAATCTGAAGAAAACAACACATGATACAGGAGGGAAAAGTCACGCAGTAAAAAATAACGAGAATCGTCAACGAATAACAAACCAAACAAGCACAATTTCATAATTCTCAAATCAAATTCCAATTTCAAACCCTAGAAATCTAAAACCCCCCAATTTTTATTTAAAAATTCAGACTAAAAATGAGAATTATAGGCTGCTTACCTTGAGATGAGATGAACATCTACGTGATTCTCTTATTTTTGCTGAACCTCGGGAGTGGCAAACAGTGATAAAGGCAAATGGTGAAAGCTACGAGCATCGATGAGCGACGAACAACAAAGAGAGGCGAACGCAGGCGAGGAGCGGAAAACGGCGGAGATGAGCTGAGAAGAGCGGCGAAGAGTGGCAAGGAACGGAGAATAGTGGTGAGGAATGGCGAACGACGACATCATCGGAACGACGACATCATCGGAACCTTTTTAGCCAAAATAATCTTCTCTCAACTTCTTCCTTTCCTGCTCGTATCTCCCCTTATTCCATATACACCTCCATGTTCTTTTTCTTTTTACAAACAAAAGAAACCTCAACCTTTTAAGACTTGTTCCTGTCACACGTTGGATCTTTTTTGTAAGTATCAATTAACGAGCTTTTCTTTCATACTCTTTCAGAGGTATTTTATTTTCCTACTTAATATTTTGTTTTTTTTTCATTAGATTATGATGACCTTGATTGTTACGTTTTTCTTATCAACAATAATCGTTAAAATACTTTCTGTTTTGCGACACCTCTTGATAAGTAACGCAAACCTTTTATCTATTTTAAATAGCTACAATTATATTTTAAATCTGGTATTTTCATACAAGAATATATAAGATGTGCTTAGTAAGTATTTTAAATTTCATGATTTTTGGATAAATTGTTTTTATTCTAAAAATCTTTTACCATCGGTACATAGAACTTTCTTTTTAATGATCCAAACAACGTGTTTTGATTTTAATAAAATAGCTTCAAAACGAATTTGTATTTGAAATTTTTATACCACAATATTCAAGATGTTTATAATACGTATTTTAAATTTCGAAATGTTTGGAGATACGGTTTTTATTTTAAAAATTATTTACAATTACTGCACAAACATTTTATTTCTGTTTCAAAGAGCATGTTTTGCAAATTTTTTAAAATACTTGCAAAAACTTATTTTGGCATGAAATTTTTATTCGAGACACATATTTTTTATCGTTATATATAAAAATAATCAGGATTTTTCATTTACCGGAAGCATTGTTTTTCAACATTTATTTTAACAAGTGCTCAGATCTATCCTGTTTTCTGTAAAACTCAATTTTTAGACAATATATGTTTAAATTAGATTTCATCATGTTGGAGTTGGATTTTGGAACTTTCACTAAAGAAGAAAATGTTTAAAATTTTATTTGCTATTATGTGAAAGTTTTCCAGAATTTTTCTCGGAAATTTTGTTTTTCCGAAACCTTAGAGCAAAGGGTATTTTTGTCTTTTCACTTTCGAGTCCCGTCTCTAAGTTTTTCCAGAAATTTTATTACGCCAAAAATTGTTTAGGTCCCGAGCCAAATACGTTTTCCGATCGTTCGATAGTCACACGTTTTTGAAACAAGGTGATAATAATTTCACTACAATACGGATTAGTTTAAAATTAATTACGATGAGTGTGTGATCTGAATTGGTTAATATGTGTTATATGATTGATTGTGTGATATTTCTAATATGCGTGTATTTGTTATTGAGTGAATTGTGATTATTATGTTATGTCTTGTTATGATGAGTTTATGTATGAGTTTAGTACAACTTTGGCATATCATGTTCTAATTATTAGCATGTTTATTCATGTTTATGAAAACTTTGTATGCAACACAAATAACCAAGTGAAAAGATAAGTAAGAGAGTCGTACCGCCTCGAACGGGAGGTATTAAAAGAATTCTCTCGAGCCGACCTACGGGCTCTAAAAGAGTCTTCTTATAAGTTATATGTTTATTAGATGGTGCGAACTATAGGAGGTCGTAGCCCCGTAGTTCGTTTCCAAAGTATATACTGAAATTGGTACGACTACTCCACCCCGAATAAAATATGTTTATTAGACCATGACACTGTTAGAATTTAAAACACTAATAACCGGATCATGCATCGCATTACTCATCTTTTTGTGAGTTATAGTTATTCTCGCTGAGCGTTAGCTCATTCTATGTATTCCGTCCGTGTTGTAGGTAAGCAACAAATGAACAAGTGAGGAGGGTGGATCAGCGGCGTTCGATAGCTAAGGGGTTGGGTTGTGGTTCTGCTCGCTTATTAAAAGACTTCCGCTACACAATTTTCTAAACACTCGGTTTGAGATTTTTATGCTTGAGATATTTTCTAAGTTTAATTAGTTTTGAAAAACTGAAGTTGAATTTTTATGGTTTTATTTCCGTTGAATATTCCAACCATCTACTTTAGTTTGGAATTCCGAATTAAGTACTTCTCTTATCTTCATCAAATGTTTTGTAAGATTTCAACTGTTGGTTATTTTCAAAGTTGTTTTATTTTAGAGTCTAAACTTTATAAATGAAATGACGTCTTAAAAAAAATTATCCACTTTTTTTTTCTAAATAAAAGAATTAAAATAAGTATGACGGTTCGAAAAAACGGGTCGTCACAGCAATTTCCATCGATTATTGTAATTTTCTATTTTAAGGATTATGGACACGAAATTGGCCCTCGGCGGCATTTCAATCGTTGATTGATCACAGGGGACCATGCTACGATTACGAAAATAAAGTGCCATCGTCTTTTTGCAATACATTATTTGATTAGACAGGCAACGAACCAATCAAAATTTGAAGAAACAACGCATCACCAAAGAGCACTCGTGGTTTGATTAGAAAGGCAACCAACCAATCAAAATTTGAAGAAAACGAAAAAAAAAAAAAAAAAAACCTTACCAAAACCTGCCAAAAAAATCACTGTAAAAAGGGCTCTCTCTAGTGTGAACGAGACGCACTGTTAATAGAAACAAGCAGGTTTATGGGGTATGTCCATTTTTTAATGAGAAATTACTTCAACTAACATGACTTAATGTTTTTTTTTCCAATTTTTTTTATCAAAAACTAAACTCGACCAAAAAAATATTACTAAACCACTTGTAAAAATACAATTTTACCTTCAACAATTGATGTCAACAATTTATGTCCATTGTTGACATAGATGTCAGTAATAGATGTCGATTATTGACATAAATATCAACAAATAGAGAACCCAAAACTCATATATGTTAACAATACATGTCAATTGTTGACATGATGTTGATGATAAAATTATATTTTTATTAAATCTTTATTAGTATTTTTGGTCAAATTAAACTTTTGGCGAGAAATTGAAAATAAAAAAAAATTGTCAAATGTTAGTCGACGCAATTTTTCTTTTTTAATGAGATTTTCTATCAAGACATTACAAGTGGTTATTTACCTCAAGTTAGCCGATATAAATTATTGCCGTTATAGCTCTATAAATAGGGGTTTCAGCAACATTGTAATGACATCAAACATACATTTACACGTACAACAAACCATGAATATATACCAAAGCTGCAATATTGTTGGTCGCTTTCATGGCCTTGTTGGCTTCATCGCCAGCGATATCTTCTGATGTGAACTCGTCGGAGAGATTCGTCGGAGTTCAATTTGAGTGGACCGTCTATCGGAAGGTTGGGATATAGACGAAGCTTTCGTTCTCGAAACCTTCGAATTATGATGGGTGGAATGATGCCACGATGGGTTGCGGAATTCCCGTCGATAAATCGGTCGAACGCCACAAGAATTTTGAGCACAAATTCTTGATAAGTTCTAGACTAAGATAATCCTCACTAAACACACAAACACACTTTTTTCATATATCTTCCAAGATGCCCATACTAGAGCTTACACACATATATATAGTCTAGATAATAACCTCTAGACACAAACCTTACATATTCTAATTCAATGGTTATAAAACCAAATGAATGAAAAAAAAAACATAACCACAAAAAATAAATAACCATAACCTCTAAGAAAATAAAAACCACCAAGTAATGAAAATTAAAAGCTAGAGGTTACAAAACAAGTAAAAAAAACATCCAAATTTGTTGATGAGTGCATTGGCCTTTCTTCACATTGATGCTTGAGATGTCCTCATCATCTTCGGATGAGAACTAGATGATAATAAAAGACACTGCTTCTCTGACCGCAACGGAGTCTGTGTTTGTGGATGTCGGAAACAGGAAGCTTGCGATGATGTTGCTCCCGGGCCCACAGCCAAACTGTATTACACAAGGCAACACTTGTGGAATGTTTCTACTACGGTGCGATCTCGATATTCAGTAGGTCGTGCCTCTCTCTAACAGCACTCTCCCCCATCATGAAATAAGTATGCATGTGTGCATGCATGATGGGTTACGACGTAGCTAGCTACTGAAATATTATCTCTCCTGGGCACCATTATGATGTGTACCCTTAAATAAAAATGATATTATAAGGCTACCTACAATGTTCGTAGTTCATATTTGGTATTTCTCTGTGAGTTGTAATAAACTGAAATGAATTTCTTTGTTACTTTTCTGTCAGCCCCTCTCCCATTTATATTATTAATTGCTTGTTTGATTCAAGGATTAAAATCTCAAAGTAACTTAGTAGTATCTCGTTTTATTATGCACAAAACCATGTCTTTTTCAATAAACCGACCAAGAGAACTTTTTTTTTAGTAAAAACCTGGGAATTACCAACTTCATACTTTCTCATTACTAAACCTGTACTTAGCTGGTATATCCAAGGTATGTTTTGGTATTTAAAAATTTAAAGATTTTCAGAATTTGATTTTTGAGTTTTTCTAATGATTTTTGTGTATATGTTGAACATTGTTATATATGTATGATTATATGTATTCATTTCATTCCAAGTCTGCAAGTAGATTTTCACAATATCTGAAAAGATTTAAAACGTTTGGCGAACAACCAGAATTTCTGACGAATCAACATTTTTTCGGGTACCTCAAACTAATCTATCAGGCATCTTTGTAATGTAAGTCTTAACAATTCATATTGAAGTTGTTAATCTTTTTTTTTTTTTTTTTGGATAAAATATTGAAGTTGTTATTGAATAATTGATTAAATTTTGCATTTAAACCTGAAACTTGTTGAATTTTTTTATTTATTTTTTAGAAAAAACTTACTGAAATTGAAATTGAAACTTATTCCTGATTAGATTGGCCGTATTGATATTGTTAATGAAATTGGAGTTTTAGATATGTGTAAATAATGCCGGAAAGTGTGAACAACAGTGCAGGAAATTTTCCAAAATTTTGATAAAACTTGTAAATTTTGGTTTGTAGAAAGTTTCTACGTGATAAAACTTGTTGAATCAAAGTGGTTGACAAGACGGCAGAGATTATATATATATATATATCAAAAAATTAGAAAAATAGCCAACTTAAACGTTTGATATTGCTAAATAGCCAATGTTTGGTAAATATTAAGTAAATAGCCATAAATGATGACGTGGCTTAATATGACAGTGGCTATTTACTTGATATTTACGTTTGTAAATATATAAAAATGGCTATTTACCTACTATTTACAAAACCTTGGCTATTTAGCAATTCTCAACGTTTAAGTTGGCTATTTTGCTAAATTACCCTATATATATATATATATATATATATTACCGAAAATCTAAATATTTTATAGAGAAATTGCACGACGAAGGCCACTTGAAACTATCGAAATAGCCAATCCACTACTACAAAATGTGGATTACACAATGGACTTTTCACAATACTTAAATTAAGTGTTGTGAAAAGTCAATTTTTCACAACACTTAAATTAAGTGTTGTGAAAAGTCAATTTTTTACAACGATTATTTTATCCCGTGTAAAAAAAAGTGGACGGATTGGAGTTTTTACAACGGTACAGTGTACCGTTATATAATCTCGCTGCGGCGACGTGTACTTCTCGCAATGGCAAGATGATTTTCGGTTGTAGCAAGGCTTACACAACGGAAAGAGAGCACCGTTGTGTAAACTTAGCAAAACATGTCTTCTGAGTAATAGAAGAAAGAATCTGGTTCGTACTGTGGAAGCAGCGGAGTCAGAAGGGAAGGGAAGGGAAGGGAAGAGAGAGAGAGAGATAGAGAGAGAGAGAGAGAGAGAGAGAGAGAGAGAGACCGGAGCCGGAGGGGAGGCGGCAGCGGCCGGCGGCGGCGGAGGAGCTGGAGAGGACGCGGTAGAAGCCGGCGGCGGCGAAGAGGAGGCCTTAGCCTTGGTCTTGGCCTTGGCTTGAGCGACCTCTTCTTGGGTCTCGGCGAGGAGGCCGATGGGGGCGCCGACGGGGGCGGTGTGGCCGATGGGTCTCGCGGACGATGGGGCTTTGGTCGTAGGTTGTCAGGGTGGAGGATTCGGTAATGGTTGTCAATGGCTTGACATTACTCGGAGTGAGCAAAGAGGCTAGGGTGCGTCCGTGGAAAACGTGGAGAACGTGAGTATTTGGAGAATTGGAGAAGAAATTATTATACTCAGATTTAGGGGTTTCTTATTCTATATGCTTAGAAATAGAAATAAACTGCCATATTTTTACAGCATTTTTCCATAAACGCTGTGAAACAAAAAATAATGATATAAAAAATAAATACAAATAAATTAAATTCTGAAACTTACACGTGTCAAGTTATAATTGTACATTAACTTTTCACAGCATTTGTATATAAACGCTGTCAAAACTTTTTTTTTCAAACCGCTTCTTCTCCACGTGGCTTCTTGTAATTCAAGGGAATAAAATGAAAGCGCTTATATATAAGCGCTGTCTTATGTTTTCCACAGCGTTTCTCTTCACAGGCCACGTGTCTTCTGTCGATTCGACAATAAAAAAAATGATGTTTTGATGGCGTTTTTTGCCAAACGCCATGAAAACATGTGCTGTGAAACGCACGATTTCTAGTAGTGACCTACCAAGGGATTTAATCTAGACTGTACATTAAACAAAAAAAAGTAATTGAAGAAGGTGACGAAGATAGATAGATAGATAGAGAAAGAGAGAGAGAGAGAGAGAGAGAGAGAGAGAGAGAGAGAGAGAGAGAGAGAGAGAGAGAGAAGAATCACTGGAAGCAGATTCGAACAAAGATGACGATTTTGGCGAGGAATCCGGCGAGGATTCGAACAACGACAAAGCTATTTAGCATGGTTTTGACGACGAACTCAAGCCTCACTTTAACGACTCCAGAAAAAAAAAAACCAAAAAAATTGAAAGGTACGATTGAGAGAGATATTGAAGAACGGAATCGTTGAAGCATCACTTATCATCTTCGTCCTCTTTCTTTGCTTGTTTTCTATGAATCTCGCTCATTTGAATCTTGATTAGCTTGGGTTTTTGTACTATAACAACCGGGCTTCGAAGCTTGTTTGACAATCGGACCACGACTCTCTCCAGGAAATTTTACTTCTATCAATCTCTTTGGCCACTTAACAAACCCCCCTACAGCTTCTTCAATAGTTTTAGCTTCTTCGGTGGTTATCGGCAATTTGACTTTTTTAATAACTGCCGCCGTAACGCTCACTCGGACATTTCCTTCCCCCAAATATGAGAAGTGAACTAAGTATCTTTTCTTGTACACTCGCCCATTTCAACATGAATGATGCCTCCATTCGCAACATCATCAATGAGAAGAAGACATTCGGTGCTGTCAACCGATCTCGGTGTCACCGGCGTGGTTGGATTCAATGAGTAACTTGCACGAACACTATTTGGGATGTCAACTTGCACGTCACCAACATGTAGATCCACGTCGAAATCATGTTTATCTAAGTTACGGATAATATTAATAAATTACTATCAAAATATTTAGATTTATTACTATAGAGTTTAAAAAGAGTAGAAACCCCGAAAAGTTCAATTAATTGATGTAGTCTTCAACATTTGCCACGTCGTCATCATCATTCTCTTCCTCGACCATGTCTTCATCGTCATTCTCTTTCTCACAATATTCGACACTTGGATGTACGACACTAGGGGGCTCGACATTAGCATCTCCGACACTAGACGAGTCGACATTAGTGTATTTGACACTTGGAAAATTGATATTACCATTTTTCGCTAATCCATTTAATGATCCAAAATTTTAAGTCATTCATTTCGAGGCGCATCTTAATTACTTCTTCATTCAAGATTGGAGGAGAAAAGTAATTGAAGCGCGAAGAGTATTTGGATTGACCACGAAACTGCCTGGGATGATGAATATTTCTCAAAGCTTCTTGCAATATACCTCCCTTTTCCGACACCCATGTCCCTTCATTGCTTGTTGGGATAATTTATGCTACAAAAAATCATTTGTAAATCAACGGGACCATAATAATTGTTGTAAGAAAATAGAAACACTTACAATGTTCTCCTTAATTGGTTTAATGGCAGGATCTTTGTAGTTGTCATCATCTATCATTCACGAGGTAACCCATAAGTTCTCCCGTGTAGGTTATTTTCGTTTTCTCGTACTCTTATAAAGAAAAATAAATAATTATTTGATGAATAATTACGAAATATTAAATAACAAATAAAACATATAAATCTTACCTTTTCTTGATCAAGTTTTTGATATCCGTTTCGGCTGGTTCAAGATTTGTACAAATTTTTCGCTTTTGTGTTTTTCCATTTTCCGATGATTGTTTGAAGAATTTGGTTTGTCTATAATCAACAAATTTTATCCAATCTTCCTTGGTGATGTTTGAGAATAATTTCAAAACACTCTTCGGTCTCTTGAAGGCGCTTGGTTCGTTGATCGCGTCTTTGAGATGAACATTATATAACTCGTGATAGAATAACCTTTCGGCTTCTCCTACTCTCTTAAGACACTTTGCCTTTTTGTCGGTACCATCCGTAAATCCTTCACATATTTTGTTCCAAATCCGTTACTTCAATTGCATATTCTCTTTTTAATCTCCAATCAAGAATCGTGATTGGAACATGTTCGTTATTTACCACACCAAAATAGCTCGACAACTCATTACCCTCCTTACCTATTGGTTGTCCTTTGTCATCAAATTCTACTTTTATTTTTTACCAAGAGTTTTACACTTATTAACCTTGGGCATAAGAGTATTTCTTCATTTTTCTCACATCTTCGGTATTGAGTGATCTTTTAGTTTTCTTTTTATTACCACTATCGTTAATAGTAGTAGACAACATTATATCTATGAAAAAACGCAAACTACAATAAAAAAAAATGTTATTTCAAGTACAAATCCAAACAAAATTCTAAACAATTTCATTCTAAATTCCATACAATATCAAATCCAAACTCGATTTCAACACAATTTTTAAATCCAATGAAACCTTGATTCCAACAGAATATCAACATTTTCAAGCTAATTTCTACAGCAGATTACACATACAAAACATTCAACTACTTACCCGAATTTAAAACATTCTCAAATTCAATATCAATTCCAATAAAGAACTCAATTTAAAACATAAAACTCAATTCAAACTAATATGTAACACAATTTCATTTTAATTTCAACACAATATCAAATTCTATCTCCATTCAAACATCATTTCAAGACATTTAAACCTAAACTCTATACAAAAATACATATTTGAAACATTAAAAAACTTTCTGTCGAGAGATAGGCGTTCTTTCTCTCGGTCGCGGTGGTGGAGACGTGGTTAGGAGAGGTTGAAAGCGTCGGGGCAGAGGCACTCAGTATGGTTGAATGCGTCGGCGAAGAGACATCCACTGGGGGTTGAAGGCGTCGAATAGGAGACGTGAGCCGGGGAAAGGACTCCGAGCAGAGGCACTCGGCATGGTTGAATGCGTCAAAGAAGAGACGTGTTCTGGGGTTTAAAGGTGTCAGAGAAGAGACGTGCATCGGACGTGGTCAAAGGCGGAGTGGTGGAGGCGTCGGAGCGAGAGGGCAGCTGAGGCCGCGGCATGGGTTTGGAGGGAAGTAGACTAGTTTGTGGCAATGGGGAAGAGGGCGGAGAGAGAGCGAGAAAGAGATAATTAATAAGAGAGGAAAATAAGTCTAAAATTTGAGTGAGAATTTCAGAAAACCTAAAATATTAGGTTTCTAAACACTTCCCCAACACTTATGTCGTGTTCGCCGCGGTGAGATCTTCTACAACGGAAATATTAAGTGTTGTAGAACCTCTCATCGCGGCCATGTACATTTGTCGTTGCAGCGAGGAAAATCTGGGAAATCAAAATTATTTTCTCGCGGCGGCTAGTTTTGTATATCACTGCGATGAGATGAACTTCAATTCTCTCGGTAACTTTCTCACCGCGGCGAAGGCTATTTGTCTCCGCATGGAGAATATCTTCTTCCAAAAGGGATATCTGGAACTAGGCGCGCCGCGGCGATGAGTAAATCTCGCCGCGCCGAATATCTTTGTACAACGTTTAAATAAGAGTTGTTGAAATGCTCACCAGCCGGGTGAGAAACACGTGACATATGATATAAATTTTCATTTCTCATCTTTTTCCCTTAGAAATCTCAAATCCTTACTCGGAAAATCATTCCAAACAAAATTTCGACTCATTATGCGTTGTCATCGTTAACAACTCTCAACTACACATCAAAATCTTTTAAGTTGTTCTTATACTAGTTATGAATGTGGTTCTATTGCATAATTTACTAATTATAATAGGTATTTTTTTTTGCAATATCTAGGGTTTTCTTTCCATGAAGACTAGAACATGGATGTTGGAGATTAGATAAAATGAGATATATCGAAAAGGTGTAGATGAAACCAGCGGACGAGATAGTGGACGCCGTGAGCAATGTAGTCGACGGTGGCAGGTTCAATCACCGAAGGTGCTTGTAGACGAAATACGGGCTCGTTGAGTGGTGATTTATTCTCTTTTATTTTGTATGCTTGATCGTTGCATCATCAATAGGCTTCAGAATCTTCTTGATTGTGTCTATTTTTGAGCCTCCTACACCAGCTCATAGACATGGGCCGTAGATAATTGATTGATACGGTAAATCGTGTCGTTTATTAGTATAATCGTTACTCTTTCTCCAATTGTAGATGAATCGATCGAAATTGATAGATTCACCATGAACGAAACAGTACAAGACATTGACATGATCCTTATCGGGATGGGTGAAATGACTGATCAAAAAGAGACGAGAGCGAACAAAATAAATCCAAGTTTTTCTGAACTTGTTCAATGGATCATGATGGAGGAATCTCTTTCCTTTGTCCATTCTCCAGTCCTGTCATGGGATCGTCAACAACCTCACCATTTCATCGTGGTCATGACGTCTTAACCACCTCTGGTAATCCACATTGTCGTAATCCACATTCGGTGCCGATAGCAAATCGTTGATGGCTCCGACACTACAATCGCCCTATGTACCCTGGACCCTCACCATATCTCCCTCATTATCCGGTATGTTCGCGTATAACTTGTAAATGAGCATGATGTTCTTTTTGTCTTGGGTGTGGTATAAAATTTCTTCCAAGAATGACCTTCGGTAGTGTTGTGGATTTGCGCTCCTACTATCGTGTTTCTGCTCACCTTCAATCCCCTGCTCAAGGATCGGACTACGTATCGCGAGAATGTCATAGCGTTCCCAGAGGCCTTGGTACTAAAGATCCGAATATTATAATTCACTTCGGGTTCGCGTGATGGTTGACGAGCCCGCTTGGATTTTTTAAAAGGTTGTCTAGAAGAGCTGGGCGTTGCTGTGATACCTACATGTTTTATTGGACAATTTTTCACCTAATTGAACAAAGTCATAAATAATTCAATCACAAATATCGAATTATCATTCTAATTTCAAACTCAATTCAAACAAAAGTATTATATTTTTTAACCCATTCAAAACAAAATTCTAACACAACCCAGCTAATAAATTTAAAACATATTATCACACTGATTTCAACTTCTTCTTTTAAATCAAACTCTTAACATATATTTTGCTTATATATCAAAATATTTTCCACCAAAAACCTATACGTCTCACACTAATTTCAACATAAAACAAACAAAATTACAAACTAAAACTAATTGATTTTACAAAAACACATATCAAAACCCTAAATTCGTGAATTAATCAAGCTAATGATAAACAAAACCCTAAATTCGTGTATCAATACATCTGTGAATGAAAACTCATACAAAAAGCTCATACAAATTCGGAAAACACTATAAAATTCAAGCTAACCACTATAGAAAATCGTACCTTTAAGTTTTGTGGGAGAGAGAGCAAGAGAGAGACGGTGAGAGAGAAAAAGTGGCGGTGGGACTGAGAGAGAGAGAGAGAGAGAGAGAGAGAGAGAGAGAGAGATTGAGAGAGATCTTTATTTAGATTATTAGATATGGTGGGTTGTCGCCGTGGCAAGGAATACACTTCGTCACGGAGAAATTTTTCCAGAACCTATCACAACGGGACTTAACCGTTGTAGAAGGTTCTCGTTGCGGCGACGTATACTTCACGCTGCCGCGAGATTAATAATTGTTTTTGGTAACTGTCTCACCACGGAGAGAAGTACTCATCGCCGCGGCGAGATTGTACCAACGGTACACTGTACCTTTCTACAAGGCCGAGACTGTCTATTTCTTACAACGGGACTGAATGACCATTGTAAAAGCACTCATATTTCACAACACTACAAAATAATCATTGTAAAATTTCAATTTTTCACAACACTTGATTTAAGTATTGTGAAAAATACGTTGTGTAATCCACAGTTTGTAGTAGTGGCTTTAGTAGGTCTTTAGCAGGTGTACATTACAAACAAATAAGTACGGATTTGTAATAATTTTTTTTTACATTTTAGAATTTTCGTTTTTCTTTGGACTTGTACAGTAACCGACTAAGTATGTATTGGGGAATGTTTTTGTACAATTTATTAGTGTTCAATTATAGTTATAAAAATCACGTCTCTTTTTTCGGGGCGTGCATATTACGACCACTAAAAAAGAGGATTAAATTGGCCGCCTAAATATACCTTAAAAGAAAACATCAATAGAACAATAACAACAGAATAAGGGAAAAACGATAATTTCTTTGTTCAAGTGTGCCCAAAACAGTTGAACTTCGATCTAAAGTTCAATTTGATTTATTGTAAGATCTATTTCTACACCCAAAGGCGGAGGGAGGTGGGGGCCAGAGTGGGCACGTGCCCCTCCTGACTTTAAAATATATATATATATATATATATATATATATATATATATATATATATATATATATGGTATAGTAGATTTAGATATCACACGTAGCACCGTATCACTGTCAGTGTACTATCCCCAATCACAATCAACATAAGTAATAGCAGTAATTTTATTTCCTTAAATAAATAATTAAAGGACCACTATAGCCCATTTTCACAGCCCATATTCACAGCCCATTTTAAGTCCAAATGAATAAAATAAATTATATATACAATACAATAAGAGAAAACAACCGTACAACTTCTTCTCCACTCCAACTCCAAATATCTTTAGTTTCTTCTTCTTCAAAAATTCATGCGCAACAGTAAAAAAAATCCACTTAGCCATTTTAAAAAATTCACCACTAGGTCTTGTTCACTCCAACTCCATGACTTCTCATTCTCAAGGTATCACTTAGCAATTAAAAATTTATTTTCTTATTTGTTCACTTCAATTCCCAAATTATGCAGATGATTTTTTTTATATGATTGAAGTGTTCTATTGATGATGATTTTTATTAGCTAATGTTTATAAAATTGCTAAAGTTTGACTATGGTTATTGTTTAATATTTTTGGCATAGGTATTGGAAAATATTTTAAGAGAAAATTAGAATCTCAATGTCAAGACAAATGGCATATTGAAAAAAATGCAAAGGTGGACAATGATGAATTTAGTGTTGAAGCTCTTCCCACCGATCCCGGTCTTCGACTTCCTATCATCACATATCATCCCAATTTGTGCGATCGAGTTCGACGACATTATATGCTTAAAGGTCCATGTCAACCCAAAGATCATTCTTTTCCGTTTACAAAATTTGGAACAAAATCAAGACGTTTTAACCGCGATTGGTTTCTAGAGTACGAAAGTTGGTTAGAGTATAGTATTGAAAAAGATGAAGCGTATTGTATATGTTGCTATCTTTTTAGATCAACTTGTGGAGAACAATCCGGTGGTGATTCTTTTGTTGGGCTTGGATATTCAAATTGGAAGAAAAAAGAAAATTTTCAAAAGCATGTAGGAGGGATAGGCAGTGCTCATAACAATGCTTGGAAGAACTACGAGACTTTGAAGAATCAAGATCAACATATTCAGACAATTCTCTCCAAACATACAGAGGTATCTCGTAGTGAGTATCGAACTCGCCTAAATGCATCTGTTGATTGTGTTCGCTTTCTTCTACGACAAGGTCTCGCATTTCGTGGTCATGATGAATCTGAACATTCAGCCAATCAAGCTAACTTTCTGGAGTTGTTGAAATTTTTGTGTGCTCATAATGATGCGATAGAGAATGTCTCGCTAGACAAGGCTCCAGAAAATAATAAACTAACGTCACCAGATATTCAGAAAGATATTGTATCTGCTGCTATTACTCTTGATGTTATCGTTAAAGATATTGGTGATGCACTCTTTGCCGTGTTAGTAGATGAATCTCGTGACGTTTCTATGAAGGAACAAATGGCTATAGTTTTGCGATATTTGAACAAGAATGGAGATATAATCGTTTTGCGAGTACCACTGCTCTCTCGTTAAAGGCAGCAATTGATAAATTGTTCTCTAAATATGGTTTGAGTATGTCAAGATTGCGTGGGCAAGGATATGATGGGACTAGCAATATGCAAGGTGAATTCAATGGCCTAAAAGCACTAATCTTGAAGCAAAATCCATCTGCTTTTTATATTCATTGCTTTGCTCATCAACTTCAGTTAGCTCTTGTCGGCGTGGCAAAGAAACAAATACATATAGCATCCTTCTTTGGTACAATTTCTATTTTACTGAACGTCGTCGGATCTTCCTCAAAGCGTTGTGACATGCTTCATGAAAAACAAGTTGTGGTGAACGATGAGGCATTAAAGAGTGGTGATATGCTAAGTGGAAAAGGCTTAAATCAATCTACCACTCTTAAAAGGCCGAGTGAGACACGTTGGTGTTCACATTATGACACTTTGATAAGTGTGATTCACATGTTTCCCTCTATCATTGATGTTCTTGAAAAGATTGTAGATGACAAATTAAGCATGAAACAAAGATGTGAAGCAAATAGCCTCTTGGATACGATCCAATCATTTGAGTTTGTTTTTAGTTTGCATTTGATGAGAAAGATGTTGGGGAGCACGAACGAGTTGTCGAAGGCATTACAACGAAAAGATCAAGATATTGTAAATGCGATGAATCTTGTAAAGATAGCCAAGACACAACTTAAAAAGATGAGAAATGAAGAATGGGAGTCGTTACTTGATAATATCTATTCTTTTTGCAAAAAGTACAATATAGATATACCGAGGATGAATGATAGATTTGTTATGCGAGGTCGATCGCGGCGCAACGTGGAAGAGGTTACAAACTTGCATCACTTCAAAGTTGATATATTTTATGCCGTCATCGATATGCAACTTTGAGAGCTAAATGACCGTTTTACCGAGGTGAACACGGAATTGCTTCTTTGTATAGCTTGTTTATGCCCTCGTGATTTATTCTCTTCTTCTGATAAAGGAAGATTAATATGTCTTGCTCAGCACTATCCGGAAGACTTTTCTCCAATCGACCTTTTGAAACTTGACGATCAACTTGAAAATTATATATGTGATGTTCGTTCTAGCATGGATTTTTCACAACTAGGAGGTATTGGTGATCTCGCTAAAAACATGGTGAAGACAAAAAGAAATCAAGTGTACCCTTTGGTCTATAAGCTCTTGAACTTAGCTCTTATTCTTCCCGTTGCTACCGCTACAGTTGAGAGAGCATTTTCTGCTATGTCTATTGTGAAGAGTCAATTAAGCAATCGGATGAATGATAAGTGGATGAATGAGAGTTTGATCGTATACATAGAGAAAGATATTTTTGATAAAGTTGAAAATGAAAGTATTAAGCAATATTTTCAATGTATGACTAATCGTAGAGGACAATTGTAATGAATTAAATTATGATTTTTGTTGTTAGTTTTTTTGTGCCCCTTCTCAAGTGAATTTCTAGCTCCGCCACTGTCTACACCCGAGGCATAACTTACAGCATTTCAAGGTTGGGTCATGGTCGAATTGTGAGAGTGCACTTATCAAGACACTCATAGAAAGTTAAACTACTACAAATACCTAATTTAATCAGGTAAAAAGTATTTAAAGTTGTTCTAGAGAACGGCTTCAATTGTCATGACTTAAAACGTATATGTTTTTTTTAAGACATTACAAAAACGTCTTCAAAGTTCTAAAAGCACATCTTTAAATCATAAAAAAAAAAAAAATTACTTTAAATAAAGCTCCACTGAAGCATAAAAAGTTGACATGTAAAGTTTTGTTGTGATTAGATTGGTGGAGGTGTTTTTCAAAGACGGAAATTATTCTAACAGTGTTGTAAACAAAGATTTTTTCATGACTTGAAATATTTTAGTCGTGACGAAAGTGTTTCTGCGATGGAAAATGTTTCTATCGTAGAATAATTTAAATAAATAAGAAAATTTAAATTTATGTTATGGTTTCATCATGGCGTACAAGAATCCCGGCACGTACAAGAATCTCGGCACGCCGTGACATTATTAAACGACAAAAAATAACCCGTCGTGGAATAGCATAAATAAATAATAAAAATAAAAATTTAATTTTGATTCGTCATCAATTAAAAATATCTCCTCGCGGTGGGAACTGATTCTACGGCAAAAGAATAACCTGTCATATTCAGTAAGTTGTCGTCACTATGGAAATATTTGACATCGTGACGAAACGATTTTAAAACATATTTTACACGTAGGAATTCAGACCTTTCTCTCCGTGATTGAGTTTTCATAAGTGTTTATGACCATTCTCTCTCGCTCTCCCCCTCCCTCTCTTTGGTTTTCTCAATCTGTCTCTGTGCATGTCTCTTCCCCCACTGCTGTGTTCACCTCCACCCTTACTATTTTCCTTCATCATGCTTGTCTCTACCATGCTCTTCACCTCTACCGTGGTCTTTCTCTCTCTCTCTCTCTCTCTCTCTCTCTCTCTCTCTCTCTCTCTCTCTCTCTCTCTCTCTCTCTCTCTCTCTCTCTCCGTGATCACATTTGTCTGCAAGGTAACATATCCAAAATCTTGTGTACTCAATTTGTTTATTTTTTGTAATTAGGATAAGATTAACGGTGTAGGATGTGATTTATTTGTTTTAATTTTATGTCTAGGTTTCATTTTCTGAAATGTGTAACTTTTTGGCCGAATTAGGGATTTAATTTTGGATTTTTCATGTTGTTGATGCTTGAATATTTTTATTGGTGATTGGGTCTTGCTTTTGCATTATTCAGTTGATGAATTACATGTTTAATTTTGAGTTCCTTGCTTGAGTTGTGTTTTTGGCCAAGTTTGCTTGAAATTAGGGTTGTGAGATGTTTATGAGGATTAGATGTTTATGGTGAATCAGTTTGTTATGTATTTTTTATGCTGAATTGATTAGTTTAGAATTGCAAGATTTGGTGAAATTTGAAATTGTGTCTAAGTTTGTGAGAATTGTAGTGAAGTTATATTTGTTTCTTAGTTTATGGTTGAATTGATTAGATTTTATATAATGATTGTGAAATTGGTTGATTGAATTATGAATTTGGTTTGTGAAATACTTTGTAGGTATGATTAGCTTATTGTGAAATCGGTTTGATTAAATAGTAATTAGGTTAGTTTATGTTTGATTTGGAAAATTGATTGAATATATTTTGAATATTGCTGGATAGAATTTTGAAAGTGGTTCTATTGACTTATGAATTTTGTTTGTAAAATAGATTGTATAATTGAATTTGTGGTTAAAGTTGAGATTTAAGGTTTTGAAGTTGATTGTGTAATTGTGTTAAGAGAATGTGGTATGTGAAATAGTTTAGAATTGTGTCTTATTTTGTTCAATCTCGTAGGTGTGAGTAATGGCTCCTAGGAAGAAATCGAAAACGACTCTCCAAAAGTCTAAAGGGAAAAGCTCATTAGGACGAGGCAAGCAATAGGCAGACGGGGAATCTGATGATGATGATGTTAAATCACATCCGTTCGTCCTCAAACGGAGCATCAACTAACCTCGAGACTTCGGTCCATAAGTGAGCCCCTCCACAACATTATCATAGAGCACTAGTGGATGAATTTATTTATTTCTTTGTAATCCAATTTTGAGGCTAACATCAACCTGATACAAACCTCGGCCGACTAAGCTCCGAGACCCGATACCCCAATAGCACAGCGATGGATCGTCTACAATTTAGGAACGAAGGTGGATCGAATGACGCCACGGACGGAAGCGAATGGCCGTCTGATGAGTCGGTCTCGAACTCTTACACGCACCGCTTTGTAAGAAAACCCGAGTAGTTCTAAACGAACCAAAGAGAGAATAAAATCCTCACAGAAAGTGTTTAACTCGAAAATCCAAATTGTGTGTCTTTCATTCAGCCTAAAGGCTTAATTTATAGAGTTTTACAAAGACAAATTCGTAGCTCCATAGGCCCTATAACCTAATAAGCCCATTCAGCCTTATTTAAGTACTAATGGACATAAAACAAAGGACCAGCCCAATACAAACACATATGGACTTTTTAAATAACATGTCTTGGCCCAAATAACACAAACTGAAATAGCAAAATAGGAATAGTCCGTCTAATTCAATTCAGCCCAAATAACATTCTTCATTGGTGTTCTTGGCTTCCTTGAATCCTCTCCTTTGCGAGCTTGTCCCCTTCTTCATCTTGGAGCTTGATGATCAGATTGTTAAGCTCCTCCTTAAATCTCCTCGCTCGAGCCCTCGTCAAGGGTCCTTCCGGCACTTGGTATTTTGCTTGCGGCTCCTTTTGGGGCATGTCCTCATCATTCCCCTCGTCTTGAAAAGGATTTGCCCTCAAATCATGATCTGCATCAAAAGGAGATAAGTCAGTCACATTGAATGTAGCACTAACATTATACTCACCTGGAAGATCCAATTTGTAGGCATTATCGTTGATCCTGTGAATAACTTGGAATGGTCCATCGCCACGCGGCTGTAGTTTGGACTTGCGTTGCTCCGGAAAACGCTCCTTGCGCATATGTAGCTAGACCCAATCACCAGGTTCGAAAATCACTCTCTTGCGGCCCTTGTTGGCTTGCTGCGCATACTGCTCCGTTCTTCACTCAATGTTGAGTCGTGCCCTCTCGTGAAGCTGCTTAACAAGCTTTGCTTTCTGTTCACCATCTAAATTCACATGCTCAGACATAGGAATAAGAGATAAATCCAATGGCGTTAGTGGGTTAAAACCATAGACAACCTCAAAGGGTGAGAACTTAGTAGATGAATGAATAGCGCGGTTATAAGCAAACTCAACATGTGGTAAACAATCTTCCCAAGTTTTGATATTCTTCTTCATTACTGCCCTCAACAAAGTCGACAAGGTCCTATTAACTACTTCGGTCTGACCATCAGTTTGGGGGTGACAAGTAGTCGAAAACAACAACCTAGTACCCAACTTAGCCCATAAGGTCTTCCAAAAGTAACTTAAGAACTTGGTATCCCTATCCGAGACAATCGTCCTAGGCATGCCATGCAACTTAACAATCTCTCGAAAGAACAAATTAGCAACATTAGAAGCATCATCGGTTTTGTGACAAGGAATAAAATGTGCCATCTTTGAAAACCTATCAACCACTACAAAAACAGAATCACGACCTCGCTTATTCCTAGGCAAGCCTAACACAAAATCCATAGATATATCTACCCAAGGTGAGCTAGGAATAAGCAAAGGTGTATACATACCGTGTGATTGAACTTTCGACTTAGCTTTCCTACATGTGACACAATTACCACAGATCCTCTCAACATCACGCTTCATGCGAGGCCAATAAAAGTGCTCTTGGATCACTCCTAGAGTTTTTGCTATCCCAAAATGTCCCATAAGGCCCCCACCATGAGCTTCCCTAACTAACAACTCCCGAAGAGAACAACTAGGCACACAAAGTCTACCAAGCCTGAACAAAAATCCATCATGCCTAAAGTAATCTCCCGACGCCATCTTCTCACACTTCGTAAATATCTCACTAAACTCTCGGTCTTCTGGATACAACTCTTTGATATGTTCAAAACCAAGCAGTTTAGCATCTAAAGTGGAAAGTAAAACATACCTTCGAGAAAGGGCATCGGCTACCACATTCTCTTTACCTTGTTTGTACTTGATGACATATGGAAACGGCTCGATGAACTCCATCCATTGCGAATGCCGTTTGTTGAGCTTTTGTTGTCCCTTCAAGTACTTGAGTGACTCACATGGTCCGTGTGGACCACGAACTCTCTTGGCAAAAGGTAGTGCTGCCAAGTCTCTAAAGCTCGAATCAATGCGTACATCTCCTTGTCGTGAGTGGGGTAATTAAGGGTGGCCCCACTCAATTTTTCGCTAAAATACGCAATCGGCCGTCGATCTTGCATGAGAACTGCTCCGATTCCCACGCCGGACGCATCACACTCAACCTCGAATGGTTTATCGAAGTTAGGTAATGCGAGACAAGGAGGGTTGACTAATTTTCCTTTGATTGCGGTGAACGCCTCCTCTTGTGCTTGCCCCCATGCGAACGCCACATGTTTCTTCATCACCTCTGTGAGCGGGGCAGCGATCGTGCTAAAATCTCTGACAAAGCGCCTATAAAAGCTCGCTAAGCCATGAAAACTCTGTACTTGTGCTGCATTTGTCGATGTCGGCCACTCTTGAATAACTTTCACCTTTTCCTCATCTACCTGCACTCCTTTAGAACTTACAACAAAACCCAAGAAAACAACGTGATCGGTGCAAAAGGTGCACTTGTCAAGGTTAGCAAATAACTATTCACGTTTGAGTACAATAAAAACCTCACGCAAGTGTAAGACATGATCATCCAGGGTCTTGCTATAAATCAAAATATCATCAAAGTATACCACCACAAATTTACCAATGAACGAACGCAAAACATGATTCATAAGTCGCATAAATGTGATAGGTGCATTAGTCAAACCAAAAGGCATCACTAACCATTCATACAACCCAAGTTTAGTTTTAAAAGCGGTTTTCCATTCATCCCCCTCTTTCATTCTAATTTGGTGGTACCCACTCTTTAAGTCAATCTTAGAGAAAACACACGCACAATGTAATTCGTCTAGCATATCATCCAATCTAGGAATGGGAAATCGATACCTGACCGTGATGTTGTTGATGGCTCGGCAATCCACGCACATCCTCTGGGACCCATCCTTCTTTGGAACCAATAGAACTAGTACGGCGCAAGGGCTCATGCTCTTTCTAATGTACCCCTTTGACAAAAGTTCATCGACTTGCCGTTGCAACTCCTTTGTATCCTCAGGGTTGGTTCGGTAGGCCGGTCTGTTTGGAAGCGAGGCCCCGGGTACAAGGTCAATCTGGTGCTCAATCCCTCGAATCGGTGGTAGTCCTGTTGGCATGTCTCGAACAACAACGTCCTTGAACTCCTGCAAAAGAGAAACAATGGTAGTAGGTAGGACCTCGCCATGTTGGTTAGTGAATAAGGAAGCCTCCTTGTACACAAGTAAAATCATCGGCTGTTTGGCAAAGAAGGCTTTCCTCACATCACTCTTTCCCGCAAAGAAGTTGTTTTGTTTTCTCTCACCGATTTTGTTTTCCATGACCCCATCTTTTCTATCAATCCCCACTTCTCTCTCGGGTTTTCTCTCTGGGACTCTATCTTTTTATCTCTCTGTTTTTACCTCATCCCTTTGTTCCTTTCCCTTCTCTAGTGCCCGAAACATTTCCCTCTCTTGTTGCATCTTCAGTTGATCTTCATGAGCTTGCTTTGGAGTAAGGGGTGCGAGGGTGATGGTACGATTCTTGTGCCTGAGGGAGTACTTGTTGGTGTAGCCGTCATGAGTCACCCTCCTATCGAATTCCCACGGCCGCCCCAAAAGTATATGCCCCGCGTCCATTGGTGCCACGTCACAGAGCACCGAGTCCTTATAGCTGCCAATCCAAAAACTGATAAGGACTTGTTTGTAGACACGTACCTCTTCACCATCATTAAACCACTGAAGCTTGTAAGGACGAGGGTGATTCGTCGTTGGAAGTCCAAGCTTCTTCACTACAGCAACGCTGGCTATATTCGTACAACTCCCTCCATCGACGATAACACTGTATACCTTCTCACCAATATGGTACCTGGTGTGAAAGATGTTTTCACGCTGCTCCTCATCATCTCGTACAACCTGTGCATTCATAGTTCGTCGAGAGACCAACACGAGCTCTACTGGGGCCTCAATTTCCTCGTCTGATTCTTCTCCAGGCCCCTCTTGATCTTCTTCTTCATCGTCAGTAACCATAACTCTGGTCGGAAGAATCGTCATGTTCCTCTTATTCGGGCATTGATTTGCGAAGTGACCAACTCCCTGGCACTTGAAGCACTTGATATCACGATTTCTCTGAAATGTCGTCTCCGGTTTCTTTTGAGCACTGGGACCAGAACTAGATGTGGTTGGGGCCGTGGACGCGCTTAGCTTGGCTACGTCTCCTCGTGGCTTGAAACTGCTCTTCTCGTCTCTGTTGAAGGTCTTCTTCCATGCAGGTTGTTCTAAAAATCATTCTCCATCTCATCTTCTGTCTCCTCCCTAGGCTGTCTTCGTCTTCCTCTGTTAGGAGCTTGTTGGCCTTCCTCAACTCTCTCAACACGTTTTCGTAGTGGCTCCAACTCTTCCCTCATCATCCTTCTAATCTCTCCTATCATTGCTTGCATCATCAGCCTCCGGTCTGGAATTCCGTCATCTTCGTCGCCGTTGTTAGACATGGTTGCTGCAAGATATTGTTAGTAACAAAAGAAACCTCACAAAACTCTCCCTCACGTGTTTACACTAAAAAAAATTATCACTCTGCGCTCGTTTTTGTTAATGGCGATAGTTATTCTCTCTGCCTTTTAACACTCACTCAAACTCTCTATAGGCTCGTACCGAACTACTCAAAGACCAGAAAGGTGATGAAAGGAAATTCGAAACCGATACACCAAAACGACACAAACGACACCCAAACGACACAAACAAGAAAAAACGACACCCAAACGACACAAACAAGAAAGACGACACCACAGAAAGTTATGACCAGAGGTCTTAAACGAGTCCCAAAAAAAATTCTCCCAAGGTGCGACAATCAGCCCAAAATGTGACAAATGGTCGAAAAAATTTCAATAGGATGTAGGGTACCTTAAAACGCTCCAAAACACACAAGGAATCTATCAGCAAAATAAAATTTCTTGAGGTCAAAAATACTTTTTTTTTTTCGGATCCTCTTTCTTTTTTTTTTCTTTTCTTTTCTCTTTTTTTTTTTGATATCCTGGAGATAATTACTAACCGGAATTAAAAGTGAATGATAAAAAGAAGATAAAATAAAAACGGTAAGAGATAAGGAAAGGATTCTGGAAATAAAGGAAATAAAAAGCAATCTGAGATTAAATTGACAACCGAAATCAGGGAAACTAGGAAATAAAGATACTTCCTAAATTAAGTACAAAAAATCGGAAAACTGAATAAAATTGATTTCCTAAAAATAGGCTGCGATAATTAGAATTGATCTCCACTGAATAAGAATTGATCTCCACGGATTCTCTTTTTTTTGTTCTTTTTGTTTTTTGTTTTTTACGCTCAAGAACGATAGACACGTAGATAACAAACACAGACCTGAATCACAAAATTTTACATACGGACAAACTCAACAGACAACAACGGGTAATTCAGCACAAACTCAACACAATAATTACGTACGTAAGGAATGAACACAACACAAACGGAGAAAAACAAAGAAAACGAAACAAAGGATAAGCAGACCTAAAAGTAGAGACTAGCTCTGATATCACTTGATACAAACCTCGGCCGACTAAGCTCCGAGACCCGATACCCCAATAGCACAGCGATGGATCGTCTACAATTTAGGAACGAAGGTGGATCGAATGACGCCACGGACGGATGCGAATGGCCATCTGATGAGTCGGTCTCGAACTCTTACACGCACCGCTTTGTAAGAAAACCCGAGTAGTTCTAAACGAACCAAAGAGAGAATGAAATCCTCACAGAAAGTGTTTAACTCGAAAATCGAAATTGTGTGTCTTTCATTCAGCCTAAAGGCTTAATTTATAGAGTTTTACAAAGACAAATTCGTAGCTCCATAGGCCCTATAACCTAATAAGTCCATTCAGCCTTATTTAAGTACTAATAGACATAAAACAAAGGACCAGCCCAATACAAACACATATGGGCTTTTTAAATAACATGTCTTGGCCCAAATAACACAAACTGAAATAGCAAAATAGGAATAGTCCGTCTAATTCAATTCAGCCCAAATAACATTCTTCATTGGTGTTTCTTGGCTTCCTTGAATCCTCTCCTTTGCGAGCTTGTCCCCTTCTTCATCTTGGAGCTTGATGATCAGATTGTTAAGCTCCTCCTTAAATCTCCTCGCTCGAGCCCTCGTCACGGGTCCTTCCGGCACTTGGTATTTTGCTTGCGGCTCCTTTTCGGGCATGTCCTCATCACAACCTCACCCCCAAGTTTTACGCAAACTTACAGGATCACAAGAAGGGGTGCGTGTTTGTCCGAGGAATGAACGTGTATTTCACCCCTGAAGAAATCAACTATTAATTAGAGATTTTGGGATCCTGGATAAAGAAGAGGGGTACGCCGATTTCCTTATGAGAGGGCCAAATGGACAAGTTGACTGCACAGCCTTGGCTGCGTCTCTTGGTGTTCCGGGTGCGCAGTTCTTAAATAAGGGGCCGAACATGTGAAAATTCGAGCAAACGACTTTAACGTTCGCTAAATTATTAATATACATCATATGCTCTCATAACCACTTGTCACAACCCGCGAGCCGCGACCATTCCTTGCTTCTTACTCTAAAACATACTATCATAATAACGACATAGCGTATATTTATACATCGGAATATATATAGTTTCTTGAAAATAATTACATAGTTATTGACATAGCATGAGTATACGGGGAAAAAAATTGCATTTCTTCTTTTCGTACTAACTCTAACGTGAATAGCATGTGTTTTTAATATAAGTCATTCAGCATGTTACAAACATCAGAGGTACATACATTATATATATATATATATATATATATATATATATATATATATATTAGAAACTTGTTCTTTCCCTGTTTTATGGATACTTCATATGACACAAGTCAAACTACACGTATTCAGTCTCTTATCCTTACTCATTCTTCCTAGCGTATGTCGTGCTTCAATCTACAAAGCCAAGAGTCATAATCTTATGAGTCGAGGTGACTCACTAAGTAATAAGTCTATCTAATTGTAATGTCATGTGACGTGCAAGTAACACATAAGAAATGCATAATAAACATGTGAGTTCATAAAGAGACGTAAGCATAAAGAACATTAACATAAAGTATAAAGCTATCATACATATCTAATATTTTGTAGTCTAATTGTCACACCTTTGGGACAATGAAACAATATCTAAGCTTACTGCCCAACCTTTGTGACGGATAAGTAACATATACTTGTCACCCGACCTTTGTGATGACAAGAAGCCACCTCATACTTGCGCTTTAGGCCCCCTTGGTGACTCAAAAGTTTTAGTATGGGATTCACTAATGATACCGTCATCAAAATAATTTTATACCTGACAGTAGGTGATATTGTGCCAACCTTAAGGCTACATTGGCACATCATAAGTCCGAATAAGTTTGGTATTCTTCACTAACCTAGAATACCACACTAACCTAAATACGAGATAGCATATAGCTTCGGGTTCAGTCCTGAGTTATTAAGAGTTATCACTTTCTTCGACTTTGTGCATTTTAAAGAGAGGCTAGGGCATAACTCCTAGGGCCTCTAGAACAATCTCCTCATTTTCAATCTGAGAGACGACTGTCCTCTTTCTCCTATAACCCCATCAGCTGGGTCATAGATAGTGAAGTTAGAATTTGGGATAACAACATTGTTGTCAATGGTCTTACGAAGACTCTTGCTTGTAACTGCTTATTAATTAATAAAAATTGAAACGTTCACTCAATCTTCCTTGTCTGAAGCTTTATAATAAAACATTAGTCTTTAGTCCATAAACAAACTAAACAACTTACGAAGAGACAAATGTAGATTTGCATGAACAAACTCTTCGTAGTTTGCTTAAAACGATATATTCGCAATCTAAGGGTCAAAGGACTATTGACCTCAGTACGATTGTTAGAAGAATCTATGATGTCTGGTTATGAGGCATTGAGTGTTGGAGACTCTATAGTTCTTCTAGGTATCTTTCGAAGGTACTGAATTGACCAGTGCACTTCTAGAGACAAGATAAGAACAAACCATTTAACCTCTTATGTCTCGAAGTCACTACGTATGAATTGCATCGTGCTTACCTTAATCCTGAAATGAGACATGCCATTTCACACCTTACGTATTCTCATTTGAGAAAGTCAGAGTTCGGACTCACTATGTGATTCTGAACAAGGCCTATTGGTGAAGTACTAAGTTGTGAGAATGTCATGAGTAACTTTGTGAAGTTCTTATAGATATGGAATTCATGTACAAGATTGCTGAAATGCAATGTATATCACCTCATGCTTTGTTCCTTGGAGTGTGAATAAATGAACTGGCCAGTGTCCAAATTGAGTCTTACCTTTTTTGGATGAAACAATGTGACTTGTTAGCTCCTCGTCAATACATTGTTTCTAACTTATTCACAAGCGACAAAGGAGTTGAGGAAGTAAAATGGTAATTTTGTAAATCCCGACTAGCTGATGATATTCATGAAGGGTAAACACTGATAATATTCTGTGGATCCACTCATTACAATTAGGTTGAATTCTTGAGTAGAAATAAATTCATTTGAACCGAGAGATTTTCAGTGTCAACTCTTTAGTGGAGTCAGTTGACATTAAGCTAAACTTGGAAAAGGTTTGTGAACTTTTGAGTCCAAGCATTTTAGCTCAAGCTTTGTTCATTTGGATCCATGAGGTCACTGTCACGAATCACATCGATTAGGAATAGTTAAACTGGAAGCTAAGTCAAAACAAGAACGAAAATAGTCAAAAGGGTATTTTTGTCTTTTGAGACATAAGATGAAATGAATGTCAATAAATTTTTTGACAAGGTCATTTATTGACATGTTTCACTCGGCCAATATTAGTCTTATTGGGCCTTGTGGATTAATTCCATTTCATAAGAATTTTATTGAAAATTATTAATGGGCCTTTTTCATGTTGTCATGAACAAATGGAAAAGCTTCTAGAAGCCTTTTCTAGATGAAATAGGCGCCCATCATACCCAAGAGAAAGAGAGAATATTTTGTGCATAAATGTATGAAGATACTTGCCAAAAGATAAAGAGGAAACAAATTTCCCCTAAGAGGAAACAAGGTGGGCGCACAAATATGGTCAAGGGAGAAGCAAACAAAAGAGGAAACAAATCCAAGGACTTACTTGATATGTCTTGGCCGTGCACCTCATGAAGGAAAAAGGGAAATTGGCTCATGAATATGTGATATTCTATAGAATAGGAAACTACCTTATTGAAGGTGAGACCTCTCCTATAAATAGGAGCCTCATTCTTCTCATTTTTTCTCATTCCACATAAGTTAGAGATTGAGAGCCTCTCTCTCTAGAACTTGTGGTTGCCGCCCCTTCCTCTCTCTCTCTCTCTAGTTTATTTTCGATTTTTGTTTTGGCACCTAGGTCCTCATTTGACCTAGTGTTTAGCTCTTCGACTTCAAGACTCGTTCTTAAGTCGTAGTGTTTAAAAGTGCCCACTCACTGATTCCTTTTATTTCGAGTGATTTAGTGATAGAAACTTTCGTGGTTGCTCGAGGTGCCGAGGAAAGGAAGAGAGACGTGCTGCGAGGGGAGACGAGCGTTGCAAACTTTCCAAAGCATCTCAAAGTTCAAGCTTCAAGAAAGGTTAGTAAACTTCTATGCTCATACTAGTTTTTATTTATATGTACTTGCTCTTTGTCTAGGTTAGTAAAAACCGTTTTTACTTGAAAATAAGATTTTTAAAATTCCGCCGGTTAACGAAACGTTAAACTTTTTCTTAAACCCTAGATCAATTCCAACAAACATGTAGTAAAATAAGCCTAGGTCTTGGTTCTAACTTCATCTACGTTTAATCTTATCGGGAAACTCAAAACTCATTTTTGTTAGTGGCCAAAGCCTTCGTTAGTGGTCGAAGCCTTACTCTTATATAGTTTGTCCTTTCATGGGCTTTCACCTACTTTTTAATACTAACAACTAATAATGCAAGAAAACATGTGAATCCCTTGGAAAGTAGGTGCCTATTTCTTACTTAATTCTAGTCTTGCTAACACGTGCTTTTTTTGCGATCTCCATGTTTACTTGAACAATCTCTAAATTTACTTGAACTTTGGTCCATGGAAATCTCATTTTCTTAATGTCAACTCTTACGGAAATCTATGAGTTCACCAAATAAAGAGGTGGATTATTGAATATTATTTGTATTCCTCTTATTACCACGATAACACTCTTGGTCGTACCCAAGAGAATTTGAACCTTGAGCATAATCACAACTATCTTCACTACCACGTTCACCACATCCTCTAAATCCCATGAGACATTAGGCATAGAAGACCAGAGAGATAAAGACTCAATCTTAAGAACATCTATTATATCTCATCCTTGAATCAAAGCTAAGGAAGTGCTCGGCCTTCCATCATTCTCATTATAGAGTGACCAACTAATCAGCACTCGTAGGTCTTGTCCAAAATCCATTGGTTTTAGAACCACTTCTTAAAATAGAAAATGAAATTGTAATACTTTAATCATGAAGCATATAGAAGATCTTTTACATGCATTCCTAAATAGAAGTAATCCACACAAGTTCTTGTTCCCTGAATCCATGACAAAAACTCATTATTGGAACAAAGAAAATAGAATATTTAAAACCATCCCTGTTCACATAGGGTAACAATTGAAATGCATCACCAATCGAACCAGTGTCGCACTACTACAACTTTTGCCATTACCATTACCATTACCTTTTGCGTGGTGCATATTTAATTTGTCTCTACAAAGGACCGTGAAGTCGGCTTGCTAGCATCACCAATCGAACCAGTTTCGCACTACTACAAGTTTGAAACTAGAGAAAAAGTGAGATATTTCTTATGCAATTCACATAGTGATTCACATACGGTTTCCTCTTACACATGCATCTTTCATTGTACTTATGTAATCAAAACGGTCTTATTCCTTAATTAAGACTCCTACATACCCCGTTTTGAGAGAGATCTTTACTTGTGAGTCTTTGATCATGAGACGACAAAGAGAGACATACTCATTTTTATTTATAGCATCAAATACCTCCTCGGACAGAGTACTCACTCTGGTAATGTCTACTATGCCCTCGTTGCATTGTGCTACTCTAACCTTAACCGACACGCTCTTAAACAAGATTTGGAAAAGGATATTGGATAACATAATGACAGTACGTCACATGTAGGTAAGGAAGCATTTATTTCAAGTAATCGAATATATATGCTACTCTAGATTGAGAAATGGGTGTAAGTGGTTCCAAAATCCACAACTGCATATCCAGCAAGGTCGTTGATTGAATTCTAACCAATTCTTATTGTGTTCTTCTTTTTGAACGTGCATATTCTAAAGGAACAAGACTTTGGCTTTTGAGAATCCTGCATATAGGCAATCTTATATTCTGTAACGCCATAATCCATTGTGAAATATCCTTCCCAGCTAAATTCGCATAACTTATTGCTCCTTTACATCACTTGTCGAGAAGTTCATTGCTAAACATGGTGCGTGAGTTTCCTTTCTCTATTAGACTTATTATGCTTGTTCATATTCTCATGTGATCCCGTTTTGAATTCACCTTTGTTACTCTATGGATCTAACCTCAAGTTTATGCTTACATCCTTCTTTTTCTCGTTGAAACATTGCTCTGGCATTGCAGCCATAGATCAGGGATTCGATCTGAGCGATCATTTCTCCAATTGTCAACTCCCAGCATCCTTGAATACATTGGGCATTTGGTGTTTGCTCATCTTACTCTTTGACTTCCCACGTAGAATTACCTGAGGCTTGAGTTCTTGTTGCTTCATGGATGTTGTACCTTATTCACTCGCGCAAGAATTGCAATATCCTTCTCTTTATATCCTTTACTTGGAGCGCCTTTCTATGGGCATATTTCCCTTTTTATGTTCGAGGGCTCTTCTCATTTGGCAAAGTCTCATGACATACTAGCGTCCTTTTGCTTCTTTGGTCCCATTCTTAGTCTTGCTTACTTAGTCCATGAATGGGTAAGCATTCGGCCAGGATAACTTTACGCTAGCAGACCAGACATCTGAATCGACATAATAGACTTTCATCTTATATTAATCAACCTCAACACCTAAAACACCATATCAACTTACTGTTGGAATCGATCTAGGGTTTAAGAAAAAGATTAAACGCTTCGCAAAGCGGCGGAATTTTAAAAATTTTCTTTTTAAGTAAAACTAGTTTTTACTAACCTAGACAAGAGCATATGCATGTAAATAAAAACTAATATGAGCTATAAAAGTTACTAACCTTTTTGATGCTTGAACGTTGATGAGCCTTTGGAAGGTTGGCAACGTTCGTCTCCCCTCTCAGCACGTCTCTCTATTCTTTCCTCGGGAACTCGAGCAACCACGATAGTTTCTATCACTAAATCACTCGAAAAGAAGGAATTAGTGAGTGGGCACTTTTAAACACTACGACTTGAGAACGAGTCTCGAAGTCGCAGAGCTAAAGACTAGGTCGAGTGAGGACCTAGGTGCCAAGACAAGAGAAAACCGAAAATAAACTAGAGAGAGAGAGAAGAGGACTTCGGCCAAGTTCTAGAGAGAGAGTCTCTCAAATCTCTTAAACTTGGATGAATGAATTGTGAGGAAATGGGGCTCCTATTTATAGGAGAGGTCTCACCTTCAATAAGGTAGTTTCCTCTTCTATAGAATATCACATATTCATGAGCAAAAATCCTTCATTTCCCATTCCTTGTTGGGCGCCCAAGGCTGCCTCCTAGAGGCAAGGATTTGTTTCCTTTTTTGTTCCTTGGCTTTCCCTTTTCTCACTTGGCCGAATTTCCTACAAGCATGTGTGGGAAATTTGTTTCCTCTTTTTCTTTTGGCAAGTATCTAAATACATTTATGCACAAAATAAACTCTCTTTCCTTGGGTATTATGGGCGCCCATTTCACTTCTAGAAGGAGCTTCTAGAAGCTTCTTCATTTATTCATGAGAACATGAAAAAGGCCCATTAAGAGTTTTCAATAAAATTCTTATGAAATGAAATTAATTCACAAGGCCCAATGATCAAGTCATGGCCGAGTGAAACATGTCATAAAATGACCTTGTCAAAAAATTTATTGACATTCATTTCATCCTTTGTCTCAAAAGACAAAAATACCCTTTTAACTATTTTCGTTCTTGTTTTGGCTTAGCTTCCAGTTTAACTATTCCTATCGATGTGATTCGTGACAGTGACCTCATGGACCCAAATGAACAAAGCTTTAGCTAAACACTTGGACTCAAAAGTTCACAAACCTTTTCCAAGTTTAGCTTAATGCCAACTGACTCCACTAAAGAGCTGACACTGAAAATCTCTCGGTTCAAATGAATTTATTTTCTACTCAAGAATTCGACCTAATTATGATGAGCGGATCCACTGAATATTATCTATGTTTACCCTTCATGAATGTCATCAGCTAGTCGGGATTTACTAAATTACCATTTTACCCTTCTAGCTGTTATTTCCTCAACTCCTTTGTCGCTTGTGAATAAGTTAGAAACAATGTATTGACGAGGAGCTAACAAGTCACATTGTTTCATCCAAAAGAGTCAGGACTCAATTTGGACACTGGCCAGTTCATTTATTCACACTCCAAGGAACAAAGCATGAGGTGACATACATTGCATTTCAGCAATCTTGTACATGAATTCCATATCTATGAGAACTTCACAAAGTTACTCATGACAGACTCACAACTTAGTACTTCACCAATAGGCCTTGTTCGGAACCACATAGTGAGTCCGAACTTTGACTTTCTCAAATGAGAATACTAAGGTGTGAAATGGCATGTCTCATTTCAGGATTAAGGTAAGCATGATGCAATTCATACATAGTGACTTCGAGACATAAGAGGTTAAATGGTTTGTTCTTATCTTGTCTCTAGAAGTGCACTGGTCAATTCAGTATCTTCGGAAGATACCTAGAAGAACTATAGAGTCCCAAACTCTCAATGCCTCATAACCAGACATCATAGATTCTTCTAACAATCATACTGAGGTCAATAGTCCTTTGACCCTTAGATTGCGAATATATCGTTTCAAGCAAACTACGAAGAGTTTGTTCATGCAAATCTACATTTGTCTCTTCGTAAGTTGTTTAGTTTGTTTATGGACTAAAAGACTATGGTTTTATCATAAAGCTTCAAACAAAAAAAGAATGAATGAACGTTTCAACTTTATTAATGAATAGATAGGCAATTACAAGCAAGAGTCTTCGTAAGACTATATGACATCAAATGTACATAAATAGACACTACTACTCTTCTTGTGGGCACCATTGACAACAAACTCCCACTTGACTCAAAGAAGATGTGAGTAGTCCTACATGCCTAATCCCTCTCGAAGTTGGTCGAAGACCATGTTCACTAGGGCCTTGGTGAATGGATCTGCCAGAGATCTACTTCACCTCCACGTCTCCGCGTTGCGCGATCTCTCGAATCAAATGGTATTTCCTCTCAATATGCTTAGAACGCTTATGGCTTCTAGGTTCCTTTGAGTTAGCGACAGCCCCACTATTATCACAATAAAGGGTCATGGGCTCGTCGACGTTTGGAACATCTTCCAAAAACCTAAGGAATTTTCTAAGCCATACAGCCTCTTTGGATGCTTCAAAAGCAGCCACATATTCTGCTTCCATTGTGGAGTCAGCAATGCAAGATTGCTTAATTCTCCTCCACACAACAGCTCCACCATTAAGGATGAACACAGATCCCGAAGTGGATTTCCTGGAATCCTTATCCGCTTGAAAATCGGAGTCGGTATATCCCGTCATAGTCAGGTCAGTACCTGAGTATGTAAGCATCAAGTTCCTAGTTCTTCGAAGACACTTAAGAACATGCTTAACAGCAATCCAGTGCTCGGGTCCAGGGTTGGATTGGAAACGGTTAACTACGTTAACGGCGAAACAGATGTCAGGTCTAGTGCAAAGCATAGCATACATAAGGCTTCCTACGGCAGAGGCGTAAGGAATTTTCCTCATGTCTTCAATCTCTTGTGCAGTCTTGGGAGACTGGTCCTTAGAGAGTGAAACTCCATGCCTAAAGGGTGTTTGACCCCTCTTGCAGTCTTGCATCGAGAAGCGATCCATCACCTTATCAATATAAGATGCTTGAGAGAGCGACAGGGTCCGGTTTTTCCTATCTCGAAAGATTTGGATCCCCAGAATGTACGCGGCTTCTCCTAGATCCTTCATATCAAATTGCTTTGCTAGCCAGACCTTAACCTCAGATAACTTACCCACGTCATTATCAATGAGTAGTATATCATCGACATATAGTACCAGAAACACAACTTTGCCTTCGTGTATTAACTTGTAAACACAAGGCTCATCTATTGACTGTTCAAAGCCGAAGCTCTTTACAGTTTCATCGAATCTAATATTCCATGACCTAGATGCTTGCTTTAGTCCATAAATGGATTTAAGCAACTCACAAACCTTGGTCTCTTGACCTTTATCCACGAAACCGTCTGGTTGAGCCATGTAAATGCGCTCGTCAAGATTGCCATTCAGAAAGGCTGTCTTGACATCCATTTGCCAGATCTCATAGTCGAGAGCTGCAGCTATGGATAGGAGTATGCGGATGGATTTAAGCATCGCGACTGGCGAGAAGGTTTCTTCATAGTCAATCCCTTCTTGTTGGGTATAACCCTTTGCCACAAGTCGTGCTTTGAACGTCTCAACGTTCCCATCAGGACCCCTTTTCTTCTTGTATATCCACTTACACCCTACGGGTTTAATCCCTTCAGGAAGGTCTACAAGTTTCCAGACTTTGTTGACATACATCGAGTGCATCTCAACTTTCATGGCGTCAAGCCAAAGGTTTGATTCAGAACAAGCCATTGCTTGGCTATAGGAAACAGGATCATCCATGTCAGAGATGGCTACAAGAGAGTCTCCATAAGACATGTACCTGTCAGGCTTTTGAGTAGCCCTCCCACTACGTCGAAGTACTACTTGACGAGATTCTGATGAGTTAGGTTGTGTTTCAGTTGGGGTAAGAACAGTTCTTACAGATGAGGTAGAAGCTTCCTCACCCAACTTTTCTTCAAGCACAATTTTGCTTCTAGGTTTTGCATCCTTCATAAAGTCCTCCTAAAGGAAACGAGCATTCGTGCTAACGAAAGTCTTATCGTCCTCGGGACTATAGAAAGTAAAACCTTTGGTTTCCTTCGGATATCCTACAAACAGGCACAATTCTGACCTACTAGCCAACTTGCTAGTCTTTTGCCTCAGCACGTGTGCAGGGCAACCCCAAATTCGGATGCGGCCAAGATTCACTTTACGGCCAGTCCATCGTTCATAAGGAGTACCAGGAACCGTTTTGGACGGAACTTGGTTCAGAATGTAGGTGGCTGTTTCGAGGGCATATCCCCAAAAGGAAAGCGGGAGTGATGAGTAACTCATCATCGATCTAACCATCTCCATAAGAGTTCGGTTTCTTCTCTCTGACACTCCGTTTTGTTGAGGTGTGCCAGGCGCGGTAAGCTGAGAAGCGATACCTTCTTCTTTAAGAAAGTCATCGAACTCTCCAGACATATACTCACCACCTCGATCAGATCGAAGGGTTTTGATCACTTTGCCAGTTTGCTTTTCCACTAAAGCCCTAAAGACCTTAAATACGTTAAAGGTCTCGGATTTGTGTTTAAGCAAATAGACAAACCCATATCTTGAGTAGTCATCAGTGAAGGTAACGAAGTATTCGTATCCTCCACGTGCCTGTTGGTTGAGCGGACCACATACATCAGAATGTATTAGTTCCAGCAACTCAGTGGCTCTTCGACCCTTATCGGAGAAAGGTCGCTTAGTCATTTTTCCTTCTATGCAGGATTCACAAGTAGGTAGTGAACCTATTGCAGAGGCTTGGAGTGGACCATCCCTCACAAGTCTCTTAATCCTATCTAGACTGATATGACCAAGTCTTAAGTGCCAGAGGTATGTTGATTTTGTTAGATCGGAGGATTCAGAAAGTTTGATCCTCTTTGGCTCCCTAATTAGATCGTTATCTATTTCGGTGTCTAAAAGAGAAGGTTGAGTGGGATAGATGTAAAAAAGACCATTCTTCATACATGCATCAGTGACGAAAGAATTAGAAAAAGAAATACGAATTCCATTCTTTATAAACTTTAAATAATAATCTTGCTCACGAAGACGAGCAACGGATATTAAGTTCTTCCCAAAGGTAGGAACAAAATAAACATTATTCAAGTTTAAAGTGCGGTCTTCAAAAGACAGCGTCACGGATCCCACAGCTTTCGCAGACACCAGGCTCCCATCACCCCATTTGAAACAGAACTCGCCTTCCTCTAAGCTTTTGGTTTTCTTGAAACCATTCAAGGAACAACAACTATGGTTAGTAGCAGCGGAGTCAAGAATCCACGTTGATACATTATCAGCTACTAAGCATGCTTCGGTAACTAGTACAATACTATGTTCCTTTGCTTTGAGATAGGCGGGACAGTTCTCTTTATCGGCCTTGTGAGGTCTCTTCTTAGTTCCAGAGGCGGAGGCCTTTTGCTCAGTAGCATGTGCCTCTCCTTGATTCCTCTTTCTCTTATTGAGACCTACAGCAGTGTGAAGCTCCTTCATAAGCTCGGTAACAGTGTACTTTAGCTTTGTAATGGAGTAGTTCAGCATGAAGGTATCAAGAGACTCGGGGAGAGTTTCTAAGATCATATCTATGATATTCTTCCCATTAATCTCAGATCCTAGGATTTCCATTTCATTTAGGTAACTAATGATCAGCATCATATGGTCCCTAACAGGAGTCCTAGCCTTCATGTGACAGTTCATAAACTGTCGGACTGCTTGTTGCCTGGTTTGACGCCTTTGCCCTCCAAACATCTCAAGGAGATTGTAGAGCATGTCAGCGGCAGTCTCGATGTCACGATGTTGCTTTTTCAGCACATTGTTCATAGATGCCAAGATATAGCACCTCACAATCTCATCAGATCGAAGCCAGGCCGCTAAGGCGTCATTGTCCTCTTGAGTTGAATCATCATTCGTCAGAAGAGGACATGGGGTGGTGAGTACCCATTTGTGCTTGTTAACGGTAGGTATTATGTCGAGGTTACGTTTCGAATCTACGTAGTTTTCATTTTCGAGTTTGATCGAGGAAAGAAAGATTGAGAGATGGTTGAGAGACATATTGCCTATATAAGTTGAAACAAGTTTATGATTAGTCTTTGGTTTAGGATTTAAGTTTCATTAAGACTTTTGTAAAACCCAAAGGTGTTATAAACCAAACGATAATTTACTCCCTCAAGAGAAGGCCGCAAAAAATCTCCATTTATAAGTAAATGACACATCATTAATGCTAAGCCAAGATGTCAATACATCTATTTTGACTAGCCACCTTGTAAATTGGTTTGATCACTCACATCCTTTCGCAGAGCCTTAAGGAAGGATACTAGGGATTGAGCCTAAGTGTGCAACCAACCACTTAGTCCAAAAGATCAGCTTTGAAAAACAATCCCCCAAGGGGAGGCCTTGCCATCATTGCATCACTCTCGGACGTAGCTCATTGAGCAATGATCGAAGCAATAACGCCTTGGAGTACTCACATTTAAGTGAGGGTCGCAAGAGCGGCTCTTAGTCCCACGTTATTGCATCTTTCACTAGTGTTGGGGATCGCGGGTTACAAACAACGAATATAACCCTCCCACTTAGTTTTTGGAGTTGGTTCATCGACTCTTATAAGTTCGGAAACAAATTTCCTAGTTAGAGAGCGACAGAGCGGACAACTAGAAGAGAATCCTAGATCGACATGTTCAGAGCAGTATTAGTGCATAAAGGCACAAGGGACATACTCGATCTTTTCCTATTTTCTATTTCGGGAAAGTGCGTGAGGGAAGTGTGAACTTCAACTCACTCGAACACTTGAAAGTTTGAGATTACACATCCTTTTATTTTTCGGTTTTGTCTACAAAGAGACCTCCCACTCAAAATTTCAAGAGCATATAGATTTTGAACATATGTGATATAGATATAGTTTTGAAAACATTTTGAAAACTTATTTGATTTGGATGACAAAATATTTTCAAGTTTGAAAGTGAAAACGGTTTTTCAAAATTCAAACTAGTTTTGTAAAAATTCAATTTCAATTAATCTTTCAAAAATCAAAACTTTTAATCTTTACACATCATGTTTATAATCATATGAAAAACATTTTTGCTCAAGAAAATTTTCTCATTAGAGTTCTATAACTCATGGTAGTGGGGTTTGAAAATCTGGATTTCTAAAAACTGGAGTTTCAGACAGCCGCGCACCTCGGAGTAAAATCGCCATAACTGGCGGCTCCGATGTCCTTTTGAGCCGAAACCGGTGGCATTGGACAGAGGACAGACAGAGCTTTAATTTGATTCAAGAATCATTAAATTTCGATTTCTGAGCAGAGAGTTATGCCGCTTTTAATGCGGGTTTACATTCCAGCTCGAAGAAAAAGAAATAAATTAAAGCTTCGTCCTTTTAGGTGCGAAAAAGAATCAAGTGTAACGGAACGTTTTAAGATGTTGTTTAAAGCTTTTATTTGTGTTTTATTAGCAGGGTAATAACATAGAATAAAAGAAATAACAACAAGCATAAAACGAATACGGTAAATAAAAGAAACTAGAAAGACAAAGTAACTAGTCAC
The DNA here is from genome assembly GCF_054948205.1 of Urtica dioica subsp. dioica. Lineage (NCBI taxonomy): Eukaryota > Viridiplantae > Streptophyta > Magnoliopsida > Rosales > Urticaceae > Urtica > Urtica dioica. The sequence goes on from NC_142757.1 coordinate 41,764,015, forward strand.
AAAATTTACCGAAATTTCTCAAACCTTTAAAACACGTTTTTCAGTATAAAAAATTAAAAACTTTTAGAACTGATTCTAATGTGTTTTAAAAACATCCCAAACTCATAGAAAATCAACATGCTTTTTAATTTAAAGACATGAGCAATAAATTAAAAAAAAAATCTAAGATAACAATTCTAACTTGTCACAAAATTAGTAAACTTTCGAAAACGATTTTCAAGCTCATAATTTAAAAACATGCACATGCATTCCTTTGACCATAGCTCTGATACCATTTGTTGGAATCGATCTAGGGTTTAAGAAAAAGATTAAACGCTTCGCAAAGCGGCGGAATTTTAAAAATTTTCTTTTTAAGTAAAACTAGTTTTTACTAACCTAGACAAGAGCATATGCATGTAAATAAAAACTAATATGAGCTATAAAAGTTACTAACCTTTTTGATGCTTGAACGTTGATGAGCCTTTGGAAGGTTGGCAACGTTCGTCTCCCCTCTCAGCACGTCTCTCTATTCTTTCCTCGGGAACTCGAGCAACCACGATAGTTTCTATCACTAAATCACTCGAAAAGAAGGAATTAGTGAGTGGGCACTTTTAAACACTACGACTTGAGAACGAGTCTCGAAGTCGCAGAGCTAAAGACTAGGTCGAGTGAGGACCTAGGTGCCAAGACAAGAGAAAACCGAAAATAAACTAGAGAGAGAGAGAAGAGGACTTCGGCCAAGTTCTAGAGAGAGAGTCTCTCAAATCTCTTAAACTTGGATGAATGAATTGTGAGGAAATGGGGCTCCTATTTATAGGAGAGGTCTCACCTTCAATAAGGTAGTTTCCTCTTCTATAGAATATCACATATTCATGAGCAAAAATCCTTCATTTCCCATTCCTTGTTGGGCGCCCAAGGCTGCCTCCTAGAGGCAAGGATTTGTTTCCTTTTTTGTTCCTTGGCTTTCCCTTTTCTCACTTGGCCGAATTTCCTACAAGCATGTGTGGGAAATTTGTTTCCTCTTTTTCTTTTGGCAAGTATCTAAATACATTTATGCACAAAATAAACTCTCTTTCCTTGGGTATTATGGGCGCCCATTTCACTTCTAGAAGGAGCTTCTAGAAGCTTCTTCATTTATTCATGAGAACATGAAAAAGGCCCATTAAGAGTTTTCAATAAAATTCTTATGAAATGAAATTAATTCACAAGGCCCAATGATCAAGTCATGGCCGAGTGAAACATGTCATAAAATGACCTTGTCAAAAAATTTATTGACATTCATTTCATCCTTTGTCTCAAAAGACAAAAATACCCTTTTAACTATTTTCGTTCTTGTTTTGGCTTAGCTTCCAGTTTAACTATTCCTATCGATGTGATTCGTGACAGTGACCTCATGGACCCAAATGAACAAAGCTTTAGCTAAACACTTGGACTCAAAAGTTCACAAACCTTTTCCAAGTTCAGCTTAATGCCAACTGACTCCACTAAAGAGCTGACACTGAAAATCTCTCGGTTCAAATGAATTTATTTTCTACTCAAGAATTCGACCTAATTATGATGAGCGGATCCACTGAATATTATCTATGTTTACCCTTCATGAATGTCATCAGCTAGTCGGGATTTACTAAATTACCATTTTACCCTTCTAGCTGTTATTTCCTCAACTCCTTTGTCGCTTGTGAATAAGTTAGAAACAATGTATTGACGAGGAGCTAACAAGTCACATTGTTTCATCCAAAAGAGTCAGGACTCAATTTGGACACTGGCCAGTTCATTTATTCACACTCCAAGGAACAAAGCATGAGGTGACATACATTGCATTTCAGCAATCTTGTACATGAATTCCATATCTATGAGAACTTCACAAAGTTACTCATGACAGACTCACAACTTAGTACTTCACCAATAGGCCTTGTTCGGAACCACATAGTGAGTCCGAACTTTGACTTTCTCAAATGAGAATACTAAGGTGTGAAATGGCATGTCTCATTTCAGGATTAAGGTAAGCATGATGCAATTCATACATAGTGACTTCGAGACATAAGAGGTTAAATGGTTTGTTCTTATCTTGTCTCTAGAAGTGCACTGGTCAATTCAGTATCTTCGGAAGATACCTAGAAGAACTATAGAGTCCCAAACTCTCAATGCCTCATAACCAGACATCATAGATTCTTCTAACAATCATACTGAGGTCAATAGTCCTTTGACCCTTAGATTGCGAATATATCGTTTCAAGCAAACTACGAAGAGTTTGTTCATGCAAATCTACATTTGTCTCTTCGTAAGTTGTTTAGTTTGTTTATGGACTAAAAGACTATGGTTTTATCATAAAGCTTCAAACAAAAAAAGAATGAATGAACGTTTCAACTTTATTAATGAATAGATAGGCAATTACAAGCAAGAGTCTTCGTAAGACTATATGACATCAAATGTACATAAATAGACACTACTACTCTTCTTGTGGGCACCATTGACAACACTTACTCTACTCCAGATAATATTCTTTAACTTTATTTATAACATTAAGGACACACGAGAATATATTATAGATAAGGCTACATCAAAAGATATACTTTACATAAACTAACCTTATCTTGCAAGTTGGCAGCATGAAAGGGAAAACTTAGTCAACTTAATCTCCTTCGCAACGTACTCGTCAATATAGACTTTCTCTTTTCTTTAGGCTCATATATTCAAGTACCTTACATAGCATGCAAGCTATGCCAAGATACTTTTTATAAAACATGTTGAGGAAATGGGTTCAGTGATTAGAGAAACCTTCTCGATAATAGCGACGATTCCCACCAATTCCTTGTCTCAAGTTTCAATGATGCACAAAAAACTCATTTCTAAAAAAAGACTTATGAGCCATATGCATATACTTGATGTGTTCACTCTATATCCTGCCTTTACTCATGACAGGTTCGTTTTCTTCATCTAAGGTTGGGGACTCATCACAAAGCCATTTGCATCATAGCTTTCTGGAATCTTGTCATAATCCACAATCAGGGTGACGACCCTTAATATGGTTGTCGATGTGGCCATTAAGGTGATAATAATGGCACCACCTCTTATCTTATTGGTCGTCCACGTTGAGGTAGTTGGGGCTATGGTTGTTTCTCTAGTGGAGTTCGCTATTCATTCATTTGCACAATCAATATTGTGTGCTCATTCTATTACTTTTATTACGCATACATCCTCTTTTAGAGGAGTCTTTTACTCATTATCGAAGAAGGCACTTATTAGGCCTAGTATCGTGGTATGCTAGCATAATTCTGCTTATTTCATCACATTCTTGGTCCTAATTTTCTAATTGTAGGAATTGGTAAGCATTCACTCATCATAAAGGTTTTCTAGTATTCCAAACATCTTGAATTTAACATAAATACTTCCATAAACCATGCTTATAACGATCACATTTTCCACTAGCTAACAACATACTCTAACGTCCTTTGACCCAACCATTACTCTCAACAACACTTATAATTTCAAGGCGAACAACAAAGCAATTTACTTATGTACATAGGATGCACATTTTTTCCTATTCCAAAAACACATATTCACATGCAACATAACCACATATGCACGTACACGTGGAATTCCTTGACTTTACATCTCTATCTCCAAAAGAGAATAAGCTTGTCGACTTTAGGGACAAGATCATTTGAGAGCTTATACTCGTCAATCTCTTGTGTCACTATTTTAGTCAAAAGTCTAACATAGACATGCCAAGCTTCTTCCTCGAATCTGTCTTCCTTCTACACATCAATCAGACGCGAGACACGAGAGGTTTCAGACGCGAGAGGTTTCAGACGCGAGAGGTTTCAGACGCGAGAAGTCGCGTCTATTTAGACACTACTTTTAGTATTTTTGACGTGAAAAGTCGCGTCTGATACGAAATTTCACCAAAATTTTGAGCGGGACATTTATCCCGCTTTTTATTAATTTTGTTTGGTATCAGATGCGACTTCTTGCGTCTGAAATTTAAAGTCACGTCTATATCGAATGCGAGAAGAAAAAGGAAAGTAGTTTCTTCCCAAAAAAATTTCGCTCAGGATTTAGACGCGAGTTCTCGCGTCTGTAGGTTAAAAAAAATAACAAACTGATTGTTGAAGTATCGGCTGAAAATATAATATCCTCGTTTCACTTTTATAAAGAATAACCCAATTAGTATAACCTCCCCCGCGTTAATTACCACTCTCCCAAGTTTCTCTCGGCTACACCAGAGTTCTCCCAGAAATTGGCCGCCACTCCGCGCCGCCGTGGATTTTGGTGAGTGATCTCTCGTTCTTTCTCTCTTCCTCTCCTCTGACACTCTCTCACTTCCTGGTTCCGAACCCAGGTTTTACTCCCAACCCAGGTCCGGCGATTCCCAAAAATCCAAATTTGTCTTTTACTTGCGATTTCGGCCGCCGCTCGTCGAGGTGAGTCGATTTCTCGTTCTTTATCTGTGTCGCTCACTCCCGCACCCTCTCATTATGTCTCCAAAGTTTCAGATTCGCCGGGTTCAGGTCTGTCGCGTCCATTCCACCGCTCAAGAATCCGCCAATCGATCGTTCTCTCAAACCCCGCCCAGAAATCCACCAATCGATCGTTATCTCAAACCCCGCCCAGAAATCCGCCAATCTTCACCCAAGTAATGGGTCGGTATTATCTGTGGGTGAATTGGAGATTTGGTCCTTGTTAACATACTGATATGATATTATGATTTCAATGAGCTTTTTTCTTTCTTTCGGGTATGCAATTTTTTCGTCTTTTTTTCTTTCTTTTGGTCCTTGGCTGTTACGGCTTAAAAAAATGTTAGTCCTTGGCTGATATGATACTGATATACCCGCATTTTGCAGTCTATTTTAACCTTTCCTTCCATTTTAGGCTGATTCTCGGCAGTTGGTAAAATTAAGAACATATTTTTTATACTGCATTTCAGAGCTTCCCTATTGACGTTTTCAGGGCAATTTTTATCCATCAATAAAATGTCTGTCATATACTTACAGCATTGTAAGTGTAGGAATTTACGCATTCAATGATCAAATGGGACTGAGACTCTAAAATTAAAGACTGAGAGAGAATCAATTGTTTTGTTAGTGAATAAATATGTTATAATTGTTTTTCTCAATTACAATTACATAGATATCTTTCTAACTGCTTCTTCTTCTTCAAAAATCAGAACACATAGTGTTGCAGCTGAGAGACTATTGTCTTAGTGTTATTTATGTATTACTGTGCAACCGCCTTCTTGGTTTTCTTCGCTGTGAGCAAAGGCATTCCTGGTTGGCTGTGCTTATTTCATATATTATTGCACAGTTTTAGAAGAGTATGTGCGAGTTATGTTTCTCCTTTCTATTGAACGACAGAGTAAAATGAAGAAATAGAGAATTTGTTGAGATATGGTATGGTTAATTCCAAATTATTACAATGTCAATGGAATAGTGTGCAATCTTTCTCTTTTTTCTATTTCAAATCATTTGAATGACAGAGTATTTATATACATACTCTAAAGAATCAATTGATATAGATTTGTTTGTTTATACATCATGATTATAGTTTATTTTGTTTATTTTACTTGTAAGAACCAAGCAATGCTGAATAAAGGGTGATATGTAGATCAATGAGCTTATTAGGCAGTTATTCTTACATCAACAATGACATTTTGCAGTTTATCTGAGCAACCTCAAAATAAGATACAAATCATATAACTAGGTAATCAAATGAAACAATAATATCTCATATGAAATCATGAAGCAAACATCAGAAAATTATATTCTTCTTGTTCTTGTCCTGCTATTTCATGGCAATATTCTACTACTCTTTCAAGTGTTGTTTGACCGTTTCGTTGCTTCATTTTCTGATGTTGAAAAGTCTAAATAAATTCATCAGAATTGCTGTGTTCTGGACTTGCAATAAACTATATGGTCAGGGAGACAAAGTCTCAGTTAGAGTTTTTCAGGTCCTAGAGATAAGCTACAATATAAAAGCATGGCCAAACAATTAAGATATTGTGGGTGTGACCTACAAAAACTAAACCCATCAATGTGTTGCACTGCACAAAGACATGTTATTAATACCTGCGAAACTCATGCTCTTTTTTTTTTCTTTTCAGATTAGTGTCCGTCATTCATTGTTGCCGTACGTAGCAATTATTCATCGTTTTTGTACGTAGTTGTCACGAGATACTCGATATTGTCTCGAGACACTCGATCCTCCTATTTTGGTAAGTAAATAATTTTTGTTTAGTAAATTAAATTATTGGTGATATTTTTAGTTTTGATTTGAGTTAACAATTAAATTATATATTAAATTGTGTTAGGTTTACGAAATAGTAATTAGGAATTTAAATTTGATAATTGGTAAAAATTAAATTTTAAAGCTTTTTTATCTGTTTTGATCGAGCCATGGAGACTCGGTTTATGTAGTTGTAGTTAAGGATTTTTATTTGTGATTAAATAATTAAATTTGCAGGTTTTGGTTTATCCAAAATATAGCAGAAACCATGCCAAATTTTTGGTAGAATTAATTACATTCTAATTTTAAGCTGTAAAAAATTAACCATCTCTGAATTTTTAATCAGTGAAATGTCGAATCCAAATCGTGAATGGATTTACGAGAATAATCGTGTGAGTTTGGAGTTTCGAAATGGTGTAGCAGAGTTTATTCGACTTGCACGCCAGCAAGTGGTAAATGGAAAAGTCAAGTGTCCATGCAAAACTTGCAACAACGTGAAGTATCAGACCATCGATGATGTTGAAACCGACTTGTACACCCGAGGGTTTTCACCGAACTACAAACGGTGGTTTCATCACGGGAAACCAATAATTCCAGAGGTCATAGAAGACGACGAGAGCATTGATGAAAGTGAAGATGGAGGGTTGAATGACGCTTTGCATGACATCCTGGATCATGATGAATATGACCCAGAGTATGATCCGACCCCGAGAGAAGAACGAGAACAAGAGCAATTGGAGGACCTGTTCGCCGAGCTTGAAGCAGAGCTGTACCCTGGGTGCAAAGAATTTTCGTCTCTTTCATTTTTGGTGTTGTTGATGCACATCAAAGTCACGAACCAATGGACAAACAAGTCGTTCACTCAGCTTCTTCAGTTATTGCGGAAGTCTCATCCGACCGGAAATCGAATTCCAGAAAAGCACTACGAGGCGAAGGCGAAGTTGAAACGTTTTGGCATGGGGTACGAGATGATCAACGTTTGCGTCAATGATTGTGCCTTATTTTGGAAAGGGGAGGAAAATGCCGACTATTGTCCCGTTTGCAAAGAAAGTAGGTGGAAGGTCAAAGGGTTAGGAAAGAAGATTCCGCATAAGATATTACGGTATTTTCCTTTAAAGGATCGACTGAAGCGATTGTACGCATGTCGACATACAGCCGAAGAAATGATTTGGCATGATAAAGAACGTATCGAGGAGCCAGGTGTACTTAGGCATCCTGCTGATGGTTTGGCGTAGAAAGAGTTTGATAACAAGTATCCTGATTTTGCAGCGGAGCCGAGAAACGTTCGTCTTGGGCTTGCTGCTGATGGGTTCAATCCGTTTGGAGAAAAGAGCTTATCATACAGTATGTGGCATGTGGTTTTGACTACATACAACTTGCCGCCTTGGTTGTGTATGAAATCGGAGTACATGATGTTGACGATGCTCATTCCAGGTCGCAAGTCACCGGGAAAAGACATAGACATTTTCCTTCAACCGCTTGTTGAAGAGCTAAACGACTTGTGGCAAGGTGTCAGATTACGAGATGGGGCTACCAGTATGGTATTCACAATGCGCGCCGCAGTGCTTTGGACAATTAACGATTTCCCAGCACGAAGTAGTTTATCGGGATGGAGTGGACAAGGGTATTTAGCTTGCCCCACGTGCAATAAAGACACGCCAGCACTCCGTGTTAGAAGCAAGATTGTCTATTATGACCATCGTCGATACCTGCCATCGAATCACTCGATGAGAAAGAGCGAACACTACCAAATCCACAACGAGAAGGGGAAGCCACCGAAGAAGTTAAGCGCAAGTAACATACTCGAGCAGTTGTTATACGTTCCTCGGACAATACCGGGCAAGCACCCTGATTTTGGAGGAAAGAAATGCAAACGCTCGCCGAACCAGTTGAATTGGAGTAAAAAAAGTATTTTCTACGAGTTTCCATATTGGTCAGAATTGCAATTGAAGCAAAACCTAGATGTGATGCACATCGAGAAGAACGTTTGTGAGAATCTTTTGGGAACTCTGCTCAGTATAGATGGGAAAAAAAGACACTGTTAAATCGAGAATGGATTTGAAGGACTTGAAGATAAAGAGTGATTTGCACTTGAAGAAAGTAGGTGATCGTTGGGTCAAGCCACCGGCGTCATTCACGCTAACGGAAGACGAGATAAAACATTTTACAAGTTTCATTAAGTCTGTCAAGTTCCCCGACTTATATGCTTCAAACTTGGCAAAAAATGTTACCCCAGACGGGAAATTGACAGGTTTGAAATCTCATGATTGTCACGTCATCATGCAACGATTGTTGGCCCTTGGTATTCGTCCGTTTTTGCCGAAGCCTGTGCGAGAGACTATTGCTGAACTTTGCAACTTTTTTAAACTCATGAGCGACAGAACGTTGCAAGTTTCTGCTATTGAGAAAGCGCAAGATGACATCATAGTGATCTTGTGTAAGTTGGTCCTGCGTTTTTTAGTATCATGGTGCACTTGACAATACATCTACCTGAAGAAGCTTTGAATGGAGGACCTGTGCATATGAGGTGGATGTATCCATTTGAGAGATATCTTGGAACGCTAAAGCATTTTGTGAGAAATAGAGCGAAGCCCGAGGGCTCTATTGCCGAAGCATATGTTGTAGAAGAAGCTTTGACATTTTGTTCAAGGTATCTAATAGATGTCAATGCTCGTCTTAGCCGAACGGATTTGGAAGCAGAACGTGAGCTTACAATTTTTCAGTCACATACGTGTCGCCCTTATGGAAAGATGACTGCGAAGCGATTAGATGAGAAGAGCAGCGAGCAAATAGAGTGGTACATTTTGAACAACTGTCTTGAAGTGGATCAGTATATGATGTAAGTAATATTTTCACATAGTATAACTGTCTTTTGTAGCACATTTAACATTTGGTGGAATTATCAGTGAACACGAACAACTGATGGAAGCAGAAGGTCGACCTGAGGCGCATCGAAAAGAATTCAAAGACTGGTTTCAGAAAAGGGTATTTGTTCTTTTATAATATTACCCCATTCGATCAATAATTTTTCGTAATTAATTTGTTGTTTTGGGTGTCAGATTTTTGAACTTAGAGACATGGGCTCTCACGTATCGGATGAGTTGTACGCATTAGCTATGAGACCACATTCTACAGCTCAAATATATCCAATTTGTGAGGTCAATGGGATTAAGTATGTGACTTGTCTTCGTGATGACAATCGGACTACTCAAAACAGCGGCATCAGAGTACCATCAGTTGACGGTCATGATTTTTACGGCGAAATGGAAGAAGTCATCGTGATGAAGTATACTAATAGCTGTCGTGTCATAATGTTCAAATGTCAATGGTTTGGAGACAATGATCCTAAGAAACGAATATATAAGGACGAGATTTTTGGAACTACAAGTGTTTATGTGGCGAAAAAATGGTACCAAGACGAGCCACTCATATTGGCGACTCAAGCTCGCCAAGTTTTTTATCTTAAAGACTTGCATAATGATTCGCAATGGGAAATCGTAGAGGAAAGTCATCATCGTCATGTGTGGGATGTTCTTGATATTGAAGATCGATCCACGTCTCAATTATTGGTTCAATCAACGGATTTAGAGCAACTTTCTATATGTCATGACACAGCTTTGCCAGAGGTTGTGATCGATGATGTTATCATTGAAGAAGACATCGTTGTAGAGGACGATGATTTTATAGATGACGAAGAACTTGAGCAAGATGTTTTCGTTGATCGCAATGTTGATCGTCCTGATGATGTGGATGATGATTTAGACTTAGATGACATAGATTATGTATATGCTGACGATGAATGAGTAATTTAGCTTATTCTTGGCTTCATATATCAAAATTAAATTATTGAAATTTATTATTTTTAACATTTTGTTTTGCTTTTAAATGTACAGTTATGTCGACGGTTATGGGAGCGGGAGGTAGCGGTGGAGATGATCAATCCCATCACCGCGATGATAGTGGCCATGATGACAAGATGCCACCGCACAAGAAGCGTGGAATCACGACCGGCGTGACCTCTGAGAGAGCCAAGATGGGCAAGCCAAAAGAGTTGGTACACTACTACCCGAACTACGACGCTTTTCTGCAGCCGGAAAAGGATGACGAAAGCGATTACATGATGTTCACGAATTTCTTAGGCGGTTTGGTTCGCGACGTCATTCCTCCGCACACAATTGCTTGGAAGGACGTAACGCCAGCGCAGCAAAAACGACTATTGGAGTTGATGCACGAGCAGTTTGACATTAGGCGCATAGATCCTGAGACAAGAGTCATTGGACGAGCAGGCGATGGACGAGAAAGAATCGATCAGGGTATCATCGCTGAAGCGAAGAAACGCCTACGAAATGTGAAGACAAAATGCGGAATTCACTATAAGAAAAAATGTGGATCAGATCGAGAGTACGCATTGAAAAACCCTCCTTCAAATGTGAACGCCCAAGCTTGGGTAAAGGTTTGGATCTTTTTGAGACAGAAGAGTACAAGGTTTGTTTTCTAACTTATATATGTTTGTAACGTTTTTTTTGTTTTTACTAATTATATAAGTTTGTGTTTATGCAGGCAAAGAGTGCTCGAAACTCTGCGAATCGAGCAAAGAAGAAAAGTGTCAGCCTGCAAGGGACGGTGTCTTTCAATGCACTTCGCCATAAGAACGTAAGTTGCTTTGCTTGACTTTAAAATCATTTTCAATATTTGATTTATATCCTTGTAAATTTTTCAGAAAGACGAGGACGGCAATCCGGACACCTTGCTTGGAAACTATCAGAAGGTCTATACCAAGAAAGGTGCGAGGACCTCGGCGGAGAGCGAAAGGGCATATGTAAGTTTTAAAATAACTTGTTTACTTAATAATATTTATTTAACAAATTTAAATTTATATTTTTAACGCGTACATGGTAGGATGCAAGCGCTCGTCGACGAGCAAAGGTGGCAGGCCACTGACCAAGGTTTACCAGAAGACTTGGAGGCGTGGGCGAGATATGCCATGCGTGAGGTTCTCGGGGCCAGGTCTGATCATCTTCCGGGGATTGGCTCGATTGTCCCGAGAGGATCGGCTATCAATGCGCAACGAATCGACGATAGTCAAGCTTCTTCTTCTGCTTCACAAGGACCGCCAGAAGTATTGATATCGATGTCGAGTTTCTTAGGACAGCTCCTCGAAAACCTTCAAGCTGCAAGCATTCCTGGTATGCATATTCCAGTCTTACCTCCCGACGTAGCGCAGATGGTATCACAGTTCTGTCCGTCGACTCAGCCAGGGAGCAGCGCTGCCTCACAGCAGACTCCTACGCAGGCAAGGATGCATTCACCGCATACATCTTCTCAGACGATTCCTGAGCCACCATCAGTGACACGTCCGACTCAGACTACTCCTGATCCACCATCAGTGACACGTTCCGTTTAGAAGGGCAAAGGGAAAACAACAACAAAAGTGAGCTCAAAGGGCAAAGGATCGGGAGCACGGAGAGGAGCGGGACCTGGAGGAGGGCGGCCGGGAGGTCCGAGACGTAGATGTGCATCTTATAGACTTTGATATTTTGCACTATTTTGTTATGTATTTTAGATAAATATCGTATGACGTTTATATTAGTTTTTATGAAATATTTACGACTTTTATGATATCATATTTATTAATTTATATGCATTTTTTTATTAATTTAAATTAATTCAAAATAAAATTTATACAAATTAATAAAAAAAAAAAAACAAAACTTTTGACGCGAGTTCTCGGGTCTAAAGTATTTCCCGCTTTTTGGCGGCAACATATTTAGACGCGACTTATTGCGTCTGTAGAAATTTCACAAAACTGTTCAGACGCAAGAAGTCGTGTCTGTTTCTCTCCCGCCAATAGGCGGGAATACATTTAGGCGCGAGTTGTCGCGTCTGAAAGTCGTGTCTAGCATTAGACGCGACTTCTCGCGTCTGTTTAGCCAACAACAAAATCGACATTTAGACGCGAGTTTTCGCGTCTGAAAGTCGTGTCTAGCATTAGATGCGACTTCTCGCGTCTGTTTACCAACAGACACGAACATACAGACACGACCATTGTCGCGTCTGATGTCGCGTCTATTAGGTAAATAGACGCGACTCTGGGTGCTTTAGACACGACTTTTGTCGCGTCTAAAGCTCTATATTGTCCTAGTGAATATCATTTTCCATTTCATTGTACTTGTACAGGGGCTAGCTCTTCTAGTTCAAATATATCTTCCATTTTCCCTTGATTCTCGAGATTCGTGAAGGGAAGTGTCAGCAATGGATTTCGTAGGGCTGACGGTACCTGCTTGCAGACTTCAAGAACCTTCGCATACAACTCTTAGCACACTTTCTACACTTATCGTATACCTAAAATTTAATACTGGAATACGTGCTCCTAAGTCTACAGAAACGACTCAATCTGGATCTTATACCAAAAACTCTTTCACGAGTTACCTTTACCTCGCCTATGAGCCGCGATCATTCCTCGTTTCTTACTTTAAAACATACATAGGTAATAATGACATAATATATTGATACAGCGGAATATATATATATATATATATATATATATATATATATATAGTTTCTTGAAAATAACTACATATTTATAGACATAGTATGAGAGTACGGGGAAATTTTTCATTTTTCTTTACTTACTAACTCTAACGTGAATTGCATGTGTTTGTAATACAGTTCATATAGCACGTTATGAACATCAAAGGTACATACTTAAAGGTATATATATATATATATATATATATATATATATATATATATATATATATATATATATATAATAAAAAAAACGTTCAACATTGCTAAATAACCAACGTTTGGTAAATTTTAGGTAAATAGCTACTTTCATATGTAAATCTTAGGTAAATAACCAACATTTGATATATGAAAGTGACTATTTACCTAAGATTTATAAGTGAAAGTGGTTATTTACCTAAAATTTACTAAACGTTGGCTATTTAGCAATGTTAAACGTTTAAATTGGCTATTTTCCAATTTATTATATATGTATATTAGAAACTTGTTCCAGTCTCCTACCCTTACTGATCTTTTTTCCTAGCGTGTGTCATGCTTCATTCTACAATGCCAAGGGTCATAATCTAATGACTCGAGTTGACCCACTAAGCATGAAGCCTATCTAATTCTAATACCATGTAACGTGCAAGTAACACATAGGAAATGCATAATAAACATGTGCGTGCATAAAGAAACGTAAGCATAAAGAACATTAACATGAAGCATAAAGTAGTCATATACATATAATCTTTTGTAGTCTCACGTCAAACCTTTGCGACGATGAAACAATGTATAATATTACCGCTCAACGCTTATTATGGATAAGCAACTTATACTTGTTGTCCGACTGTTGTTACGATAAAAAGCAACCTAATATTTCCGCATTAAGTCATCTTGGTGACTTAAACGTTTTAGTATGGGATTGACTAATGGTATCATCATCAACATAATTTGGCGCCCGATAGTGGGTGATAACGTGCTAACCTTTGGGCTCCATTGTCACATCATAAGTCCAAATATCATTCGGTACCATCGACATGTTTTTCTTTACTTGTGTTCAGCATTATGCACTAACTTAGAATACTAACCTAAATACGAGATAGCATTTTCGTGTTCAATCCTGAGTTATTAAGTGTTATCATTTTCTTCGACTTTGTGTATTTTAAAGGGTTTTTAAGAATATGGGAGAGTACAACTATCACATTGAGGCTGCCGCTAAGTATACTTGCATTTCGTTACGTGTGACTTGCCTAGCAACTTGCCTAGCGGCTTGCCTAGTGACTTGCCTAGCGACCTGCTCAGCGACTAGCCTAGCGACTTGCTCAGCGGCTTGCCCAACGACTTGCTCAGCAGCCTAAGGCGACTTGCTAAATGCGAGCAACCCGGATCCCGACCTCAAACAATAGAGAAAGACCCCTAGTAGATGACGAATCTACCCCCACTCTCAAGACAACACTATAAATACCCTCATCTCCAACACTTGGAGATAAGTTTGCTCACGCTTACAAAACCTCTGCTTCTCTCTCTTGAACTTTGAAGCAAAACACCCGGACTAATGTTGAGCGTCGGAGTGCCCTTTAGCTCACGTTTCTCTCAAATCATGTACAATTAAATAATAAAACATGTACATTCTCAAATCATGTACAATTAAATAATAAAACATGTACATCACATAGTTTAATTGACATAAATCACTACTTTAAATTACATCTAATAAATAGCATCAGCACATAACTTGCAAATCATAGATCACTCAAATATTAAACCACAAAAGAACAAACACGCCATCCGATAGTAAAATGCATTCTTAAGTATATAAAAATACATATTCAGGCTCATAAATAATATTATGATCAAAATTATTTTTGAACTAATCTGTGTTGCCGTGAGATTATTCTCACCTTTACAAATCGAGAGTAAAGGCTCGTTGGTCGAAGACGGAATTAGAAGCTCTATTTGACTCGAATCCTAATTGGGATAATAGACTATCGTGGATCAACTAAGAAAAGGATTCAAGACATACTTTAGATTCTGGAAATTTTCAGAAACGACATTCAACGTGAAAATTACTAAAATACCCTTAGCTATTAGGGCTTCGGGAGAAAACTAAATCTCTGTAAAAACTTCTTTCAAAATCTTTGTAACTATAAAACATAATTTTGAGCACTTTTTGTAAAGTCATCATGGCAAAAAACATCCTTTAACTATTTCTTAAAATAAAACAAGTATAAAATATGACTTTAAAAATTGGTACCAAAACTCTTGTGTGCACAGATCGTACTATAATAAGAAAATATTATGTATAGTATGAAATATTTTTCAGATATATTTTTAAATAGAAGATATATAAAACTAGCGTTTCCAAAAAGAATCAATGCAAAATAATAATTTTTTAATCCACAATAAACGTTACACAAGTCTGAAAATCGGAATTATGTCAGACCAGCGAATCAGGTTTGCGCACTGATTAGAGAATAATCGGAAAATTTTCGCTATTTCATAAAAAAATATCCGATTAAGGATTTAGATAGAAGACATTGAAACCTAGCTTTTTCAAGAAACGATGCAAAATAACGACTTTTGGAACCACAGTAAATGTTTTAAGAAACGATTTTTATTGAATCCAAACCAGATAGAAGAAATATATAGCTATTTTTTTAAGGATTTAGTTGCCTAACTAGAGCTACGAATTTCCAAAGAATAAGAAGAATAGGGGAGAGAGAGAGCAGAGAGGTAGCGTGAAAAGAAAATGAGTGTATATATACATATAAGGGTTGAATAAACCCTAAAAACTCCAACCCTAAAAGTCCAAACTTAATCCTGCTCCTACTCTTAATATATGAATTATTACTTTTATTATATATAAACAAATACATCCAAAAATCACTTAATATGTATATATATATATATAACGACTTTTATATAATTTATACATTAATAACTTATATTATATACATATTCTCAATATACTAACTTTTCACTTATTATATATTCATATGTAGCTATGTAACAATTATATATACATATACATCCGATATATGTAAAAAATACTACAGTAATGTATATATCTATATATACATATATATATATGTATGTATCAATACATGTACATGTGTACACATTTTAAATTTATTTATAGGGAAATAACCTCATATATAACAGTATATAGTATAATTACATATCACACGCACATACTACATATATATATATATATATATATATATGTATATATACTTATCACAAGCACAATATCCTTATATATATAAATAAATAAAAGACATATATATTAAATCTACTAAAATACAAAAAAGAAAATTTCAACAATATTTATCAAATAATTATGGGGTTTCACAATTCTGAACATCGGAACGGTAACGGTAACGATATTTTGATCATTGATTTATATATGCAACATACACTAATTAATTGATGTATTCAATTGATTTTTTAATTATCTAAAATTGTATTCTGATAAAAATAAAATTGAAAGAAATAAAAGAACTGAATGTCCGTATATGTATATATATATAATTATTTTTCAATATTATTTCTGTCGCAGTTTTCGTATTTTATCGAAATTTTAATTGGTCATCGCACTTTTTTTCAACACAATTTTTGAAATTTTCATATTATTTTTATCACAATTTCCATCGATTATTGCGATTTTCTATTTTTAGGATCATGACACGAATCGACCGTCGGTGGCATTTCAATCCTTTATTGATCACAGGGGACCATGCTACGATTACGAAAATAAAGTGCCATCGTCTTTTTGCAATACATTATTTGATTAGACAGGCAACGAACCAATCAAAATTTGAAGAAACAACGCATCACCAAAGAGCACTCGTGGTTTGATTAGAAAGGCAACCAACCAATCAAAATTTGAAGAAAACGAACAAAAAAAAAAAAAAAAAAAAACCTTACCAAAACCTGCCAAAAAAATCACTGTAAAAAGGGCTCTCTCTAGTGTGAACGAGACGCACTGTTAATAGAAACAAGCAGGTTTATGGAGTGTGTCCATTTTTTAATGAGAAATTACTTCAACTAACATAACTTAATGTTTTTTTTTCCAATTTTTTTTATCAAAAACTAAACTCGACCAAAAAAATATTACTAAACCACTTGTAAAAATACAATTTTACCTTCAACAATTGATGCCAACAATTTATGTCCATTGTTGACATAAATGTCAATAATAGATGTCGATTGTTGACATAAATATCAACAAATAGAGAACCTAAAACTCATAGATGTTAACAATACATATCAATTGTTGACATGATGTTGACGATAAAATTGTATTTGTACAAATACCTTATTAGTATTTTTGGCCAAATTAAACTTTTGGTGAGAAATTGAAAAAAAAAAAATTGTCAAATGTTAGTCGAGGCTATTTCTCTTTTTTAATGAGATTTTCTATTAAGACATTACAAGTGGTTATTTACCTCAAGTTAGCCGATATAAATTATTGCCGTTATAGGACTATAAATAGGGGTTTCAGCAACATTGTAATGACATCAAACATACATTTACACGTACAACAAACCATGAATACCAAAGCTGCAATATTGTTGGTCGCTCTCATGGCCTTGGTGGCTTCATCGCCAGCGATATCTTCGGATGAGAACCAGATGATAATAAAAGACACTGCTTCTCTGACCGCAACGGAGTCTGTGTTTGTGGATGTCGGAAACAGGAAGCTTGCGATAATGTTGCTCCCGGGCCCACAGCCAAACTGCATTACACAAGGCAACACTTGTGGAATGTTTCACTTGTGCTGTCCGGGGCTTTTCTGCTACGGTGCGATCTCGATATTCAGTGGGTCGTGCCTCTCTCTAACAGCACTCTCCCCCATCATGAAGTAAGTATGCATGTGTGCATGCATGCTGTGTTACGACGTAGGTAGCTACTGAAATATCTCTCGTGGGCACCATTATGATATGTACCCTTAAATAAAAATGATATTATAAGGCTACCTATTATGTTCGTTGTTCATCCGTTTGTATTTCATTTATGTATTTTGGTATTTCTCTGTGAGTTGTAATAAACTGAAATGTATTTCTTTGTTACTTTTCTGTCAGCCCCTCTCCCATTTATTTTTCTCTATTCATTGCTTGTTTGATTCAAGGATTAAAATCTCAAAGTAACTTAGTAGTATCTCGCTTTATTATGCACAAAACCATGTCTTTTTCAATAAACCGACTAAAAGAACTTTTTTTTAGTGAAAACCTGGGAATTACCAACTTCATACTTTCTCATTACTAAACCTGTACTTAGCTGGTATATCCAAGGTATGTTTTGGTATTTACAAATTTAAAGATTTTCAGAATTTGATTTTTGAGTTTTTCTAATGATTTTTGTGTATATGTTGAACATTGTTATATATGTATGATTATATGTATTCATTTCATTCCAAGTCTGCAAGTAGATTTTCACAATATCTGAAAAGATTTAAAACGTTTGGCGAACAACCAGAATTTCTGACGAACCAACATTTTTTCGGGTACCTCAAACTAATCTATCAGGCATCTTTGTAATGTAAGTCTATCAACTCATATTGAAGTTGTTAATCTTTTTTTTTTTTTTGGATAAAATATTGAAGTTGTTATTGAATAATTGATTAAATTTTGCATTTAAACCTGAAAATTGTTGAATTATTTATTTATTTTTTAGAAAAAACTTACTGAAATTGAAATTGAAACTATTTCCTGATTAGATTGGCCGTATTGATATTGTTAATGAAATTGGAGTTTTAAATATGTGTAAATAATGCTGGAAAGTGTGAACAACAGTGCAGGAAATTTTCCAAAATTTTGATAAAACTTGTAAATTTTGGTTTGTAGAAAGTTTCTACGTGATAAAACTTGTTAAATCAAAGTGGTTGACAAGACGGCGGAGATTATATATATATATATATATATATATGGGTTATTAAGCTATATAGCCACACGGTTATATTGAATTGTAAATAGCCAAGTTAACTTATAAACAGATTAATAAAAGACTTATTTAATCCAACCAAACATATAAAAAAGGTAGTTAATAGGTTGCCACGTATGCAAGTTGGCTATTTACAAAGTATTTACTAAAGGTTTGCTAATTTACAATTCCTATAGTTTAGGTGGCTTAAGTAGCTAATTTTTTGTATATATATATATATATATATATATATATATATATTACCGAAAATCTAAATATTTTATAAAGAAATTGCACGACGAAGGCCACTTGAAACTATCGAAATAGCCAATCCACTACTACAAAATGTGGATTACACAATGGACTTCTCACAATACTTAAATTAAGTGTTGTGAAAAGTCAATTTTTCACAACACTTAAATATAGTGTTGTTAAAAGTCAATTTTTTACAACGATTATTTTATCCCATGTAAAAAAAAAGTGGACGGATTGGAGTTTTTACAACGGTACAGTGTACCGTTATATAATATCGCTGCGGCGACGTGTACTTCTCGCAATGGCAAGATGATTTTCGGTTGTAGCAAGGCTTACACAACGGAAAGAGAGCACCGTTGTGTAAACTTACCAAAACATGTCTTCTGAGTAATAGAAGAAAGAATCTGGTTCGTACAGTATAAAATTATAACCTACCAAGGGATTTAATCTAGACTGTACATTAAACAAAAAAAAACATTAATTGAAGAAGGCGACGAAGATAGATAGATAGATAGATAGAGAGAGAGAGAGAGAGAGAGAGAGAGAGAGAGAGAGAGATTGGAATAGAGAAGAAGAAGAATCACTGGAAGCAGATTCGAACAACGATGAGGATTGGCGAGGATTCGAACAACGACAAAGCTATTTAGCATGGTTTTGACGACGAACTCAAGCCTCACTTTAACGACTCCAGAAAAAAAAACCAAAAAAATTGAAAGGTACGATTGAGAGAGATATTGAAGAACGGAATCGCCGAAGCATCACTTATCATCTTCGTCCTCTTTCTTCGCTTGTTTTCTATGAATCTCATTTGAATCTTGATTAGCTTGGGTTTTTGTACTATAACAGCCGGGCTTCGAAGCTTTTTTGACAATCGAACTACGACTCTCTCCGGGAAATTTTACTTCTATCAATCTCTTTGGCCACTTAACAAACCCCCCTACAGCTTCTTCAATAGTTTTAGCTTCTTCGGTGGTTATCGGCAATTTGGCTTTTTTAATAACTGCCGCCGTAACGCTCACTCGGACATTTCCTTCCCCCAAATATGAGAAGTGAACTAAGTATCTTTTCTTGTACACTCGCCCATTTGCAACACGAATGATGCATCCATTCGCAACATCATCAATGAGAAGAAGACATTCGGTGCTGTCAACCGATCTCGGTGTCACCGGCGTGGTTGGATTCAATGAGTAACTTGCACGAACACTATTTGGGATGTCAACTTGCACGTCACCAACATGAAGATCCACGTCAACATCATGTTTATCTAAGTTACGGATAATATTAATAAATTACTATCAAAATATTTAGATTTATTACTATAGAGTTTAAAAAGAGTAGAAACCCCGAAAAGATCAATTCATTGATGTAGTCTTCAACATTAGCCACGTCTTCATCATCATTCTCTTCCTCGACCATGTCTTCATCGTCATTCTCTTTCTCACAATATTCGACACTTGGATGTACGACATTACGGGGCTCGACATTAGCATCTCCGACACTAGACGAGTCGACATTAGCGTATTTGACACTTGGAAAATTGATATTACCATTTTTCGCTAATCCATTTAATGATCCAAAATTTTACGTCATTCATTTCTAGGCGCATCTTAATTACATCTTCATTCAGGATTGGAGGAGAAAAGTAATTGAAGCGCGAAGAGTATTTGGATTGACCACGAAACTGCCTGGGATGATGAATATTTCTCAAAGCTTCTTGCAATATACCTCCCTTTTCTGACACCCATGTCCCTTCATTGCTTGTTGGGATAATTTATGCTACAAAAAATCATTTGTAAATCAACGGGACCATAATAATTGTTGTAAGAAAATAGAAACACTTACAATGTTCTCCTTAATTGGTTTAATGGCAGGATCTTTGTAGTTGTCATCATCTATCATTCACGAGGTAATTCATAAGTTCTCCCGTGTAGGTTATTTTCGTTTTCTCGTACTCTTATAAAGAAAAATAAATAATTATTTGATGAATAATTACAAAATATTAAATAACAAATAAAACATATAAATCTTACCTTTTCTTGATCAAGTTTTTGATATCCGTTTCGGCCGGTTCAAGATTTGTACAAATTTTTCGCTTTTGTGTTTTTCCATTTTCCGATGATTGTTTGAAGAATTTGGTTTGTCTATAATCAACAAATTTTATCCAATCTTCCTTGGTGATGTTTGAGAAGAATTTCAAAACACTCTTCGGTCTCTTGAAGGCGCTTGGTTCGTTGATCGCGTCTTTGAGATGAACATTATATAACTCGTGATAGAATAACCTTTCGGCTTCTCCTACACTCTTAAGACACTTTGCCTTTTTATCGGTACCATCCGTAAATCCTTCACATATTTTGTTCCAAATCGGTTACTTCAATTGCATATTCTCTTTTTAATCTCCAATCAAGAATCGTGATTGGAACATGTTCGTTAACTACCACACCAAAATAGCTCGACAACTCATCACCCTCCTTACCTATTGGTTGTCATTTGTCATCAAATTCTACTTTTATTTTTTACCAAGAGTTTTACACTTATTAACCCTGGGCATAAGAGTATTTCTTCATTTTTCTCACATCTTCGATATTGAGTGATCTTTTAGTTTTCTTTTTATTACCACTATCGGTAATAGTAGTAGACGACATTATATCTAAGAAAAAACGCAAACTACAATTAAAAAAAATGCTATTTCAAGTACAAATCCAAACAAAATTCTAAACAATTTCATTCTAAATTTCATACAATATCAAATCCAAACTCGATTTCAACACAATTATTAAATCCAATGAAACCTTGATTCCAACGGAATATCAACATTTTCAAGCTAATTTCTACAACAGATTACACATACAAAACATTCAACTACTTACCCGAATTTAGAACATTCTCAAATTCAATATCAATTCCAATAAAGAACTCAATTTAAAACATAAAACTCAATTCAAACTAATATGTAACACAATTTCATTTTAATTTCAACACAATATCAAATTCTATCTCCATTCAAACATCATTTCAAGACATTTAAACCTAAACTCTATACAAAAATACATATTTGAAACATTAAAAAACTTTCTGTCGAGAGATAGGCGTTCTTTCTCTCGGTCGTGGTGGTGGAGACGTGGTTAGGAGAGGTTGAAAGCGTCGGGGCAGAGGCACTCAGCATGGTTGAATGCGTCGGCGAAGAGACATCCACTGGGGGTTGAAGGCGTCGAAGAGGAGACGTGAGCCGGGGAAAGGACTCCGAGCAGAGGCACTCGGCATGGTTGAATGCGTCAAAGAAGAGACGTGTTCTGGGGTTTAAAGGTGTCAGAGAAGAGACGTGCATCGGACGTGGTCAAAGGCGGAGTGGTGGAGGCGTCGGAGCGAGAGGGCAGCTGAGGCCGCGGCATGGGTTTGGAGGGAAGCAGACTAGTTGGTGGCAATGGGGAAGAGGGCAGAGAGAGAGAGAGAGAGAGAGAGATAATTAATAAGAGAGGAAAATAAGTCTAAAATTTGAGTGGGAATTTCAGAAAACCTAAAATTTTAGGTTTCTAAACACTTCCACAACACTTATGTCGTGTTCGCCGCGGTGAGATCTTCTACAACGGAAATATTAATTGTTGTAGAACCTCTTACCGCGGCAATGTACATTTGTCGTTGCAGCGAGGAAAATCTGGGAAATCAAAATTATTTTCTCGCGGCGGCTAGTTTTGTATATCACTGCGATGAGATGAACTTCATTGCTCTCGATAACTTTCTCACCGCGGCGAAGGCTATTTGTCTCCGCATGGAGAATATCTTCTTCTAAAAGGGATATCTGGAACTAGGCGCACCGCGGCGATCAGTAAATCTCGCCGCGCCGAATATCTTTGTAAAACGTTTAAATAAGAGTTGTTGAAATGCTCACCAACCGGGTGAGAAACACGTGACATATGATATAAATTTTCATTTCTCATCTTTTTCCCCTAGAAATCTCAAATCCTTACTCGGAAAATCATTCCAAACAAAATTTCGACTCATTATGCGTTGTCGTCGTTAACAACTCTCAACTACACATCAAAATCTTGTAAGTTCTTCTTATACTTGTTATGAATGTGGTTCTATTGCATAATTTACTAATTATAATAGGTATTTTTTTTGCAATATCTAGGGTTTTCTTTCCATGAAGACTAGAAAATGGATGTTGGAGATTAGATAAAATGAGATATATCGAAAAGGCGTAGATGAAACCCGCGGACGAGATAGTGGACGTCGTGAGCAATGTAGTCGACGGTGGCAGGTTCAATCACCGAAGGTGCTTGTAGACGAAATACGGGCTCGTTGAGTGGTGATTTCTTCTCTTCCTCCTCTTCTACCTCTTTTATTTTGTATGCTTGATCGTTGCATCATCAATAGGGTTCAGAATCTTCTTGATTGTGTCTATTTTTGAGCCTCCTACACCAACTCATAGACATGGGCCGTAGATAATTGATTGATACGGTAAATCGTGTCGTTTATTAGTATAATCGTTACTCTTTCTCCAATTGTAGATGAATCGATCGAAATTGATAGATTCTCCATGAACGACACAGTACAAGACATTGACATGATCCTTATCGAGATGGGTGAAGTGACTGATCAAAAAGAGACGAGAGCGAACAAAATAAATCCAAGTTTTTCTGAACTTGTTCAATGGATCATGATGGAGGAATCTCTTTCCTTTGTCCATTCTCCAGTCCTGTCATGGGATCGTCAACAACCTCACCATTTCATCGTGGTCATGACGTCTTAACCACCTCTGGTAATCCACATTGTCGCAATCCACATTCGGTGCCGATAGCAAATCGTTGATGGCTGGGACACTACAGTCGCCCTATGTACCCTGGACCCTAACCATATCTCCCTCATTATCCGGTATGTTCGCGTATAACTCGTACATGAGCATGATGTTCTTTTTGTCTTGGGTGTGGTATAAAATTTCTTCCAAGAATGACCTTCGGTAGTGTTGTGGATTTGCGCTCCTACTGTCGTGTTTCTGCTGACCTTCAATCCCCTGCTCAAGGATCGGACTACGTATCGCGAGAATGTCATAGCGTTCCCAGAGGCCTTGGTACTAAATATCCGAATATTATAATCCACTTCGGGTTCGCGTGATGGTTGACGAGCCCGCTTGGATTTTTTAAAAGGTTGTCCAGAAGAGCTGGGCGTCGCTGTGATACCTGCATGCGTTTTTATTGAACAATTTTTCACCTAATTAAACAAAGTCATAAATAATTCAATCACAAATATCGAATTATCATTCTAATTTCAAACTCAATTCAAACAAAAGTATTATATTTTTTAACCCATTCAAAACAAAATTCTAACACAACCCAGCTAATAAATTTAAAACATATTATCACACTGATTTCAACTTCTCTTTTAAATCAAACTCTTAACATATATTTTGCTTATATATTAAAATATTTTCCACCAAAAACCTATACGTCTCACACTAATTTCAACATAAAACAAACTAAATTACAAACTAAAACTAATTTATTTTACAAAAACTCTATTTAAACCTCAAATTTACCACAAATCCATCTTAATGTCAATCTACAACTCAATTTCAACATCAAATTCTAAAAATTGTTTAATGCTAATACAAATCTACACAAAAACACATATCAAAACCCTTAATTCCTGAATTAATCAAGCTAATGATAAACAAAACCTTAAATTCGTGTATCAATACATACTGTGAAATGAAAACTCATACAAAAAGCTCATACAAAAAGCTGATACAAATTCGGAAAACACTATAAAATTCAAGCTAACCACTATAGAAAATCATACCTTTAAGTTGTGTGGGAGAGAGAGCAAGAGAGAGACGGTGAGAGAGAAAAAGTGGCGGTGGGACTGAGAGAGAGAGAGAGAGAGAGATAATGGGGCCGAGAGAGTCTGGCGGCGAGTGGTGGCGAGATGTGGTCACTGCACCGAGGACGTGGCGAAGAAGATCGGTGGCGAGGATGCGGCGAAGAATTTGGGCGGCGAGATCTGCACAAAGTCTATCAAAACAGAGAGAGAGAGGTTTGGGTCTGAGTAAAAGTGAGAAAAAAAATGAAATTTTCCTATTGTACTTGATCATTAATTTTTATCGGGTTGTCGCCGTGGCCACTAGTACAAAATAGTGCATCAGGTGCGACAAAAGTCGCACCTGAAAGCACCATAGTCGCACCAGAAAGTATCATCAGGTGCGACTTTAGATGCGACAAAGTCGCATCTGAAAGTCTGCACCTGATGCTTTTAGGTGCGACAAGTCGCACCTGAAAGTCATCACTATCAGGTGTGTCAGTTTAGGTGCGACTTCTCGCACCAAAAGTCGCACCTAATTATACTCCAAAATAAGATATTAAAGCGGGATATATACAATCAGGTGTGACTAGTCGCATCTGATACCTTCGCGGGAAAAGTATCAGATGCGACTAGTCGCATCTGATAGTATTTCCCCGCCTAATATTTTGGCAGGTTACAGTACAATCAGATGCGACTAGTCGCATCTGATATTTTCCCGCGAAGGTATCAGATGCGACTAGTCGCACCTGATTGTTTGTAGTTTTTTTTTTTAATGCTGATTTTAATAGAATCAGCCTATATTAAATAAAAATGTTGATAATTAAATACTTTTTTTGTTAAATTAAATAAATAATTTTAATAATAATAAATATATTATATTAATTAGAATAATTATATAAATAATTTAATAGAAATTCTAATATTAAATTCATAAAATTTGATAATTTACGTTCAATAAAATAAAAAAAATTACAATCTATTCCTTTTGTTTCCCTTTTTCACTCGAAGTCTTCCAATTCTTGAATGCACGGCCTACTCTTCCGCCAGATCTTCCTCGTGCGCTGCCGCTCGAACGATGTCGCTGAAATTCTATCGAATTTGGCGTCTGAGCATTCGGCATTGAAGCTAGTGGCGGTGTTTGAGCATTCGGCATTGAAGCGGATGGCGGCGTCTGAACATTCGGCGTTGAAGCTGATGGCGGCGTTGTCCCAGGGTGCATCATCGCGGGGGATGTCTGCATGGGAGACGGATGATGCTGTATGTAGGCAAAGAACTGTCGCTGAAACGCCTCCATCGGATCTCGTTGCTCACGCCTCATCTCTTCCATTGCGGCCTGTTGTGCGGCCAACGCTGCTTGTAGCTCACTAACCACTGGATCTGGAACGCGCCTCGATGAAGAACCTGATGACGAGCTGTCGTCCTGAGCCTGAGCCAAGAGATACGAGGATCTCGGGATCGAGGGACCTATCCCGACATACCAATCTCGACGTTGCCCGAGAACAGTATCAATCGCGTACTGCTCCGCCTGGTCTATGTCAAACGTTTGGCCTGACTCCGCTGCTTGTCGCTGAATATCCTCGACTTGAGTCATAATTCGCGCCTTCAAACATATGTTAAAAAAATTATTAAGATTATCGAAACTTGATTATTAAGTAATTAACACAAGCAACTTACAAATGCTTGTTGCGCCCAATCTGTCGTCCAATTGCCTTGATCATCTTGATGTTTTTTCTCCCACGTGTTTAACGCCGAGGCCAAAGTCCCATCTTCCCTACTCTGCAGTTCTTATGAAAATATGAGTAATGTATTTATTGCAAAAAAATATATTACAAAATTAGAATAAACTTACGTTCAAATGTCGATGAGCCAAGAAAGAAATCGACCCTTGTGTGGACTTCGTTTTCTTGTTCTTTGAATTGTCCCTGTTGCGAGTAGACTTTTTCTGCACATATTAAATTGCGTTATAATTCGATTTCATAGAAAATAACATATTTTTTTTTAATTATACATTACCTTCCAATCGTCAGTTGCGAACTCCTCTATCACCTTCTCCCAATCGTCTTTTTGATATCCTTTTGGGATTTCTTTCTTGGCGACATTTATTTGCCCACAACATTTGCCTAAGAAAGTCCCTGATAATCTAGACTTTTGGTTGCGCCTCATTTCGCTTTGCATCGCGAATGATAGTCTGGTCAATCTGATGAGGAAAGCAATCCGCCTAAAGCAGCTCCTCGGTCTCATCATCCTTGTACACGAAAGTGTACTCGGAATGAAGTGCGCTCAGAATATTGCCCAACATCTGGGGCGTCACTTCGTTCCAATCACGAAGTGTGACCGGGATATGGACTTTCACCAAAGCGCCGACGCGATTGTTGAATACTCCTACCTTTTTTTATTGTTTTCCTTACGTCCTGGTAGAAGGTTTGGTTGATTGGGTCATACCTAACAACTTTCGCATCGGGTACCCCAAGCGCTGCTTTTGGCGAAGTAGAGCCGGTTGTTGGTCCCCTTGTTTTCTTAGGAACTTGGGAACCCGGTGTCTCTAGCGGAGACTCATCTCCCCCTGCTCCTGAACGGTGTAACGGAGACTCATCTCCACCTGCATCTGACATCCTGTAAGATGTGAACAATATTAGTAAATAAATATTAGTTTTCTATTTAAAAAAAACGTGGACGGCACCACGGATTTTATTATTAACAAACCTCACATATTGGAGGAACTCGGTAAATCGCTGCCTCTGATCAAGGGTTAAGGTGTACGATGCTCGCGGTTTGTACCACGAATCCCCTTGTTTTTTCAAGTGGAGAGCGGTCTTGATGTCCAAGTTCATCAAATCAAACTTCGCCTTATCCGTATCGTAGTTCTTCTTTTCTAAGCTTAGCATGGTTCCGAGAAGATTCTCGCACACGTTCTTCTCTATGCGCATGAAGTCCATGTTATGCTTCAACTCCAAATCTGACCAGTACGGCAACTCGTAAAAGATGCTATTCTTGGCCCAATTTAGTTCGCACTCTGCTCACTTTCGTTTTCTGCCCACGGAGCCAGCATGTTTGCCAGTTGTCGTACAAGACACACTAGCCAACTGAGTGAGTATGTCTTGCGAAGTCAACTTCTCGGGTTTACTGTGTTTCTCGTGGCGATCCTTGTAGTGATCGGTGCTTTTTCTCAATCGATGACGCGTACGCAAGAATCGACGATGGTCGTAGTAGACGATCCTGTTTCTGACTTTCAAAGACGGCGTGTCAAGATTGCACGTCGGGCAAGCGAGATACCCTTGGCCACTCCATCCCGATAAATAGGATCGAGCCGGAAAATCTTTAATCGTCCAGAGTAGCACGGCACGCAATCGAAACACTTCATCGTTGGCGCCATCTCGAACGCGGAATCCGGTCTCCCACAGTTCTTTCAGCTCTTCGACAACTGGCTGCAAGAACACGTTCATGTCCTTTCCTGGTGAGTGAGGCCCCGGGATCAAAAGCGTCAGCATCAAGTACTCTTTCTTCATGCACAACCAAGGCGGCAAATTGTACGCAGTTAGTACCACAGGCCACATGCTGTACGATAGACTCATTTCTCCAAACGGATTGAATCCATCCGCAGCTAGTCCAAGCCGCACGTTTCGAGGCTCTGCAGCAAAGCCTGGGTATCTCTCGTCCAGGTTTTTCCATGTCGTACCATCCGCAGGATGTCGTAGAACACCAACTTCCCTGACGCGATCTCTTTCGTGCCACTGCATCAGAAGCGACGTGTGTCGAGACGCGTACAACCGCTTCAATCGATCTTTCAGGGGAAAATATCGCAAAATCTTTTGCGGTATCATTTTCCCAGTTGGCTTCAATCTGCTCTCGTTGCATACTGGGCACACGTCGACTTCCGCGAGATCTTTTCGAAATAGGACACAGTCATTAATACACGCATCGATCATCTCGTATCCCATGCCAAAACGCTTCAGCTTCGCCTTTGCCTCGTAATGCTTCTCCGGAATTCGATTACCACGAGGATGAGACTTCTTCAAGAGCTGCAAGAGTTATGTGAACGACTTGTTCGTCCAATGGTTCATGACTTTGAGGTGCATCAACGAAACCAAGAACGACAAAGAAGAAAACTCTTTGCATCCAGGGTACAATTCTGCTTCCAACTCGGCGAAGAGGTCTTCCACTTGCTCCTCTGCACGCACCTCGCTCTGGGTCGGCTCCGTAGCATCGTCGAAATCCTCGTGATCCCTGATATCCTCCACAGCACCGTGCAATCCTCCTATTCCTCTCTGATCTGCTCCTCCGATGGAATCTTCTTCATGAGGAAGGACGACACGCTCGAGCTCGCCGTGATGATACCATTTTGTGTAGCCTGGGGTAAACCCCTTGTTCAGAAAATGATTACTGACAACCCCGACGTCCTGCCATCTCACATTGTTGCAAGGTTTGCAAGGACACCGATATTTTCCATTTTCGTTAGGGAATATTCTTGCAGCGCGAATAAACTCGTTAACACCGGTTTTGTACTGCAATGTCACCCGATTATTCTCTGTGATCCAATCTCTACTTGGATTGGACATTTCGCTGAATGAGAGCGAGAAATGAAAGTTTTGAAGAGTTATTGATAAAGGACGACGAAGAACAAAATGATGCAATGTCACCCGATTATTCTCCGTGATCCAATCTCTACTTGGATTGGACATTTCGCTGAATGAGAGCGAGAAATGAAAGTTTTGAAGAGTTATTGATAAAGGACGACGAAGAACAAAATGAAAGAGAGATTATGAATTGTATGTTATTTTGAGCTCGGATTGAATAAGTTGGGAGTTTTTAGACTAATTAATTCGAAACTCTACCGAAATTTCGGCAGAGTTTCCCCTATTCTACTGACAAACCAAAAGCCTGCAAAATTATTTAAAAACATACACAAACCATCCAGAACTATCCTATAAATTAGCTCAGCCCTAAACCGAACCTCCGTGGTTCGATCACAACATTTATAAATGAAAAACCGAAATAAACAAAATATCACAAACTATCAAAACATGTCACAAACTATCAAAGCATGTCACAAAACTATTTTTCTTATTTAAATTACAATTTCATTAATTACATGTTAAATCAACTACACAAACTTATCACAGATTAATTAACTAATTATAAACTAAGCAACATAAATGTAATTATTAAACTAGTTACAATTTCTAGGTAATAATATTTTACTTACAATTAATCTAAATTAATTAAAAGTCAAAAAACATGTCAAAAAACAATTAAAACATGTCAAAAAACAATTAAAACATAATTTTAACCTAATATAAACTACTCACATTATTAAACATGTGAAATTATCATATTAATACTAACTAATTTACAATCAATTTAAACTTTTAACCTAAACTAATAGAATTATTAAACTTAACCAAATTACTAAACATGTTAAATTAATTATCAAATTAATACTAATTAAGTTACACATTAAATTAAACTAATCCAAATAAAATTACTTAACACAATATACAATACTATAATATATACATACAAACACACATATATATATATACATATATTATTACACATATATACATATATTAATTAGTAATGTATATACATATATATATACTTAAACATGAAAAAAAAACACTAACCTTGCGTCGGAGATTCAGGAGGGACGGCAGAGACGGTGAGGTCCAGTGGCTGAGGCGCTGTCGGAGATGGAGCAGCGACGGCGGCGGAGCTGGCGCAGCTCCGGCTGATGAAACAGAGAAAATTAGTGAGAGAAAGACAGAGCCAGAGATAGAGTGAAAGAGAGAGAGAGAGAGAGAGAGAGAGAGAGAGAGAGAGAGAGAGATAACCTGGTGGTCCGGTGACTGAGGATGTCGGAGCGGGAGCTTGTGGTGGTCCGGTGGCCGGCTGAGGCAGCGGAACCTGAGACGGGCGCTTGTGGTGGTCCGGTGGTGGTCGGCGAAGTGTTCTTAGGCGAAGGAATAGTCGGAGAAGAGAGGGACGGAGGAGATGGATGTGGAGTCGGCTAATGAGTTTACAACCGGAGAAGAGAAGTTCGCAGAGAGGGAGAGAGAAAAACGAGTTTACAAAAGTTTCAGCGGCTACGGAGAAGAAGAGTCGACCTGGGTTTTTAAACAAACCCTAATAATCAGGTGCGACTTAATCGCACCTGATAACTCTTCAGGTGCGACTAGTCGCACCTGATGCCTCTACCGATGCGACTAGTCGCACCGGAATATAATAAAAAAAAATAAAAATTTCATTCGTCACGTCAGATTAATGAAATAAAAGAGGGGGAGATGAGGCCCGCCTAAAAATTTAAAACTATCTGATGCGACAAAGTCGCACCTGAAAGTTTCAACATATTTTCAGGTGCGACTTTGTCGCATCGGATTGTCAAAATCAAAAGACAATTTGAGCGAATTTTTTCGGCTTCTGATTGACTATCCGATGCGACTAGTCGCATCTAAAAGTTATTTAGATGCGACTAGTCGCATCTGATAGTCTTGCGCATCAGAAAATCAATTTTGTAGTAGTGGGCAATGAATACACTTCGTCACAGAGAAATTTTTCCAGAACCTTTCACAACGACACTTAACCGTTGTAGAAGGTTCTCGTTGCGGCAACGTATACTTCACGCTGTCGCGAGATTAATAATTGTTTTTGGTAACTGTCTCACCGCGGAGAGAAGTACTCATCGCCGCGGCGAGATTGTACAACGGTACAATGTACCATTGTATAAGATCATGACTTTATCTCGCCGCGGCGAGATTGTACAACGGTACACTGTACCTTTCTACAAGGCAGAGACTGTCCATTTCTTACAACGGGACTGAATGACCATTGTAAAAGCACTCATATTTCACAACACTACAAAATAATCATTGTAAAATTTCAACTTTTCACAACACTTGATTTAAGTGTTGTGAAAAATACGTTGAGTAATCCACAGTTTATTGTAGTGGCTTTAGTAGGTCTTTAGCAGGTGTACATTACAAACAAATACGTACGGATTTGTAATAAAAAAAAACATTTACGTTTTAGAATTTTCGTTTTTCTTTGGACTTGTACAGTAATCGACTAAGTATGTATTGGGGAATGTTTTTGTACAATTTATTAGTGTTCAATTATAGTTATAAAAATCACGTCTCTTTTTTCGGGGTGCGACATATTACAACCACTAAAAAAGAGGATTAAATTGGCCGCCTAAATATACCTTAAAAGAAAACATCAATAGAACAATAACAACAGAATAAGGGAAAAACGATAATTTCTTTGTTCTAGTGTGCCCAAAACAGTTGAACTTCGATCTAAAGTTCAATTTGATTTATTGTAAGATCTATTTCTACACCCGAGGCATAACTTACAGCATTTCAAGGTTGGGTCATGGTCGAATTGGGAGAGTGCACTTATCAAGACACTCATAGAAAGTTAAACTACTACAAATACCTAATTTAATCACGTAAAAAGTATTTAAAGTCGTTCTAGAGAACGGCTTCAATCGTCATGAATTAAAACGTATATGTTTTTTTAAGACATTACAAAAACGTCTTCAAAGTTCTAAAAGCACATCTTTAAATCATAAAAAAAAACAAAAAAAAATACTTTAAATAAAGCTCCACTGAAGCATAAAAAGTTGACGTGTAAAGTTTTGTTGTGACTAGAATTGTGGAGGTGTTTTTCAAAGACGGAAATTATTCTAACAGTCTTGTAAACAAAGATTTTTTCATGACTTGAAATATTTTAGTCGTGACGAAAGTGTTTCTACAATGGAAAATATTTCTATCGTAGAATAATTTAAATAAATAATAAAATTTAAATTTATGTTATGGTTTCATCATGGCATACAAGAATCCCGGCACGTACAAGAATCCCGGCAAGCCGTGACATTATTAAACGACAAAAAATAACCCGTAGTGGAATAGCATAAATAAATAATAAAAATAAAAATTTAATTTTGATTCGTCATCACTTAAAAATATCTCCTCGCGGTGGGAACTGATTCTACGACAAAAGAATAACCTGTCATATTCAGTAAGTTGTCGTCACTATGAAAATATTTGACATCGTGACGAAACGATTTTAAAACATATTTTACACTTAGGAATTCAGACCATTCTCTCCGTGATTGAGTTTTCATAAGTGTTTATGACCATTCTCTCTCGCTCTCTCCCTCCCTCTCTTTGGTTTTCTCAATCTGTCTCTGTGCGTGTCTCTTCCCCCACTGCTGTGTTCACCTCTACCATGGTCTCTCTCTCTCTCTCTCTCTCTCTCTCTCTCTCTCTCTCTCTCTCTCTCTCTCTCCTTGATCACATTTGTCTGCAAGGTAACATATCCAAAATCTTGTGTGCTCAATTTGTTTAGTTTTTGTAATTAGGATAAGATTAACGGTGTAGGATGTGATTTATTTGTTTTAATTTTATATCTAGGTTTCATTTTCTGAAATGTGTAACTTTTTGGCCGAATTAGGGATTTAATTTTTTATTTTTCATGTTGTTGATGCTTGAATATTTTTATTGGTGATTGGGTCTTGCTTTTGCATTATTCAGTTGATGAATTTCATGTTTAATTTTGAGTTCCTTGCTTGAGTTGTGTTTTTGGCCAAGTTTGCTTGAAATTAGGGTTGTGAGATGTTTATGAGGATTAGATGTTTATGGTGAATCAGTTTGTTATGTATTTTTTATGCTGAATTGATTAGTTTAGAATTGCGAGACTTGGTGAAATTTGAAATTGTGTCTAAGTTTGTGAGAATTGTAGTGAAGTTAGATTTGTTTCTTAGTTTATGGTTGAATTGATTAGATTTTAATTATATAATGACTGTGAAATTGGTTGATTGAATTATGAATTTGGTTTGTGAAATACTTTGTAGGTATGATTAGCTTATTGTGAAATCGATTTGATTAAATTGTAATTAGGTTAGTTTATGTTTGATTTGGAAAATTGATTGAATTTTGAATATTGCTGGATAGAATTTTGAAAGTGGTTCTATTGACTTATGAATTTTGTTTGTAAAATAAATTGTATAATTGAATTTGTGGTTAAAGGTGAGATTTAAGGTTTTGAAGTTGATTGTGTAATTGTGTTAAGAGAATGTGGTATGTGAAATAGTTTAGAATTGTGTCTTATTTTGTTCAATCTCGTAGGTGTGAGTAATGGCTCCTAGGAAGAAATCGAAAACGACTCTCCAAAAGTCTCTCACCCAAAAGTCTAAAGGGGAAAACTCATGAGGACGAGGCAAGCAATAGGCGGACGGGCAATCTGATGATGATGTTGTGACATATAATTATCGGGTTTGTGTTAACGAGGAGGTTCAAACTCACTTTTTGCGGTTTAAATCACATCCGGTCGTCCTCAAACGGAGCATCAACATACCTCGAGACTTCGGTCCATAAGTGAGCCCCTCCACAACATTATCAAAGAGCACTAGTGGATGAATTTATTTATTTTTTTGTAATCCGATTTTGATGCTAACATCAACCTCACCCCCAAGTTTAACGCGAACTTACTGGATCACAAGAAGGGGTGCGTGTTTGTCCGAGGAATGACGTGTATTTCACCCCTGAAGAAATCAACTATTAATTAGAGATTTTGGGATCCTGGATAAAGAAGAGGGGTACACAGTTCTAAATAAGGGGCCGAACAAGTGAAAATTCGAGAAAACGACTTTAACTATGTTCGCTAAATTATTAATATACTTCATATGCTCTCATATCCACTTGTCACAACCCGAGAGCCGCGACCATTCCTTGCTTCTTAATTTAAAACATACTATCATAATAACGACATAGCGTATATTTATACATCGGAATATATATAGTTTCTTGAAAATAATTATATAGTTATTGACATAGCATGAGTATACGGGGAAAAAAATTGCATTTCTTCTTTTCGTACTAACTCTAACGTGAATAGCATGTGTTTGTAATATAAGTCATTTAGCATGTTACAAATATCAAAGGTACATACTTTAGGACATATATATATATATATATATATATATATATATATATATATATATATATTAGAAACTTGTTCTTTCCCTGTTTTATGGATACTTCATATGACACAAGTCAAACTACACGTATTCAGTCTCCTATTCTTACTCATTCTTCCTAGTGTATGTCGTTCTTCAATCTACAAAGCCAAGAGTCATAATCTAATGAGTCGAGGTGACTGACTAAGCAATAAGTCTATCTAATTGTAATGTCATGTGACGTGCAAGTAACACATAAGAAATGCATAATAAACATGTGAGTTCATAAAGAGACGTAAGCATAAAGTATAATGCAATCATATATATATATATATATAATCTTTTGTAGTCTCATTGTCACACCTGGGCGACAATGAAACAATAT
The DNA here is from genome assembly GCF_054948205.1 of Urtica dioica subsp. dioica. Classification (NCBI taxonomy): domain Eukaryota; kingdom Viridiplantae; phylum Streptophyta; class Magnoliopsida; order Rosales; family Urticaceae; genus Urtica; species Urtica dioica. The sequence continues at coordinate 41,799,036 of NC_142757.1, forward strand.
CTAAGCTTACTGCTCAACCTTTGTGACAGATAAGCAACATATACTTGTCACCCGACCTTTGTGACGACAAGAAGCCACCTCATACTTGCGCTTTAGGCCCCCTTGATGACTCAAAAGTTTTAGTATGGGATTCACTAATGGTACCGTCATCAAAATAATTTTACACCTAACAATAGGTGATATTGTGTTAACCTTAAGGCTCCATTGGCACATCATAAGTCCGAATAACTCTTGGTACCATCGACATGTTTTTCTTTACTTGTGTTTGGTATTCTTCACTAACCTAGAATACCACACTAACCTAAATATATACGAGATAGCATATAGCTTCGGGTTCAGTCCTGAGTTATTAAGAGTTATCACTTTCTTCGACTTTGTGCATTTTAAAGAGAGGGTAGGGCATAACTCCTAGGGCCTCTATAACAATCTCCTCATTTTGAATCTGAGATACAACTGTCCTCTTTCTCCTATAACCCCATCAGCTGGGTCATAGATAGTGAAGTTAGAATTTGGGATGACAACATGTAGTAAAATAAGCCTAGATCTTGGTTCTAACTTAATCTACATTTAATCCTATCAGGAAACTCAAAACTCATTTTTGTTAGTGGCCAAAGCCTTCGTTAGTGGTCGAAGCCTTACTCTTATATAGTTTGTCCTTTCATGGGCTTTCACCTACTTTTTAATACTAACAACTAATAATGCAGGAAAACATGTGAATCCCTTGGAAAGTAGGTGCCTATTTCCTACTTAATTCTGGTCTTGCTAACACGTGCTTTTTTTGCGATCTCCATGTTTACTTGAACAATCTCTAAATTTACTTGATCTTTGGTCCATGGAAATCTCATTTCCTTAATGTCAACTCTTACGGATATCTATGAGTTCACCAAATAAAGAGGTGGATTATTGAATATTACTAGTATTCCTCTTATTAACACGATAACACTCTTGGTCGTACCCAAGAGAATTTGAACCTTGAGCATAATCACAAATATCTTCACTACCACGTTCACCACATCCTCTAAATCCCAAGAGACATTAGGCATAGAAGACCAGAGAGATAAAGACTCAATCTTAAGAACATCTAATAAATCTCATCCTGGAATCAAAGCTAAGGAAATGCTCGGCCTTCCATCATTCTCATTATAGAGTGACCAACTAATCAGCACTCGTAGGTCTTGTCCAGAATCCGTTGGTTTTAGAACCACTTCTTAAAATAGAAAATGAAATTGTAATACTTTAATCATGAAGCATATAGAAGATCTTTTACATGCATTCCTAAATAGAAGTAATCCACACAAGTTCTTGTTACCTGAATCCATGACAAAAACTCATTCTTGGAACAAAGAAAATAGAATATTTAAAACCATCCCTGTTCACATAGGGTAACAACTGAAATGCATCACCAATCGAACCAGTGTCGCACTACTACAACTTTTGCCATTACCATTACCATTACCTTTTGTTTGGTGCATATTAAATTTGTCTCTACAAAGGACCGTGAAGTCGCCTCGCTAGCATCACCAATCGAACCAGTGTCGCACTACTACAACTTTGAAACTAGAGAAAAAGTGAGATATTTTGTTATGCAATTCACATAGTGATTCACATACGGTTTCCTCTTACACATGCATCTTTCATTGTACTTATGTAATCAAAACGGTCTTATTCCTTAATTAAGACTCCTACATACCCCGCTTTGAGAGAGATCTTCACTTGTGAGTCTTTGATCATGGGACGACAAAGAGAGACATACTCATTTTTATTTATAGCATCAAATACCCCCACCGACAGAGTACTCACTCTGGTAATGTCTACTATGCCCTCTTTGCATTGTGCTACTCTAACCTTAACCGACACGCTCTTAAACAAGATTTCGAAAAGGATATTGAATAACATAATGACAGTACGTCACATGTAGGTAAGGAAGCATTTATTTCAAGTAATCGAATATATATATGCTACTCTAGATTGAGAAATGGGTGTGAGTGGTTCCAAAATCCACAACTACATATCCAGCAAGGTCGTTGATTGAATTCTAACCAATTCTTATTGTGTTCTTCTTTTTGAACGTGCATATTCTAAAGGAACAAGACTTTGGCTTTTGAGAATCCTGCATATAGGCAATCTTATATTCTGTAACGCCATAATCCATTGTGAAATATCCTTCCCAGCTAAATTCGTATAACTTATTGCTCCTTTACATCACTTGTCGAGAAGTTCATTGCTAAACATGGTGCGTGAGTTTCCTTTCTCTATTAGACTTATTATGCTTGTTCATATTCTCATGTGATCCCGTTTTGAATTCACCTTTGTTACTATATGGATCTAACCTCAAGTTTATGCTTACATCCTTCTTTTTCTCATTGAAACATTGCTCTCGCATTGCAGCCATAAATAAGGGATTCGATCTGAGCGATCATCTCTCCAATTGTCAACTCCCACCATCCTTGAATACATTGAGCATTTGGTGTTTGCTCATCTTACTCTTTGACTGCCCACGTAGAATTACCTGAGGCTTAAGTTCTTGTTGCTTCGTGGATGTTGTACCTTATTCACTCGCGCAAGAATTGCAATATCCTTCTCTTTATATCCTTTACTTGGAGCGCCTTTCTATGGGCATATTTCCCTTTTTATGTTCAAGGGCTCTTCTCATTTGGCAAAGTCTCATGACATACTAGCGTCATTTTGCTTCTTTGGTCCCATTCTTAGTCTTGCTTACTTAGTCCATGAATGGGTAAGCATTCGGTCAGGATAACTTTACGCTAGCAGACCAGACATCTAAATCAACATAATAGACTTTCATCTTTTAGTAATCAACCTCCACACCTAAAACGCCATATCAACTTACTTTACTCCAGATAACATTCTTTAACTTTATTTATAACATTAAGGACACACGAGAATATATTATGGATAAGGCTACATCAAAAGATATACTTTAAATAAACTAACCTTATCTTGCGACAGCATGAAAGGGAAAACTTAGTCAACTTATTCTCCTTCGCAACGTACTCATCAATATAGACTTTCTCTTTTCTTTAGGCTCATATATTTAGGTACCTTACATAGCAAGCAAGCTATGCCAAGATACTTTTTATAAAACATGTTGAGGAAATGGGTTCAGTGATTAGAGAAACCTTCTCGATAATAGCGACGATTCCCACCAATTCCTTGCCTCAAGTTTCAATGATGCACAAAAAACTCATTTCTTTGTAAGACTTATGAGCCATATGTATGTACTTGATGTGTTCACTCTTTATCCTGCCTTTACTCATGACAGGTTCGTTTTCTTCATCTAAGGTTGGTCACATCTAAGGTTGGGGACTCATCACAAAGCCATTTGCATCATAGCTTTCTGGAATCTTGTCATAATCCATAGTCAGGGTGACGGCCCTTAATATGGTTGTCGATGTGGCCATTAAGGTGATACTAGTGGTTACTCATAAGAAGCACCACCTCTTATCTTATTGGTCGCCCACGTTGAGGTAGTTGGGGCTATGGTTGTTTCTCTAGTGGAGTTTGTTATTCATTCATTTGCACAATAAATATTGTGTGCTCATTCTATTACTTTTATTACGCATACAATCCTCTTTTAGAGAAGTCTTGTACTCATTATCGAAGAAGGCACTTATTAGGCCAAGTATCGTGGTATACTAGCATAATTCTGCTTATTTCATCACATTCTTGGTCCTAATTTTCTAATTGTAAGAATGGGTAAGCATTCACTCATCATAAAGGTTTGCTAGTATACCAAACATCTTGAATTTAACATAAATACTTCCATAAACCATGCTTATAACGACCACATTTTCCACTAGCTAACAACATACTCTAACGTCCTATAACCCAACCATTACGCTCAACGACACTTATAATTTCAAGGCAAACTACAAAGCAGCTTACTTATGTACATAGGATGCACATTTTTTCCTATTCCAAAAACAAATATTCACATGCAACATAACCACATATGCACGTACACGTGGAATTCCTTGACTTTACATCTCTATCTCCAAAAGAGAATATGCTTGTCGACTTTAGGGACGAGATCATTTGAGATCTTATACTCGTCAATCTCTTGTGTCACTATTTTAGTCAAAAGTCTAACATAGACATGCCAAGCTTCTTCCTCGAATCTGTCTTCCTTCTACACATCAATATCATTTTCCATTTCATTGGACTTGTACAGGGGCTAGCTCTTCTAGTTCAAATATATCTTCCATTTTCCCTTGATTCTCGAGATTCGTGAAGGGTAAGTGTCAGCAATGGATTTCGTAGGGCTGACGGTACCTGCTTGCAGACTTCAGGAACCTTCGCATACAGCTCTTAGCACACTTTCTACACTTATCGTATACCTAAAATTTAATACTGGAATTCGTGCTCCTAAGTCTACAGAAATGACTCAATCTCGATCTTATACCAAAAACTCTTCAACGAGTTACCTTTACCTCGCCAACGAGCCACGATCATTCCTTGTTTCTTACTTTGAAACATACATAGGTAATAATGACATAATATATTGATACAGCGGAATATATATATATATATATATATATATATATATATATATAGTTTCTTGAAAATAAGTACATATTTATAGACATAGTATGAGAGTACGGGGAAATTTTTCATTTTTCTTTACTTACTAACTCTAACATGAATTGCATGTGTTTGTAATACAGTTCATATAGCACTTTACGAACATCAAAGGCGCATACTTAAAGGCATATATATATATAATAATAATAATAATAATAATAATAATAATAATAATAATAATAATAATAATAATAATAATAAACGTTCAACATTGCTAAATAACCAACGTTTGGTAAATTTTAGGTAAATAGCTACTTTCATATGTAAATCTTAGGTAAAAACCAACATTTGATATACGAAAGTGACTATTTACCTAAGATTTATAAGTGAAAGTGGCTATTTACCTAAAATTTACCAAACGTTGGCTATTTAGCAATGTTAAACGTTTAAATTGGCTATTTTCCAGATGGACATATATATATATATATATATATATATATATATATATATATATATATATATATATGTATGTATATTAGAAACTTGTTCTTTCCCCATTTTAGAAATACTTCATCTGCCACAAGTCGAAGTACACGTATCCAGTCTGCTACCTTTACTGATCTTTTCCCTAGCGTGTGCCATGCTTCATTCTACAATGCCAGGGGTCATAATCTAATGACTCGAGTTGACTCATTAAGCATGAAGCCTATCTAATTCTAATACCATGTGACGTGCAAGTAACACATAGGAAATGCATAATAAACATGTGAGTGCATAAAGAAACGTAAGCATAGAGTAAATTAACATGAAGCATAAAGCAGTCATATACATATAATCTTTTGTAGTCTCACGTCACACCTTTGCGATGATGAAACAATGTATAATATTACCGCTCAACGCTTATTACGGAAAAGCAACTTATACTTGTTGTCCGACTGTTGTTACGATAAAAAGCAACCTAATATTTGCGCATTAAGTCATCTTGGCGACTTAAACGTTTTAGTATGGGATTCACTAATGGTATCATCATCAACATAATTTGGCGCCCGATAGTGGGTGATAACGTGCTAACCTTTTGGCTCCATTGTCACATCATAAGTCCAAATATCTTTCGGTACCATCGACATGTTTTTCTTTACTTGTGTTCGGCATTATGCACTAACTTAGAATACTAACCTAAATACGAGATAGCATATTTTCGTGTTCAATCCTGAGTTATTAAGAGTTATCATTTTCTTTGACTTTCTGTATTTTAAGAATATGGGAGAGTACAACTATCACATTGAGGCTGCCACTAAGTATACTTGCATTTCGTTTCGTGTGTTTGATTCCTTATGTTACATTGATTGCCTTTGCAGATGCTCATCTCGTCCTTGAACATGGACTTTCGAGCTCATCATGATGCCATGATGATCAACAACATAGAAGATAAGCTCTGTGAGTCTCACCGCGACTTGGAGTGTGCCAAGGCCCAGCTAGCCCTCGATAGGGTACCGAGAGTTCTAAACTTAGAGTTTGCTAAGTTTTGTAGGCTTTGCTCGGACTTGGCCACAATCATGACATAGAGGGACTTCTTTCGGGACGAGCTTCATTGAGTCTCCATGATCCTGGAGGAAGAGAATGCCATTGTTCCTAATGAGTGCATGGGAATCTCCAATGCCCGACTTTGCGACCTAACCGCCCTTCTGAAGAAGCATGAGGAGACCAAGACAGAGCTCGAAGGCCTTCAAACTTTGTTCAAAAAGGCTAACCGGGAGTTTTGTTCCAGGGGCCACCAGAATACGCATCTTTTATAGCAGATAGAGGACGCCAAGATGGCACATGAGGAGGTTGATCGGTTGTTTGTGGTGTCTGATGTCAGAACAAAAATCCACCAAGCCTCGATGGAAGATGCCGTGAAGACCGTTGATCGCTTGGAGGTCGATCTTGAGGCAGGGAAGGAAGCCATGGCTCACTTGGAGGTCGACCTCGTGGCCGAAAGTGAGGCCTCGAAGATGTAAGCTAATATTCCCACGGAGGTAAAGACGAGGGCTCAGGAGGCAGCTATCTAGTGTCACGATCAGATGATTCAGGAGAACGCACAATTCCCCGTCAGTCATGACTTCTTTGACGACAAGCTCCAGGATCTCCTGCTGATGGATCTTTTCTTGCAATGTTTGAATCACTACGCGTGTAGCGAGGACGTGGACGATGCGGATGAATGATTTTACTTTCTTTTATTTCTTATTTCTCGTTGGATTGTGACGCCTTGTTTTGGGTCTTTGATTTATATCTTTGTTACTCAGACTACTTTCTTTTTATAAGATTTCGTCTTTTCTTCTTTACTTGTATCGATTGCTTTAGCTATCTTTGAGATAGTAAGCCTTTGTGCGGACCTTTATGGTGGTCCTTGTTGCCTCAGGATTAACTCATAAGTCTCTAGACGGTGGAGGTTTTTCACCATTTAACCTTACGATCTTGTTACCCTTATGAAATTTGATATGCTCATGAGTCTGCTGAGTTTCGTGGGCTTCCCTCGGACTTAGACATGGTCACGATGGAGATGGACTTCTTTTGGGACGAGCATCATCGAGTCTCCATGACCTTGGAGGAAGAGAAGGCCATTTTTTGCAGCGAGTGCATAAGAATCTTCGACGCCCGACTTCGCGATCTCACTGCCCTTTATAAGAATCATGATGAGACCAAGACAGAGCTCGAGGGCCTTCAAACTTTGTTCCAAAAGGCTAACTAGGAGTTCTCTTCAAGGGGCCACCATAATGCGCATCTTCTAAAGCAGATGGAAGATACCAAGGCGGCGGCGAGGAGTGACTGTCCACCAAGCCTTGACGGAAGATGTCGTGAAGACAGCCACTCGGTTGGAGGTCAATCCTGAGGCGGGCAAGGAAGCCATGCCTCGCTTGGACGCCGAGCTTGTGGCCAAACATGCACCAGAGAGGCGTCCATCTAAAAAAAGTACGCCAATTCCTACAGCGGTGAAGACGAGGACGGCTCGGGAGGCAGTCGTCTGGTATCGCGATAAGATGATTGAGGAGAACGTACAATACCCCATCACTCGTGACTTCTTTGATGACGAGTTCCCGTGGTGTCTTGCTGATGGATCTTTTCATGCGACGCCTGATCATTACACGTCTAGCGAGGACTCGGACGCTGCGGAATGATTTTACTTTCTTTTATTTCTTGTTTCTCGTTGGATTGTGACGCCTTGTTTTGAGCCTTTGATTTGTATCTTTATTACTCAGACTACTTTCTTTTAATAAAATTTCATATTTTTCTTCTTTAGTTGTGTCGATTGCTTTGGCTATCTTTGAGATAGTAATTCTGTGTGCCAACCTTTATGGTGGTCCTTGTTGCCTCGGAACTAGCTCATGAGTCTCTGGGCGGTAGAGGTTTTTCACCGTTTAACTCTAAGATCATGTCACCCTTATGAAATTTGGTCTGTGTCGAGCATCGGTACTATTTTTCCCTCCATGTACACCTTTTCTCCCAAGAAATCAAAGAGAGATGTGCAAACAGGCACGGTTCTGGCTCGTCCCAAGCTCATTTTTTTTCGAAGGCCTCTTTGAAGAGGATGTCAGCGGAGCTGCCATTGTCAATCAAAATCCGTTTCACGATATTGTTAGCGACTTGGATTGACACCACAATTGCATTGTTGAGTGGGTATACTATCCTTTACGACTCTACCTTCATGAAGTTAATTGCCTTATACAGATAGGCAAGCTCATTGTCGGCGTAGGCAGTGAACTTCATGTAGTGAACAGACTCTCCTTTGAGGATCTTTCGAGTGTATTTCTTGAACTCGTTGTTCGAGTCTCCTGTGTGCAGCCCACCGAATATGGTGTTGATGACATTCATGGTAGTTGTGTCATCACTCACGTCTTCCTGGTCGATGCTGACTCGGAGGGTCTCCTCGGGTGCTTGTCCCTTGGCCGACCCTTTCTTCTTCGACTTCTTGGAGCTGTCAATTATCCATTTAACAAACTCCTTCAGCTCCTCTTTTCGAATTATCATCTCTATCGGCCTTCTGAGCTGAAAGCACTTGGCGGTAAGGTGACTGTCGTCCTGATGGAAGTTGAGCAGGAGGTGTGAACTTTTCTCGCATGAGAGGGAATATCCGATCCGACGTGACTTTGAGGGGAGAGAAGTCTAAGTGTTTCCGGAAGGTGTCCACAAATGGTTGAGATGATCTTCCGTGTTGGTTTCCCCCATTCATCCTCTTCTTCTTGCATGACCTTCATGGTCATGCTCGCTCCTTTTGCCCCCCCCCCCCCCCCCCCCCCCCCCCCCCCCCCCCCAATTTGCCGGATTTTTGATAGTTTAGGCAATCCTCAACTCCCATGTACTTCACCCCCCGAACCATGAGCTTTGACAATGTGGTTGGGCAGTCCGCCACAATGAATTTCATGAAGTCGTCAATTCGAAGCCCTTTAGTTATAGTGGTAATTACATCATCGTCATCGAATCGATCGACTTTGTTAGACTCCTCTGTTAAATGAGCGAGGTATCTTTCGAGAGATTCCTCGCTTTCTTGCTTGATGGAGAAGAGGTGCAACTTGCTCTTCTTTTGGACCTGAAAGGTTGCGAACCGAGTGAGAAACTATTTTTGGTGTTCCTCGAAGGAGTTTCCCTTCTTAGGTTTTAAATCATTCATACCCCGCCCTTATGAGGGTTAGACTGAAGACTTGGCACATAATGGCCGGTTAGTAGCGCCATATCGTCATCGAAGTGTGGTATTGCTAGATGTAGTCAACAGTGTCGCCTATCTCATTGTAGCGGATGAGAGGTATGGTGAATCCTGCGCGATACTCCTCCATGAAGATTTTTGCTTCGAAGGGAGTGGGCGACTTAACCTTCATCTCTTGCACTACATGAGTTGTTAAGCGACTCTCATGTAACTCCCTAATCTCGTTGCGAAGGCTTTGGATCATCGTATCATAATCCAATGCCCTAGGAGGCGGAGTCAGTAGTCCTCTCTTGTTTGACGCTTGGTCGAGCGGGTTTTGAGTAGTGGCTACCCCCTTTCGGACAGTGTGATGGGGGACCTAGTTTCGCGAGATCTCCAACCGTAAATTTATTTGCTGCCTCAGATTCGTGCCTTGAGGTGTCAGCCTGGTGAAATTTCTTCGGATGGGCTCAGGGAATCGCGAAACCTGGGCGCTGCTTCAGCCTCGGGACCGAGTCGCTCGAAGGTGGAGTGTCAAGATTGGTTGGCGGTGTGGCTGCCTCATCGGCCCTGGCTTAGCCAGTGTTCCTCGTCACGTGAATGAGAGTCTCGTAGCACTCTCCGCATGAAGCGAGAGCGGGTGGATTTCTTTGTTAGGGGCTTCCTCTCGCCGAGCGCCCTCCGGGATGTTATCCTGCCCGTCCAGGAAATCATGGAGGAGAAGGTTACTGCCATGGATTTGAAGGACTATCCACATTAATTGGTTCATGTGCCCTTCGACTCGGGCAGCCCTTTCATCATGGAGATCGATGACGGGAGGAGGCGAGACGCTTAACTCGGGAGCAGTCTCCTTATGCTCAGCTTGTTGTAGTTGGGCTCTCTATGGGGAATTAGGGCATCATTTTCAAGTCTTGAGTGGGCTCAAGTGTGGGAGAATACGTCAGTGGTGTGCACTGCACCACCTCTTTTCGAGGTTTTGTGATGATGTGTCGTTGGGAGGATCGGATTCCCATGCTGAGACTTAGGATTAAAACTTCTATAGGGTCTCAGGATGAGACCTTTAGGATGTTGATGTTGGGAAGTTACAAGTTTGTATCAAACGCGAACAATAGTTTTGATACCAATTGATGGGAAGACAATATGGTATCAGGCACGAACTATCGCTATGATACCAATTGTTGGGAAATAAGGTGGTATCATACACGAACAATCGCTCTGACACCAATTGTTTAGAAGTCACAAGTTGGTATCAAACACAAATAATCGCTCTAATACTAATTTTTTGGGTAAACAAAGGCTATTAGTATCGGACACGAACGATAGCTCTGTTTCCATTTGATGGGTAAATTACTTCTCTAAGGTTAGTTAGGCTTCCCATGTATTGAACACGAACTATCGTTTTAATATTTTTTTTATTGGGTAACCAATCTCTCAACCCTTACAATATGTTTACTAGTGCGGGATAAAAGAATACACAAACAATCGCTAATCTTTAACGTAAACAATAATTAACATGATACTCAAAATTACTCAATAACAACATATCTAATATTTAAGAAAAGCACAATCAACACAAACTATAAGAGGATTTAGTAATACATACTTTTCGGCTCAGCTACAGAACCTCAACACTCCTAGCTTTTTGGATCTCATTGCTTCTCGAATTTATCGACGGTTCCTCACTCTTTGGATCTTCAGATCTCCAAGCTCTCGGACTCCTCGATCGGTGACTCTTTACTCTTTGGATCTCCAAGCTCTCAGTCTCCTCGGCGACTCCTTTCTCTTTGGATCTTCGGATCTCCAAGCTTTGGACTCCTTAGCTTCGTCGGTTGATCGATACCATAATCTTCCGAGATGTAATATCCTGAAGGAAAGATACCAACGTGTGGGCAAACTATTATCTCACTAATTACTCCAACAAGGTGTTGGAATAATTCTTTCTTTCTTTGGGAAATGGTATCAACGAATTTTCCAACTCTATGAGAGAAAGGAAAAAGTCCAAGACTAGGGGGAGGAGGATTGCCAAAATTACAAGAGTGGAATAAATGGAATGGGCGATTTTTGCACTACCCCAAGCCCCATATTATAGGCTTTCTATCTTAACAAAAATAGAATATGCACTTACATGATTTCCTTTGATGTTATTCTAATTAATGTGAGAGATTTATTCTATGAATAGAACAAATCAAATATCTTCAAGATACTTTAATAAATAAAATATATAGTTCATATATGATATTTATTTACTTCTCAGTTTATAATATAATATGGAATATCTCTATGATATTCTCAATAAATAACATCATTAATATACTATTTATTTCTTACAATAAGAGATACTGCTCCATAAATAGGATAGCAGAGAATCTCTTCATGATACTCTCAATAAAAAAAATATAATTAATATTATATTTGTTTATCACAATAGGATATACTATTCCATAAAAGAAAAAGCAGAGAATATATCCATGATACTCTCATAAATAATTACAGCATTTAATACTCACTCAATCGGATCATATTTAATATATAATATTTATTTCCTATTTGAGAAAAGCCTCAATACATTTAGGCTTTGATAAAACAAATCCAATACCTATGTACCATGATGTACATGCCTACCACAAGTTCTATTGGGCCTTGTGGGATGATTGAAATTGCTCTTTTACAAGCCAATTTAAAACTAAGTGATATTCCGAGGTTACTTAAACAATTAACAACTTATTCGTAAAATACTTTATTTCCCCATCATATGATCCCTGAGCATTGTTGATTCTCCAACGAAAGATTCTTTCATATGTACTTACTATAAAACTGGGCGCAATCAATCAGTTCTAGAACAAACCCTTACATTAGTGAGCATTGACTTATTTTCAGGAAGGTTGGGTTTCGTATCTGTAAATTACTTTCCACTCAGATCATATCCCGAATGCCCAAGACATAAGTATTAGGCATCTTTAAGTAGCCATTAATGAATGAGTTAACGAACCCGATAATATAACCTAGAAGTCTGTGACCACTTCAAAATTTAGATCAAGTCTCATTATGACAATCATAGCAATCCCAATTAGTGTATTGTAACGGTGCTTAAACGATACGGTAACAATACAAGTCTTTCAAGGTCGTACACATACCAAATGTGTAGAATGCTCCCGCCAAGTGATTAACCTTTCACTTGTGTTCTACATATGTGATTTTAGATCCAGCTATCCATGCAGTATCAATCACCGACCATATGTTTTACTTCACCGCTTAAACTTACATGCCCAACATGTAATTCAATTTAATACGGAGGCAATGGATGATAGTTGTTATTGATTCTAACTAGAAAATAACCCACTAATCAATAATGCTAATAAAGTAAACTGTCTATTATATTCAGTAATCATTCATGTTTATTTTATTATCTTCAGTTGGCAATATTCCTAAGAATTGATTGGTAAGAGCACATGACTGTTTTCGTGCCCCCTCCTTCTAGTGCCAAAATGTTAACGCTCGAAATCAAGTCAACACTAGTGACCCATTCGCAGTTCAGCCCAGGGCTTGACCCTGAGGTCTAGCATAGGCTAGTGTTGTCACGCGCAAGAGATCACCAACTTTCGGGGGTAGCCAAGATTCATTTTAGCCTGTATCGTGTCAGAGGAAAATAAACATGAACTAGAGGGATGCGGAAGGTTTCCCTTCTTCGCATTCTCCGACTTTCAAGATCAGTATTAGTGTAATGTTCACATTAAGGAGATGACGTCCTCTTAGCTCAAAAGCGTGAATACAGTAGTCTAGAGAGAATTTGGGCTTTCTTAGGTAGTATGTGACTTACTGAAATGAAGAGCAGAAGGCGTGCATGGCACAAATTCGAAAATCCTCGACAGGGGCCCGCGCAGTGCAAGGGCCTCTACGCCACGCCGTAGGTTGGGGACCCGAGGCCGCCCATATAAGGGCGGGCCTCGCCCTTGGTTGGCGAGGTCGTAGGCCGTTTGGCGAGCCAGTGGTGGCGATTGGGCCTGCCCTTAGTCTGGGTCCTATGTTGATCTGCAAGGCCTGCCTTGATTGGCTGGGCTTGCGTGGGGCTTGCGGGTCTTCCCCCTTGGGTTAGGCCTCGCTCGAATCCCACATGATCTGCCCTTTGGGCTTGATCCCCCTTGTGGCTCGCGGGGGCCGCCGGCATGGATGGGCCCGCTCGAAGCTCGCGGGGCCCACCGTTTGGGCTGGAGCCGTGTTTTTTGCTCGATGGGGCTGCCTAAGATGACAGGGGCCCTAGTGCGAGGAATGATTTTGTTCCTCGTTTTCCGTCGAGTTTTGTCTTTTTCCGAGGGCCGATTTTGATGCTATAATAATAGGTAGTTAATCAAGGAAAGGCATACTTAAGAGAGTGTTACATAGATGGTCTTTTTGGATGATCATTAGTCACACTATGATTCATACATATCTTAGACAACAAGAAGGGAAAGTAGTGCGGAATCTTGGAAATGGGGGAAATCCTGCGAGTTCCCAATTTTACCTGTGAGTATTCAAGTGAGATGTAGGATGGTTGTTTACATCATAGTGGTTGTTCTATTATATAATGTTATCGTTTTGAAGATCACTTCAGTAGCAGATATATAAATTCTTTTCTTATGGACCGGAGCCAATCTATTCTACTTTGCAACCATAGTCAAATGTGAATAAATAAAGCCTTCTTTCATGTGTCCCTGATTATCGCAACATCAAAACTCTTAATTTCAGAGTATATGATATTGACTAAAAGGATACAACCATGTGTGTGTGTGTGTGTGTGTGTGTGTGTGTGTGTGTGTGTGTGTGTGTGTGTGTGTGTGTTGAGTAAAACCTCACCCATCTGCTAATGTATGAAAGTCACATAGGGCGTTGTTGACAATATTTTGGGATCTTGTTACCTGAAACCAATTAGACTCGCGACCAATCAACACATAAACGGATCTTTAAGATAAACCTCTACATTTTTATGTACATTGCCAAGCGAGTGATACCAAAAAGACTCATTTAATTTGTTGTTGGTCGTACCTTAGAATGAAGTCAAGGTGAGGGTTTGCTCATTATTTGAATCGAAATATATATATATATATATATATATATATATATCGCGCAAAATCTTTCTTTCGATTCTTCTCTTTTTATTTGTTATAGTCTTTGAGTGGATCGAATGAGGAATTTGGATAAATGAGGGGTCGAAACCCATCAGACTAAGGAAAAGAGTTTTCATTATTTGCTAGTAAAACCTTAAACATTTTCCTCCTACTAGCTGTTACCTCAACATAACTTTTCTTCTATTTTAATTGTTGCGAATATGGGTCGTTTTTCATTAATTCACTGTACGTATATATGGAAATATTGGTCATTTCGCAGTAATTCAACTTATTTAAAATACATTCACCCCTATAAATAGCCGCCTACACAACGAAGTTTCCGCGAAGTAAGTTTTTTTTTCTGCCGCAAAAACCCCAACCCCAAAGTTCTTACAACGAAAAATTGTTTCTATCGTGGAGTCCCAATTTTTTTTATCTCTAGGACGGAAGAAGACTTCCGTCATCAAAAGTAACGTTTCCATGACAATTTTGAGTTCCGTCGTTGAAGAATAACACTTTTTCACTATTAGCGCACAATAACAATCCTTTCGGCTATAGTATGAATTCATTGTGTTAGCTCCTACTCGTCATTGTTTGATGTTCTTGAAGATTTGTAAATCTTGTGAAATATAGAAGGGATGGCCATCATTGATTTGAATCCATGCCGATAAAGTTGGTATTGAAATTTCAGTTTAGTTAGAGACAAGATGTCGCACACAGTATAGAATCAATGTATGCGACAATCTGTTCCGATGCAATAATGGAAAAACGAAAGAAAATGCAAAAACATAATTTGACACAAAAAAAATGGTAATCCAGTTGAGTGCAACGTCACCTACTCTAAGGGGCTCTTAACCCTATGAAAAGGAAATTCACTTTCTCAATATGAGTCAATAGTACAACAATGGACTTATATGAACAACACCGATCTCAATGCTCTTTTCCTATTACTACATGTGAATTCCAAACCAAGCTCCCCTGAATTTGAGACCCCTCTCAATTTCACTTATAAAACATTATCTCGATGTTTGGATACCTGCCATATTAGCGCTGGTGAAACCTTCAATCACGAATTCAAAAAACTCAACAACTCTCTAACACTCAGATCTCTGGAAATGTGTTTAGATAATCACACCACACGCATCAAACATATAGTTTTTCATTCCACTAATCGTTCACGTTTAAGAATCCTAAAAATTTGATGGATGCATCAAGACTACTAAGGGTGAATCACTTTAATTTTACAGTAGTCAACACCTCAGGAAGTCTATCTAGGGTTTTCGTACACATACACGCGCGAAGAACCAAAGTAGAAAGTATTCCGCGAATTATTCTGGTGAAATAAAAAACATGCCAGAAATACAGTTCTGCCACAGTCGTCAAGATGTCTCAATAAATAATAAGCTAATACAAAACGTAACAACAAACTCATATTTGGCTATGGTTTTTAGGCAAGCGCTTCCAGAGCAGTACTCAACAGATATAACCTTTGTCAAAAATAAGTTGACACTCCAAAGTAAGGACTAGTAATTAACAAGTCAAAATAAATGACACATTAACAGATAGAGTACTAAAGAAAAGCAGAAGCAAGCAATCCACAAAGAAAAATGAGGTTTAGGCCAACATACCAGAAGAACAGAGGCTGATACAACACACAACTGTTGTCAATGGTACCCACAAGAAAAGTTGTAATCTTTATATTATACATTTGATGTAATAAAAAGTCTCATGAAGACTCTTACTTGTAATTGCTTATTCATTAATAAAAAGTTGAAACGTTCATTCATTCTTCCGTGTCTGTTTGAAGCTTTATGATAAAACATTAGTCTTTAGTCCATAAACAAACTAAACAACTTACGAAGAGACAAATGTAGATTTGCATGAACAAACTCTTCGTAGTTTGCTTAAAACGATATATTCGCAATCTAAGAGTCAAAGGACTATTGACCCCAGTATGATTGTTAGAAGAATCTATGATGTCTGGTTATAAGGCATTGAGAGTTGGAGACTCTATAGTTCTTATAGGTATCTTCCGAAGGTACTGAATTGACCAGTGCACTTCTAGAGACAAGATAAGAACAAACCATTTAACCTCTTATGTCTCGAAGTCACTATGTATGAATTGCATCGTGCTTACCTTAATCCTGAAATGAGACATGTCATTTCACACCTTAGTACTCTCATTTGAGAAAGTCAGAGTTCGGACTCACTATGTGATTCCGAACAAGGCCTATTGGTGAAGTACTAAGTTGTGAGTATGTCATGAGTAACTTTGTGAAGTTCTCATAGATATGGAATTCATGTACAAGATTGCTGAAATGCAATATATATCACCTCATGCTTTGTTCCTTGGAGTGTGAATAAATGAACTGGCCAGTGTCCAAATTGAGTCTTGACTCTTTTGGATGAAACAATGTGACTTATTAGCTCCTCGTCAATACATTGTTTCTAACTTATTCACAAGCGACAAAGGAGTTGAGGAAATAACAGCTAAAAGGGTAAAATGGTAATTTTGTATATCCCGACTAGCTGATGATATTCATGAAGGGTAAACATGATAATATTCTGTGGATCCACTCATTACAATTAGGTTGAATTCTTGAGTAGAAAATAAATTCATTTGAACCGAGAGATTTTCAGTGTCAACTCTTTAGTGGAGTCAGTTGACATTAAGCTAAACTTGGAAAAGGTTTGTGAACTTTTGAGTCCAAGTATTTTAGCTCAAGCTTTGTTCATTTGGATCCATGAGGTCACTGTCATGAATCACATCGATTAGGAATAGTTAAACTGGAAGCTAAGTCGAAACAAGAACGAAAATAGTCTAAAGGGTATTTTTGTCTTTTGAGACAAAGGATGAAATGAATGTCAATAAATTTTTTGACAAGTTCATTTGATGACTTTGTTGGAATTGATTTAGGGTTTAAGAAAAAGTTTAACGCTTCGCAAAGCGGCGGAATTTTAAAAAATTTATTTTCAAGTAAAAACAGTTTTTTACTAACCTAGACAAAGAGCAAGAACATATAAATAAAAACTATTATAAGCTAAGAAGTTTACTAACCTTTCTTGAAGCTTGAACTTTGAGAAGCTTTTGGAAAGTTGCAACGCTCGTTTCCTCGCAGCACGTCTCTCTTTCTTTCCTCGGAAACTCAAGCAACCACGATGATTTCTATCACTAAATCACTCGAAATAAAAGGAATCAGTGAGTGGGCAATTTTAAACACTACGACTTAAGAACGAGTCTTGAAGTCGCAGAGCTAAACTCTAGGTCAAATGAGGACCTAGGTGCCAAAACAATAAAACGAAATTGAATAGAGAGAGAGAGAGGGGATCGGCCAAGGTTCTAGAGAGAGAGTCTCTCAAATCTCTAAAACTTTGGAATGAAACAAATGTGAAGAAATGGCCTCCTATTTATAGGAGAGGTCTCACCTTCAATAAGGTAGTTTCCTCTTCTATAGAATATCACATATTCATGAGCCAATTTCCCATTTTTTTTCTTGAGATGCTCGGCCAACATAGGCTTCATTAAGCCTTGAATTTGTTTCCTTTTTTGTTCCTTGCCTTGCCTTGTCTCTCTCTTGGCCGAATCCCTTATGCATCCATATGCAAATTTGTTTCCTCTTTTTCTTTTGGCAATTATCTTGATACATTTATGCACAAAATAATCTCTCCTTTTTTCTATAGGGTACGCGCCCAAACTCATTCTAGAAGGAGCTTCTAGAAGCTTCTTCATTTGTTCATGACAACATGAGAAAGGCCCATTAAGAATTTTCAATAAAATTCTTATGAAATGAAATTAATCCACAAGGCCCAATTATTTCAATATGGCCGAGTGACATTAAGTCATCAAATGAACTTGTCAAAAAATTTATTGACATTCATTTCATGCTATGTCTCAAAAGACAAAAATACTCTTTTGACAATTTTCGTTCTTGTTTTGACTTAGATTCCAGTTTAACTATTCCTAATCGATGTGATTCGTGACAGTGACATCATGGATCCAAATGAACAAAGCTTGAGCTAAAATACTTGGACTCAAAAGTTCACAAACCTTTTCCAAGTTTAGCTTAATGTCAACTGACTCCACTAAAGAGTTGACACTGAAAATCTATCGGTTCAAATGAATTTATTTTCTACTCAAGAATTCAACCTAATTGTAATGAGCGGATCCACAGAATATTATCAGTGTTTACCCTTCATGAATATCATCAGCTAGCCGGGATTTACAAAATTACCATTTTACCCTTCTAGCTGTTATTTCCTCAACTCCTTTTTCGCTTGTGAATAAGTTAGAAACAATGTATTGACGAGGAGCTAACAAGTCACATTGTTTCATCCAAAAGAGTCAGGACTCAATTTGGACACTGGCCAGTTCATTTATTCACACTCCAAGGAACAAAGCATGAGGTGATATATATTGCGTTTCAGCAATCTTGTACATGAATTCCATATCTATGAGAACTTCACAAAGTTACTCATGACATACTCACAACTTAGTACTTCACCAATAGGCCTTGTTCGGAATCACATAGTGAGTCTGAGCTCTGACTTTCTCAAATGAGAATACTAAGGTGTGAAATGACATGTCTCATTTCAGGATTAAGGTAAGCACGATGCAATTCATACATAGTGACTTCGAGACATAAGAGGTTAAATGGTTTGTTCTTATCTTGTCTCTAGAAGTGCACTGGTCAATTCAGTACCTTCGGAAGATACCTATAAGAACTATAGAGTCTCCAACTCTCAATGCCTCATAACCAGACATCATAGATTCTTCTAACAATCATACTGGGGTCAATAGTCCTTTGACCCTTAGATTGCGAATATATCGTTTTAAGCAAACTAAGAAGAGTTTGTTCATGCAAATCTACATTTGTCTCTTCGTAAGTTGTTTAGTTTTTTTATGGACTAAAGACTAATGTTTTATCATAAAGCTTCAAACAGACACGGAAGAATGAATGAACGTTTCAACTTTTTATTAATGAATAAGCAATTACAAGCAAGAGTCTTCATGAGACTTTATTACATCAAATGTACAATATAAAGATTACAACTCTTCTTGTGGGCACCATTGACAACAAACTCCCACTTGACTCAAAGAAGATGTGTGTAGTCCTTCATGCCTAATCCCTCTCGATGTTGGTCGAAGACCTTGTTCGCTAGGGCCTTTGTGAATGGATCTGGTAGGTTGTCCACCGTTGAGATCTTCTTCACTTCCATGTCTCCGCGTTGCATGATCTCTCGAATCAAATGGTATTTCCTCTCAATATGCTTAGAGCGCTTATGGCTTCGAGGTTCCTTTGAGTTAGCGACAGCTCCACTATTATCACAATAAAGGGTCATGGGCTCGTCGACGTTTGGAACAATTTCCAAATACTTAAGGAATTTTCTAAGCCATACAGCCTCTTTGGATGCTTCACAAGCAGCCACATATTCTGCTTCCATTGTGGAGTCAGCAATGCAAGATTGCTTAATACTTCTCCACACAACAGCTCCACCATTAAGGATGAACACAGATCCCGAAGTGGATTTCCTGGAATCCTTATCCGCTTGAAAATCGGAGTCAGTATATCCCGTCATAGTCAGGTCAGTACCTGAGTATGTAAGCATCAAGTTCCTAGTTCTTCGAAGATACTTAAGAACATGCTTAACAGCAATCCAGTGCTCGGGTCCAGGGTTGGATTGGAAACGGCTAACTACGCCAACGGCGAAACAGATGTCAGGTCTTATGCAAAGCATAGCATACATGAGGCTTCCTACGGCAGAGGCGTAAGGAATTTTCCTCATGTCTTCAATCTCTTGTGCAGTCTTGGGAGACTGGTCCTTAGAGAGTGAGACTCCATGCCTAAAGGGTGTTTGGCCCTTCTTGGAGTCTTGCATCGAGAAGTGATCCATCACCTTATCAATATAAGATGCTTGAGAGAGCGACAGGGTCCGGTTTTTCCTATCTCGAAAGATTTGGATTCCCAGAATGTACGCGGCTTCTCCTAGATCCTTCATATCGAATTGCTTTGCCAGCCAGACCTTAACCTCAGATAACTTACCCACGTCATTACCAATGAGTAGTATATCATCGACATATAGCACCAGAAACACAACTTTGCCTTCGTGTATTAACTTGTAAACACAAGGCTCATCTATTGACTGTTCAAAGCCGAAGCTTTTCACAGTTTCATCGAATCTGATATTCCATGACGTAGATGCTTGCTTTAATCCATAAATGGACTTAAGCAACTCACAAACCTTGGTCTCTTGACCTTCTTCCACGAAACCGTCTGGTTGAGCCATGTAAATGCGCTCGTCAAGATTGCCATTCAGGAAGGCCGTCTTGACATCCATTTGCCAGATCTCATAGTCGAGAGCTGCAGCTATGGATAGGAGTATGCGGATGGATTTAAGCATCGCAACTGGCGAGAAGGTTTCTTCATAGTCAATCCCTTCTTGTTGGGTATAATCCTTCGCCACAAGTCGTGCTTTGAACGTCTCGACGTTTCCATCAGGACCCATTTTCTTCTTGTATATCCACTTACACCCTACGGGTTTAATCCCTTCAGGAAGGTCTACAAGTTTCCAGACTTTGTTGACATACATCGAGTGCATTTCAACTTTCATGGCGTCAAGCCAAAGGTTTGATTCAGAACAAGCCATCGCTTGGCTATAGGAAACAGGATCATCCATGTCAGAGACAGCTACAAGAGAGTCTCCATAAGACATGTACCTGTCAGGCTTTTGAGTAGCCCTCCCACTACGTCGAAGTACTACTTGACGAGATTCTGATGAGTTAGGTTGTGTTTCAGTTGGGGTAAGAACATTTCTTACAGATGAGGTAGAAGCTTCTTCACCCAACTTTTCTTCAAGCACAATTTTGCTTCTAGGTTTTGCATCCTTCATAAAGTCCTCCTCAAGGAAACGAGCATTCGTGCTAACGAAAGTCTTATCATCCTCGAGACTATAGAAGGTAAAACCCTTGGTTTCCTTTGGATATCCAACGAACAGACACAATTCTGACCTACTAGCCAACTTGCTAGTCTTTTTCCTTAGCACGTGTGCAGGGTAACCCCAAATTTTGATGCGACCAAGATTCACTTTACGGCCAGTCCATCGTTCATAAGGAGTACCAGGAACCGTCTTGGACGGAACTTGGTTCAGAATATAAGCGGCTGTTTCGAGGGCGTATCCCCAAAAGGAAAGAGGGAGTGATAAGTAACTCATCATTGATCTAACCATCTTCATAAGAGTTCGGTTTCTTCTCTCTGACATTCCGTTTTGTTGAGGTGTGCCAGGTGCGGTAAGCTGAGAAGCGATACCTTCTTCTTTAAGAAAGTCATCGAACTCTCCAGACATATACTCACCACCTCGATCAAATCGAAGGGTTTTGATCACTTTGCCAGTTTGCTTTTCCACTAAAGCCCTAAAGACCTTAAATACGTTAAAGGTCTCGGATTTGTGTTTGAGCAAATAGACAAACCCATATCGTGAGTAATCATCGGTGAAGGTAACGAAGTATTCGTAGCCTCCACGTGCCTGTTGGTTGAGCGAACCACATACATCAGAATGTACTAGTTCCAACAACTCAGTGGCTCTTCGACCCTTATCGGAGAAAGGTCGCTTAGTCATTTTTCCTTCTATGCAGGATTCACAAGTAGGTAGTGAACCTATTGCAGAGTCTTGGAGTGAACCGTCCCTCACAAGTCTCTTAATCTTATCTAGACTGATATGACCAAGTCTTAAGTGCCATAGGTATGTTGATTTTGTTAGATCGGAGGATTTAGAAAGTTTGATCCTCTTTGACTCCCTAATTAGATCATTATCTATTTCGGTGTCTAAAAGAGAAGGTTGAGTGGGATAGATATAAAAAAGACCATTCTTCATACATGCATCAGTGACAAAAGAATTAGAAAAAGAAATACGAATTCCATTCTTTATAAACTTTAAATAATAATTTTGCTCTAAAAGTTGAGCAACAGATATTAAGTTTTTCCCAAAGGAAGGAACATAATAAACATTATTCAAATTTAAAGTGCGATCTTCAAAAGATAGCATCACGGATCCCACAGTCTTCGCAGACACCACGCTCCCATCATCCCACTTGAAGCAGAAGTCGCCATCCTCTAAACTTTTGCTTTTCCTAAAACCAGTTAAGGAGCAGCAAATATGGTTAGTAGCAGCGGAGTCAATAATCCACGATGATACATTATCAGCTACTAAACAAGCTTCAGTAATAAGTACAATACCTTTTACTTTGGTTTTGAGGTAGGCAGGACAATTCCTACGCCAGTGACCAGGCTCATTGCAATGGTGGCATTTGTCGTTAGACTTATCCACCTTCGGAGCCCTTGGCGCCTTCTTCTTCGTTTGAACCTTAGGTTGGTTCTTCTTCTCGGCCTTGCGAGGTCTCTTCTTAGATCCAGAGGTGGAGGCAGTAGCATGTACCTCTCCTTGAGCCCTCTTTTTCTTAGTGAGTGCCTCAGCGGTTTGAAGTTCCTTCATGAGCTCGGTAACAGTGTACTCTAGCTTGTTCATGGAATAATTCAACTTGAAGGTATCAAAGGTTTCGGGGAGAGTTTCCAAGATCATATCTATTTTAGTCTCCCCATCAATCTCGGATCCAAGGATCTCCATTTCGTTTAGATAGCTAATGATCAGCATCATATGATCTCTAACGGGAGTCCCAGCCTTCATGCAACAGTTCATTAACTGTCGGACCGCTTGTTGCCTAGCTTGACGTCCTTGCCCTCCAAACATCTCATGGAGATTGTAGAGCATATCGGTGGCAGTTTCGTAATCACGATGTTGTTGTTGCAACACATTGTTCATTGATTCCAAAATATAGCATCTCGCAATCTCATCGGATCGAATCCAGGCCGCCAGGGCGTCTTTTTCCTCTTGCGTCGAATCTTCATTCGTTTGAGGACATGGGGTGATGAGAACCCATTTGTGCTTGTCGACAGTAAGGACTATGTCGAGGTTACGTTTCCCGTCGACGTAATTGTCGCCTTCGAGTTTATTCGAGGAAAGAATTGTTGAGAGAGGGTTGAGAGACATATTGCCTATAAAAGTTGAAACAAGTTTATGTTAGTCTTAGGTTTAGGATTTAAGTTTTATTTAAGACTTTGATAAAATCCAAAGGTGTTGTAAACCAAACGATAATTTACTCCCTCAAGAGAAGGCCGCAAAAAATCTCCATTTATAAGTAAATGACACATCATTAATGCTTAGCCAAGATGTCAATACATCAATTTTGACTAGCCACCTTTTAAATTGGTTTGATCACTCACATCCTTTCGCAGAGCCTCAAGGGAGGATTACTAGGGATTGAGCCTAAGTGTGCAACCAACCACTTAGTCCAAAAGATCAACTTTGAAAAACAATCCCCCAAGGGGAGGCCTTGTCATCATCATCTCACTCTCGGACGTAGCTCATTGAGCAATGATCGAAGCAAAAACGCCTTGGAGTACTCCCATTTAAGAGAGGGTCGCAAGAGCGGCTCTTAGTCCCACGTTAATTGCTTCTTTCATTAGTGTTGGGGATCGCGGGTTACAA
Organism: Urtica dioica subsp. dioica; assembly: GCF_054948205.1. Taxonomy (NCBI): domain Eukaryota; kingdom Viridiplantae; phylum Streptophyta; class Magnoliopsida; order Rosales; family Urticaceae; genus Urtica; species Urtica dioica. The sequence continues at coordinate 41,822,856 of NC_142757.1, forward strand.
ACAACAAGTATAACCCTCCCACTTAGTTTTTAGAGTTGGTACATTGACTCTTATAAGTTCGGAAACGGTTTTCCTAGTTATAGAGCGATAGAGCGGACAACTAGAAAAGAATCCTAGATATTCATGTTCAGAGCAGTATTAGTGCATAAAGGCACAAGGTACATACTCGATCTTTTCCTATTTTCTATTTCGGGAAAGTGCGTGAGGGAAGTGTGAACTTCAACTCACTCGAACACTTGAAAGTTTGAGATTACACATCTTTTTATTTTTCGGCTTGTCTACAAGGAGACCTCCCACTCAAATTTTCAAGAGCATATGTGATATAGATATAGTTTTGAAAACATTTTGAAAATTTGTTTGATTTGGATGACAAAAAATTTTCAAGTTTGAAAGTGAAAACGGTGTTTCAAAATTCAAACTAGTTTTGTAAAAATTCAATTTCAATTAAATTCTCAAAAATAAAAACATTTTAATCTTATACATCATGTTTATAATCTTATGAAAAACATTTTTGCTCAAGAAATTTTTCTCATTAGAGTTCTATAACTCATGGTAGTGGGGCTGAAAATCCGGAATTCTAAAAACTGGAGTTTCGGAACAGCCGCGCATCTCGAAGTAAAATCGCCATAACTGGCGGCTCCGATGGCCATTTGACCTGAAACCGATGGCATTGGACAGAGGACAGACAGAGCTTTAATTTGATTTAAGAATCATTAAATTTAGATTTCTGAGCAGAGAGTTATGCCACGTTTACTGCGGGTTTTACTCCAGCTCGAAGAAAAAGAAATAATTAAAGCTTGGTCCTTTTTAGGTGCGAAAAAGAATCGAGTGTAACGGAACATTTTAGGATGTTGTTAAAGCTCATAATTTTAAATACATGTACATGCTAATCTTTGACCATAGCTTTGATACCATTTGTTGGAATTGATCTAGGGTTTAAGAAAAAGTTTAACGCTTCGCAAAGCGGCGGAATTTTAAAAATTTTCTTTTCAAGTAAAAACAGTTTTTTACTAACCTAGACAAAGAGCAAGTACATATAAATAAAAACTATTATGAGCTAAGAAGTTTACTAACCATTCTTGAAGCTTGAACTTTGAGAAGCTTTTGGAAAGTTGCAACGCTCGTCTCCTCGCAGCACGTCTCTCTTTCTTTCCTCGGCAACTCAAGCAACCACGATGATTTCTATCACTAAATCACTCGAAATAAAAGGAATCAGTGAGTGGGCACTTTTAAACACTACGACTTAAGAACGAGTCTTGAAGTCGCAGAGGTAAACTCTAGGTCAAATGAGGACCTAGGTGCCAAAACAATAAAACGAAATTGAATAGAGAGAGAGAGGGGATCGGCCAAGGTTCTAGAGAGAGAGTCTCTAAAATCTCTAAAACTTTGGAATTAAACAAATGTGAAGAAAGGGCCTCCTATTTATAGGAGAGGTCTCACCTTCAATAAGGTAGTTTCCTCTTCTATAGAATATCACATATTCATGAGCCAATTTCCCCTTTTTTTTCTTGAGATGCTCGGCCAACATAGGCTTCATTAAGCCTTGGATTTGTTTCCTTTTTTGTTCCTTGCCTTGCCTTGTCTCTCTCTTGGCCGAATCCCTTATGCATCCATATGCAAATTTGTTTCCTCTTTTTCTTTTGGCAAGTATCTTGATACATTTATGCACAAAATAATCTCTCCTTTTTTCTATAGGGTACGCGCCCAAACTCATTCTAGAAAGAGCTTCTAGAAGCTTCTTCATTTGTTCATGACAACATGAGAAAGGCCCATTAAGAATTTTCAATAAAATTCTTATGAAATGAAATTAATCCACAAGGCCCAATTATTTCAATATGGCCGAGTGACATTAAGTCATCAAATGAACTTGTCAAAAAATTTATTGACATTCATTTCATGCTATGTCTCAAAAGACAAAAATACCCTTTTGACAATTTTCGTTCTTGTTTTGACTTAGCTTCCAGTTTAACTATTCCTAATCGATGTGATTCGTGACAGTGACATCATGGATCCAAATGAACAAAGCTTGAGCTATAATACTTGGACTCAAAAGTTAACAAACCTTTTCCAAGTTTAGCTTAATGTCAACTGACTCCACTAAAGAGTTGACACTGAAAATCTATCGGTTCAAATGAATTTATTTTCTACTCAAGAATTCAACCTAATTGTAATGAGCGGATCCACAGAATATTATCAGTGTTTACCCTTCATGAATATCATCAGCTAGCCGGGATTTACAAAATTACCATTTTACCCTTCTAGCTGTTATTTCCTCAACTCCTTTTTCGCTTGTGAATAAGTTAGAAACAATGTATTGACGAGGAGCTAACAAGTCACATTGTTTCATCCAAAAGAGTCAGGACTCAATTTGGACACTGGCCAGTTCATTTATTCACACTCCAAGGAACAAAGCATGAGGTGATATATATTGCATTTCAGTAATCTTGTACATGAATTCCATATCTATGAGAACTTCACAAAGTTACTCATGACATACTCACAACTTAGTACTTCACCAATAGGCCTTGTTCGGAATCACATAGTGAGTCCGAGCTCTGAATTTCTCAAATGAGAATACTAAGGTGTGAAATGACATGTCTCATTTCAGAATTAAGGTAAGCACGATGCAATTCATACATAGTGACTTCGAGACATAAGAGGTTAAATGGTTTGTTCTTATCTTGTCTCTAGAAGTGCACTGGTCAATTCAGTACCTTCGGAAGATACCTAGAAGAACTATAGAGTCTCCAACTCTCAATGCCTCATAACCAAACATCATAGATTCTTCTAACAATCATACTGGGGTCAATAGTCATTTGACCGTTAGATTGCGAATATATCGTTTTAAGCAAACTACGAAGAGTTTGTTCATGCAAATCTACATTTGTCTCTTCTTAAGTTGTTTAGTTTTTTTATGGACTAAAGACTAATGTTTTATCATAAAGCTTCAAACAGACACGGAAGAATGAATGAACGTTTCAACTTTTTATTAATGAATAAGCAATTACAAGCAAGAGTCTTCATGAGACTTTATTACATCAAATGTACAATATAAAGATTACAACTCTTCTTGTGGGCACCATTGACAACAGACTTAATGTCACTCGGCCGTATTAAAATAATTGGGCCTTGTGGATTAATTTCATTTCATAAGAATTTTAATGAAAATTCTTAATGGGCTTTTTTCATGTTGTCATGAACAAGTTGAAAAGCTTCTAGAAGGCCTTTCTAGATGAGGATAGGCGCCCAACATACCCAAGAGAGAGAGAAAATATTTTGTGCATAAATGTATGAAGATACTTGCCAAAAGAAAAAGAGGAAACAAATTTCCCCTAAGAGTAAATGAGGTAGGCGCCCAAGAGAGAGACAAAAGGCAAGGCATGGAACAAAATAAGAAACAAATCCAAGGCCTAATGAAGCCTACCTTGGCCGAGTATGTCATAGAGGAAAAGAGGAAATTGGCTCATGAATATGTGATATTCTATAGAAGAGGAAACTACCTTATTGAAGTTAAGACCTCTCCTATAAATAGGAGCCTCATTCTTCTCATTTTTCTCATTCCACATAAGTTAGAGATTGAGAGCCTCTCTCTCTAGAACTTGTGGTTGCCGCCCCTTCCTCTCTCTCTCTCTAGTTTATTTTCGATTTTTGTTTTGACACCTAGGTCCTCATTTGACCTAGTATTTAGCTCTGCGACTTCAAGACTCGTTCTTAAGTCGTAGTGTTTAAAAGTGCCCACTCACTGATTCCTTTTATTTCGAGTGATTTAGTGATAGAAACTTTCGTGGTTGCTCGAGGTGCGGAGGAAAGAAAGAGAGACATGCTGCGAGGGGAGACGAGCGTTGCAAACTTTCCAAAAGCTTCTCAAAGTTCAAGCTTCAAGAAAGGTTAGTAAACTTCTATGGTCATTATAGTTTTTATTTATATGTACTTGCTCTTTGTCTAGGTTAGTAAAAAGCTGTTTTTACTTGAAAAGAAAATTTTTAAAATTCCGCCGCTTTGCGAAACGTTAAACTTTTTCTTAAACCCTAGATCAATTCCAACAACAACAACCATAACCAAGTTTTAATCAAAACATACCAGATTCAAGAGGCATGAGAACTTAACCAACTAGCAAAAGAAATCTAGATAGTACAAACCAAGAAAATAGAACTCTAACAGATGGAGAAGCAGTAGACCCATCCTCATCATCACCTTCTTCTTCGTCTTCAGACTCCTCTCTCAACACCCTCTTCTTCATTTTCTTCTCCTACATTTTCAACTTCTGCTTCTCGAGAAGAAAGGGCAGATTGGGAAGCGGAAGCTCCATCAGAATGAGCCGCAAAAGTCATCACCCTGATCAAACCCTCACACACAGATTTTCGGCGAACCGAGGTGTCAATGATCTCTTGAAGTGCAGAAACCTCTTGAATTAGAGCTTTGAGAATATTACTCTTCACAGTCCTAGACAAAGGAGCCACATCAAGAGTTTCTCCAGAGGCTACAGATGTCACACAAGATGGCTTGAAATGGTCATGAGCATGTTTCCCTTCAAATGGCTTATGACTGAAACTCAATTCACCAGGGACCTTTCCAACAGCATCATCGACACATAATATATCTTTCTTTTGAGAAAGAAGAATTCCAATAATCAGTGAGAGAGAGCCAATGGGGAGCTTCATAGTGTATGACTTGGCATGCTTCACCTTGTGATCGAATATAAACTCGCCAAAATCAAAGGTGGAGCGAGTACCTATCTGAGAGAGGAGACATGCAAGAGTAAGAGTGATCCCAGAGCCATGAGAATAAAGATCCCAATTTGTAATCCCAATCATGTAAAGGACCGAGTGTTTGGCACTCAGAAACGCAAAGGAAAGTTATCCCTTCTTAGGCCATTCCTTGTCCTCATCACCCGAAATCTCATGCAGAATTTCACGAATAGAAGGGAGCTTGTATACATTGATGATCTTTCCACAAGCTAGGAAATCATTGATCAGAGCAGGAGAGAAATCGAAGCCATCACCTCTCACATACACCTTTCTGAAATCAAGATTGTTTGGCTTGTTGAGACCAGAAGGAAGGTTCACAATAAACGCTTTCACCAGCTTGGGATAGTAGGTACTAATCCCTATAACGGTCTTGAGCAACTGAGAATCACTCAGCAACTCCATGATCACCTCAATCTTCTGGTCTTCCTTAGACAATTCCCTCTATGGATAAATCTTGCGATTATACACAAACTTTCACTTGATGGAATTAGCTTAACTGTGGAAGGACACATTATCCAAAAGACCAGAAGGAACGTTCTTAGGGAGCTTTTTACCAACAATAGAGCGCTTCCCAGTCAAGGACGAGCTCGTAGCACACATCTCTTCTTCTATTCCTTACCAGATGTCGCCCAAGATCCTAGCGGCTTCTTCCTCGACAACTTCTTCCTAGGAAAAGTTCTCTTCACGAACTTCTTCTAGTTCAGACCAACCTTCACGTTCTTTTTCTCATTCTTCTTCCCAGACTTTTATTCTTTGAAAATGGAGAAGACGACATAATATCATCCTTAGGCATAGCTTTCCTCTTCTGAGATGACTTATTAGGAGATTTCACCGCAGCAGGAACATCGTTCTCAACGACATGATCTTCTATGATCTCTTCTTCAATCTCCTTGGCAAGATTAGTGGGAGGTTCTGAAGTTACAGGAGCACCATTCTCAACACTAGTATCATCAACCTGAATGGGATTCTCAGTGTTTTGCTCCTCCACTGCATGAGCCAAACCCAAAATACCTTTAATAACACCAGCAGAGAATCAGTGGTGTCTAAAAGAGACTCCAATTTTTCAGACTCCTTCTCTACACCCTCAGAAACTTCATCCCTAGCCTCAGATTTTTTCTCAATGACAATGTCTTCATTCCTAATCTCTACATTCTTCACAGCAACAATATACGAGACATTAGGTACCAAAATACTTTGTACCAAAGCATCAGGAGCCTCGATCGGAGATATATTGGAGTGATCCTTAGGAGAGGTGAAGGATTTTCCTCCTATGAGGATATATGCACATTATCTTACTTAGACGACTCACTGGAGGACGTTTTCCCGATAATATCACCAATACTAAGAGCAATATTTCTCCCGTTTTTGGTAGACTTATGAGCCTAGAGTTTTCCAGCACGCTTGGGAATGACTTTGAAAGAAGTATCTTCGGCCTGATCATCGGCACCTTTCCCAAAGCTCATCCCCTTAACACGCACACCGTGCATGTTGGTCTCGCTATCTGCAACTTCTTTAACATTATTTTTTTGCATGGCTTCTTTCTTCTTCGTGGTTTTCTTAGCAGAGTCAGAGGATCTTGCACCACTATGTGTTCCTACCATTTTTCTCAAGAAATAATAGAGATACCACAAATAATGAGGACACACCCACGAAGACACGATCAGAATGTCTCCAAGCACGGAAGCGAAAAATTAGGAAATAATAAATTCGAAAAATTCAAAATAATGGAAACTGCAAGTAACTTCCTCGATAAATAAACCGTCTCGCTCTTGAGCTGAATGAAAGAGGAGCTCAAAACAACATCGTGCGAGAGACTAGGTCAAGGGAGACAAAAAAAAAACCAAAACCAAAAAGGAAATCGAGTATAATTTTGGTGATAAGACCAGATAGGCTAACTAAAGCACAGAACCCAAATACCAGTGTGAACAACTTTAAATATTTTGTAACCAAGTTGACTAGAAGAGCCAAATCCCATGAAGAGAAAAACTTGCCTAGGTCCAGTAATTGCTATAAACTAATCACACAAAGACCAAGAGAAGATCGAAGAGCTTCAAACTGATTTGCATCCAAAGCTTTAATGAATATGTCATCCAGTTGCTTATTAGTGCGAACATGCTCCAAGCTTATCTTCTTATCTTTAACAACCTCACAAATAAGATGGTGTCTAATATCTATATGCTTGGTCATGCTGTCATGACGTCCTGCCCAACACCATACTCACCAGGCATCTGTTTCATCCACAAAACTTGAGTGCAACTGCCTCATGTAGCAATATATTCAGCCTCTGCAGTAGAGTGAGAAACACAATTTTGCTTCTTGTTGATCAAGATATCAAGATATTCCCCAAAAAAGAAGCAGCCACATATTTTCTATCCTCGGTACTTCCTACCCAGTTAGTATCACGGTATCCCACAAGAGTATAAGTGTATCAAATGAATATAATGAACCATAATCAACAGTTCCAGATATTTTATGATGCGCTTGACTTTGGTGAGATGACTAACCTTTGGATTTGTTTAATGGCGAGCACAAACACCAACAGAATATGTGATATTGGGATAACTGGAAGTGAAGTAGAGAAGACTTCCAATCGCTCCGATACAGGCTTTAATCAACATATTCTAATTGATCATCTCTAGTAAGTTTAATATGCATGGCAGAAGGAGTGCATTTGTGAGACACCTTCTTAAGACCAAACTTTTTCACAATATTTTTAACACTTCTCTGAGAAATAAATATACCATCCTCCATTTGCTTGATTTGAAGCAAAAAATGAAGTTGAGCTCATCAATCATGCTCATTTCAAATTCAGCTTGCATTAGTTGCACAAAAAAGTCCACCATCTTGGCACACATCACGCCGAACACAATGTCATCCACATAAATTTGAGCTATAATTCCACCTTATTTTTTAACAAACAAGGTCTTGTCAACTCCTCTGCGGACATAACCATTTTGAACTAGAAATTCAGTGAGTCTTTCATACCAAGCATGAGGAGCTTGCTTGAGACTGTAGAGAGCCTTTCTAAGTTTGTACACATGTCTATGTAAGTTAGGATCAACGAATCCTTTGGGCTTCTCAACATACACTTCCTTATTCAGGTATCCATTGAGAAAGGTATTTTTAACATCCATTTGAAATAGTTTGAAGTGTAGAGGACACGAAATACACAGCTATAATCAGATGGTTTCAAGGTGCGCTACAGGAGCAAATGTTTCATAAAAGTCTACTCATTCGATCTGAGTATACCCATGTGCAACAAGTCTAGCTTAGTTGCGTATAATATGCCCGAGTTCATATGACTTGTTTTTAAAGATCCATTTGGTCCTAATGATGTTAGCCGACTCAGGTCTTGGTACCAACTCTCGGACTTCATTTCTTTCAAACTGCACAAGTTCCTCTTGCATGGCATTCACCCAAAAAAATCATCAATAGCTTCATTAGCATTCTTAGGTTCAATCTTAGAAGTAAAGCATACATTACCAATCATCTCCTTGTAATTGACTCGATCTTTTTCCGAGTTATAATATCTTCTTCAAAATTATCAATGACTTCATCAACAGGATGATTTTTCTGAACTCTTCTTAACAAATTCATGCAAAACACCCCATGAAATTTTTTTGTCTCTACAAATTCAACCCACATATTAAGCTTGTTCTAAGGAACTACTCGCAGATTCTCACCCGTTTTTAGGTGATCAAAAATAAATTGTGTTCCGTTGAAAGTCCATGTGATGTCTTACATCACTCTGGTGATATTAATTTCATGTTAGAAGTGAGTAAGTATAAGGTGTACGTAATTCTATAATGTAAACTCCATATTTGGGAGCCATTTTCATGATGCATTTCTTGAAAATCTATACCTTTGTCCGGTAGTAACCGTCCCCCTCTTCTTTCTTTGTCAAATGTGAAATTTTCATTTTCTCATATAAGTCATGGAAAGCCTTGCTGAATGTTACGGGATAATTTGGTCAAGCACCGAGTATAGTGGTCGGAATCCCTAGAAATAGATAAAATCCAGCACCGAGCTCAGGTAAAATAGACCCAAGAGCTAACCATTGAAAACGAACGATCCGTTCATAAGATAAGAACGAAACCTACTGATCAGAACTTCAGAGAGAAGAGAAGACCGTGGGTCAAAGACTAGTCAAACCAAAAGAAAACATGTTTCAACTTCTAAAAACGCGCACGTCAGCGTAGTAACAGCCCACCTCTGTAAAAGGAAGATGGCAGTTACCAAAAAACTACCGAAAACGTGGGACTGATCACCCCACGTTCACAAGAATAACCGTCTAAACTCACGATCACATGGTGAAGAGAGTGACCCCAGACGGATATAAATATGAGATTCGAAGACAAAGAGAGACACGGAAATTTTATGCCTTTTTTGCTTTCTTCTACTTAGAACCCTTTGTAAACATTGCTCTCTTGTATTAGATTCGTCAATATAAAGAGAAAGTCTTGCCTAAATCATATCAGTACTCGGAGTCCTCATATTTGGAGCCTGTGTGTTTTCGTAAGATATTGTTGTACTAACACTGAAGAAAATCCCATGTTGAGGTAATAAGGCAGAAAGCCAAACGCGCTAGTCGACAGACAATCCGGAAACAAATCGCCTTAACCTGTGTGTTTTGGTCAGACAATCGCTAAAATGGTCGCCAACCTTTAAATTTTTCTTCAATTTCTGTTTCTCACTACGTGAGATTGTGGACTATTTTAGTTGACAATGAAAATTCAGAATGAAAAAAATTATCACTAAGTAATAAGGCTGGGAAAAAGAAACTGAATTAGTTATTATGACTAGAAAGGTTGGGGAACACTAGTCATTAAGTCTTCAGATGATGACTTAAAATTTAATTAAGCGAAAATGAATTAATGACCCATAAACCGGATGGTTTTAGAGGCAATTACCAATTTATACAAGATGCTAGATTATTACTCAAAAAACTGGGAAGGACATCAAAATTTTGTATAAAAAAATCTACTCATCCTTTCAAGAACTGAAAAATCAGAACCTCGTATACTAGTGCTACCAAAACCCCTTCACAACTTAGCAACTCAGTGAAGGCAACTTGCAAGTAAACTAAAAGATAAAAATAAAAAATAAGCAAAATCAGGCTTGATGAAGATGACAGAAACAGGGTGAAATTGTAAAAAACTGTGACATTAATTCTATCTATATATATTACGTGTACGTACCAGGTAAAGAATTACACAAAACAATTTACTAAACAAAAACCCTCCTCCCATAAGAAAAACCGACTACGAATCACTCTTTGATTCTTCTTCGGTCTTGTTCTCTACTTCTGCAACTTCCCCTTTTTCCTTTTGGTCCTTGGATTCATTGCTGCTTCTCACCCCAAGTTTTACACGGAGAGGCCGACCCATCAATTCCTGTTAGGCAAGAGAAACGAAAGGAAACTTAGAAATGGAATTTTATTTTTTTATCCCAACGCAATACCAAGGATTTAACTGCTAGTTGTCAATGATCGGCCGATGGTTCCATTTTACATAAATGCTCGTGGCCGATGGGAATACCAACAAAAATTATGCATCTTACAATGAAGAATTGGACATTTTCAACAACAAAAAATGGATCAAAAAAGAAATCAAAAATTGAATTAAAGTTTTGAATGGTTACCTTGCCATCCAAGGAAACTAGGGCAGCGTCCGCCTCTTCCTTTGTGGCAAAGGAGATGAAGCCGTAACCGGAAGGGCTTCCCCCGGCACCCTCGAATACGATCCGTGTCGAAACCAGCTTAAAATTCTGAGCCTCGACAAACTCCCTCAGATTGGTCGCTCTCACCTTCCACGCGAGATTGCCCACGTACAGTTTGTGACCCGTCTCTCCTGTTCGGGGCCCCGGAGGAGGTGGCGGCTTCAAGCTATTCGCATAGCTCACCTTTATCACCCTCCCCGATACTTCCTGGAACATCGTATAAGCTCGGAATCAAGATTTGTTACGATATAATAAGGTTCATAAGATCCCCAAGTTCAAATGATGCAAATAATAACAGCATTCTCACGAATCTCGACATGGTATCAGAGCTCGATTAGCTGCAATAGGATCTGATCAAAAGAGTCGTCGTTTGAAATATTAGAAGTGTGGAACCTAATCGGCGCCGAGGTGACGACTAATGACCTTACTATGATGATTTGTGGATCGACTTGTCTGTTAGCCCTAATGTTATCCTTATAAACATCCTATGCGCCGATGTTCTTTGTAGAACACAAGAAAGTTGGTTTTAGAAAGAATCTACAGCGGCAAAGTAGACGTAGTTTTTGCATTGAAAGTGAATCACTATAAATCTGTATGTGTTAAATTTGTTTTTTGCGAAATTTTTTCTTTCTTCTGATTTTAGGTCGGATTTGTTTATCGAATCTTAACAATAAATGAGCATGTACAGAATCATTTAAATGTACAACACAAGTGATATAAGACTACAACCAGAAATGAAGTAGATTGTGAAATGAAATGAGGATATTATATAGAACAATGATAAAAATAAAAGTAAATCATAAAAAATAAAAATAAAAAGTATAACGACTTAATACTAACCAATTCCAACACTAATCCAATAGAAGTCATAATCAACCAAACTGTGCCTGAAACGATTAATTGATGAATAAAACCCCAAAAGGATAAGGTTTTCATGGGTATAAGGAAATACCTGACTATCGAGCTTATCAAGGGCATCCCGAGCTTGCTCGCCTGTCTCCATTGTCACAAACGCAAAACCTCTGTTCCTTCCGTCTTTCTGCTTTATAATCTGCACACATCAAAATAAAAAATAAAAATAAAAATATACCCACACATTTCATCTAAAAACAACATTTATATACAAAGCTCCAATTTATAATGATATACATACATCAACGTCAACCACGTTCCCGCACTGGCCGAATAGGCTCTTGATGTCGACGACCGAGAGAGACCACGGAAGATTTACGACGTAGAGCTTCCTCTTGTGATGATTCTCCGAATCCTGTTTTACATCTTCGGATTCGACTTCGGCTTCTTTCGCTTCTTCTTCTTCTTCTTGGACTGCGATTTCTTGGACTGAAGAGCAGAGCTTTGTGGCTCCGGCGGAGGATACGGGCCAGCGAAAGAGAGAGAGAAGCGCATGGTTTTGGCGGAGAGGATTCGGAGAGGTCGTTTTAATTGAGTTCGGGAGTTGAGTTTTGGCCAAGTGCGAGGGGAGTCTGGTTGAGGAAGAGGAAGAGTAGAGAGAGGTGAGAGAGAGGGAAGCTTCTAAAGCCGCCATTGATGTGTTGGAGAGGAGATGGATTAGGATGAGAGGCGTTCCGTCTTGGGCGAAATTGGTCTCAGATTTTTAAGTTCATTTCAATTTATATTTGTCTCTCATTTTCCTTATCCAAATCCAAACACAGAAGAAGAAGCTGTTTGCTAAAATATCTCTCTCTCCTGATTAGAAATTTAGAATGAAAAAATATGACACAAAAAGTTCCTTTTTTTTTTCTTTTTTTTAGACATTTTATCTTTGGATGATTTAGTCTTAATTTATTGGGCAGCGATAAATCGAACCAATAGGTGAGCACATATGACATAGATTGGCCACATATCTAAGCCCAAGCATGCCGAGTGATCACAGCTATCCTACGGGCCAAGCTCGGCAAGAAAATACACTTGTAGGACTATTCTCAGGGCAATTGACAAAGAACGAATTCTACAAATATAGCTTTTGAAAATGGTGATTGTGTGACAAATCCCACTTTCAAGTATTCAATATTTTTAATTTTTTCCCCATAAATAAAATTGTAAACAGTTGAGAAGAAACTCAATGAAACTGTAAACTAATATATTCTCATAATAAGAATAAAAGGAAAATATTATAGGAAAAAATTTTAAACCAAGGTAGCTCGGGTAACTTTTATATTGACAAAAATAGTTTTATATTTGAAAAAACTGACATTTTTTTAGTCTTTTTGCTACCAAAGAATCTTTTTACTAACATAGTCATATTAACCTTTATATTTTGAAATTCCACCATATCTAATAATCTAAATAAAGATCTCTCTCTCTCTCTCTCTCTCTCTCTCTCTCTCTTAAAGGGGTGTATTAGGTTGAAAATAGTTTATCTCACTTGACGCATCAGCTTGAAAGCTATTTAAAAAAAATTAAAATATTGGCTAAAATGAAATTTATATATTTCAAGCTACGTAGATAGCTATATTTTTCTTGTATATCGAACCTACATGAACAACAATTATGCACAAATGTGAAATTCAAAAATATTTCATATTTCTAAAAGTAACATCCTAAAAAACCTAAACAAAGATACAATCTCGATACCAACATTTTTGTAGCGTGTTTGATCTTTGTATATAGGAAGAGCCACATGATATGGCAATATCCATGAGCAAACTTAGTATTATTCAAAATCAGAGCCGGCCGAACATTCAAGTGGGCAAAACAACCGCTCGAGGCCCTTGAAATTTTGGGGAGAATAGCACCCTGAAATTTTGTTGTTGAATGATTGATGTGCCTCGAATTTTGACCAAATAAGACACATTTATTATGTTAGCCTTTGTTTTTGTTGGCCATTTAAAATTAAATAAAGCTCATTATAATTGGTTATATTGTTGGCCAATTTTCGTCTAATTCATTCAAAATAAATAGTCGAAAGTACTTTTTGCAATTATAAGTGTTTATAGAATTGGGACTTTTCATTTTTGTTCTTGAAATTCGTTACTCATGCTGCAGCTTGCATTGTGTGTGACTACTTTCCTCTCTTTATGTGAGTCCCAATTTTTAAGGTTGTGTTTGGTAGTTAACTCAAAAAGTTTTTGTTTTCTATTTTCTAATTTTTGTAGTTGTATTGAAAAATTATTTTGCAGTTGTTTTCAAAAAGCTGTTTGGTACAGTTTTCATTTTTGTTTTTGAGAAAGTGAAAAAACTGAAAAAAAAAAAAAAAAAAAAAAAAAAAAAAAAAAGTGTTTGGTATAGTTTTCATTTTTGTTTTTGAAAGAATGAAAAGAGAAGATGAGGAGAAGGAGAAGAGAAGAGAAGAAATTTTTTTCCAAAAACACATTTTATTTGTTTTCAGTTTTCTTTACTTTTTTACAAAACAACTTCAAAATTTTTTCCGGAAAATTAAACCAAACACATTTTCGTTTTTTGTTTTCAATTTTTTCAACTCAAAAACTCAAAAACAGTTTTTGAGAGGAGAACCAAACATGAATTTTGCTTAAGATTCTGGTATTTATATTGGGCTTGCCTCATGCTTGGCTAATGGTACGAAAGTTAGCGGAATGAAGATTTTCATTTTCTTTTTTGTGTCTCACGGAATTACTATTTTCGTAGCTCAACGTATCGAAATAAACTCTTCCAATAGTGCGTTGGAAGTGGAAGAAGGCTATCGGAAGACATTCATTCCGCTAATTTCCATTAGTCATTTGTATTTGTATTTTTTAATTAAATTTTTTTGAACCGTTGATAATTACACATCTAACAGCTGGTATTATTTATCTCTTATTAATTATTATTTGTAATTAAAAATCGGAATTTACCACTTCGATTAAGTCAAAAAATTGTCTAACGAAAATATCACTTCCGTTAACCCTTCGGAAGGCAAAAAATTGCCTAACAGAATTGTCACTTCCGTTAAATAATGAAAGGCACATTAACGAAAGTGGTATTTCCGCTTCTTTCCAATGCCCAAGATGAGGCTTGCCCTATTCAAAAAGTCCATTATTAAGTCAAAACACGAAACATAACAGATCTAAATTTCCAATTCAAATACGCATAGGGAATAGTTTCTAAACAATCTTATATAATTCAATCAATAATTTGATATAGCATGCCGATTTTTCTTAGTGGCGAATTGTTTATTTTTTAAAACTCTTTTGTTTCTAGAGTTAATGGCGGCATAAATACTCAATGTTTTAATTTTGTGTAACTTAAATACCTTATCTTATTTTTCCATGTCAAAAATACTCAATGTTCGTTTTGAGTGTCACCGTTAGTATCTTCGGGTTTATACTAACAGAAATCTTACATGGCAGCTAATATTGAGTATTTAATTCGAATTTGGTGGTTATTTATTAATTATTCTAATAATAACATTTTTCTTATTAACTTAATTAAATAAGCATGGCTTTTTTTAGGTCAGGATTGCAGCACCGCCAACAAGTCGACCGGCGTGAACAGGAACCGCTCCAGCAGAGCCACATCCACCATAGACCGCACCACCGCCAGCAGGGTCCCCAACCCCTCATAGCGTCCACGTTAGCTTCGTCCTTATCCTTCTCTTCAGATTTGAGATTGTCGGGAATGGCAATGGGCTCGAAATTGGGCGGAGGCTGGCTGGGCTTGAGCTCCGGAAGCGGAGGGGTGGACTTGAAGAGGCGATTCTTGAAGAACGAGATGAGGCGGAGAGATATGTCGAGAGAAGAGACTATGTGTGGTTCGATGAGGGATCCGACGGAAGAGAGAAGCTCAATCTGAGCGGTTCGAGATTCGAGACTACTACACTTCTCCTTCATTGTCCTACGACGTAGTCCTTGCTCACCTCCTGTAGCCTCTCCATTGTTTTTTTTTCTTCTAAGATACGTGATTTTCGGGGTTTTTTTCTCAAGAAAAGCTCAAACCGCTGAAGGTAACGAAGTGGGTGAGTCCGTGACACATCGGTCACGGAGTGGGCGAGTTCGTGACACATCGGTCACGAACTCAGCCAGTTCGGGCCAAGTAGATGTATTGAGCTTATGTAATGGTTTCACTAATTATGTCATTGACTCATATGTGTAGGAGTGGAAACGGTGTATACCCGAGACCAACATTGAAGGTTTTTCGTTTAACTTCCACGAGGGATTGGAAAATTTCCTCACTCTCTTACTCGGCCGCAGCACTGAAACTCAAGCTGGCTTCACCCAATCATGTTTTGGGCAGTTTGTGGGGCAACCAAAATAGTGTAAAAATGTGAAATGTTTGTTGTTTTACGAACCTACAAACTTGACTATTTCAATGTGTAAAAAGATAGTGTAACTAAATTATATCTCCAATCTTAGTTTATGCCAAACATGTTTTGGTACTTTATGATAATGCAGTTATATTACGAATATTTTTATATTATTGGCTTTCCTTAGCCTATTATATTTTGGTACTGAAGATCCATTAGCCTTATATTCTTCTTATTATTATGCCATATGAACAATGAATTCAATATCACAATTCCAATATCACATTACACAGGCAAAAGTCAAACCAAATCAAATGTAATTTCATTTTTTTAAATCATTCAATACATCTCCGACTCATTTAAACAATAACACAATACCTATAAACAAAACAACAACAACCAGCATTTTAATATTGAATAATTCATATACAATCAGTTGTTCCAATTCATTGGCTTCAGTTGGTTCTTCGTGTTTGAAGTCTTCATTGACAAAAGATGGTATCTGGTTTTAATGAATTTATCTTCCTTAGCAGCCCTGGAATGATTTGAATCGATCTTGGGCACATAGGTAGGTCAATTCGTTCCAAAAACCCGCATCCACTGAATTTCTTTATCTATTACAAGCATAAACCAAAGAATATTTATTTACAAAATCTTAAAAAGAATGAAAAACATATGCGAACCTTATACTCGGGGCATCCCGATCGATCGGTCGTCACAACTGAATCTGTAACGATTTTTCTTATTTATAAGATTTCTAGACGGTTTCTAGGATAACGAGAAACATATGCAAACCATATACTCGGGGCATCCATAGAATCGTCTTCCATTGTTATCCGCAGTCTAGGAAGTTCGTTCAACTCCATTTAAATGACACGAACATGAAGGAGGAGGTCGTCGACGCTCGGTACCACCTCCTGTATTTCCAGAAACGCGCGGCTTCCGACGTGTTGACGAACTGCAATCGCTCGACTCCATCGTGATATTGAAAATCGACCGAAGAAATTGCGAAGAAGAGGAATCCTAACTCAAGACTATTTGGGGGCTTCCGATTTGAATATGATAAATGAAACAATTTTATAAAACAATAAACATTTATTTCTGAATTCATTACAAATTCTATTAAAAATGGTTATTAACATCGAAAAACGTCAAGTTCGTGACACATGTGTCACGAAGTGAATCCAGTTTATGACACTTCTGTCACAAAGTGAATCCAGTTCGTGACACATGTGTCACGAAGTGAATCCAGTTCGTGACACTTCTGTCACAAAGTGAATCCAGTTCGTGACACCCTGGAAAAATCGGGAAATCAACATAAAAAACGCCATTTTTGACAAACAAATCACACCCAAAAACAGTGGAACCTATTTCAACATGAATCAAAACAATTAAGCATGTTCTTATATGTTAAAAATAGGAAGAACTTACCAAAATATATTTGAAGAAGTTTTGATTTGCAGGAAACCTCATCAGCACAAGAAGAAGAATAAGAAGAAGAAGAACATTGGATTTGCAGGAAACAAACCGTCATTTGGATTTGAAGGAAAAAATGGGTTTAGGATTATTGCAAAATGGGTTTAAAATGAGTTTAGAATTCAAACATTGGATTTGCAAGAAAAAAAACCATCCTTTGAATTTCGACGAGCAAGATTCCGGCGACCCGGACTCCGGCGACCCTCGTGAAGAAACCTCCGACAACCCACAAGCGGAGAAGGAGTGAGTGTTTTTTTTCACACGGTCTGAGTGAGGAAGTGAAGACTGGGTTCTAACGAAAAAAAAAACGCCAAATGGAATTGGTTTATTCATTAATGGTCTTGAGCGTTGTTGAGGAAAAAATAAATTCTCTCACCTACTTGTAGTATTACTTTTATCAATTTTTGAGTTTTGGGCTACATTTGGTAAGTGACATTGAAATGGTATTATTAGTGTCAATTCCCCAAAAATAAAACACTACACAATTGGTTTTTTTTTTACTGGAGGTTTATTTAATTACGTTAGTAAAAATATAATTATTAGAACAATTAATAAATAACAACCATTCCTCAAAAAAAAAAACACCATATTTGAATTAAAAAATTAAGTACTAGTATAATTAATAGGGCCACGTAAAAATTCCGTTAGTATAAACTCCGAGGTAGTAACGGTGACACCCAAAACAAACATTGAGTATTTTTTTCCGTGAAAAATAAATATAAAGTACTTAATTGAGAGAAAATTAAAACATTGAGTATTTATGTCGTCATTAACTCTTGTGTCTAAATACGATAAATATTTTGTAACTATGCAAATTTAAGCATTGAGTAGATATATTATTTTTTTTAGCAAATTCTACAAATGTATATATGAGGTAGTTGCTTTTTTTTTCTTTTGAAATATCGGAAGGTGTTAAAATGTATTTATCATCTCACATCCATATGATACAAATCCTATAAATAGATGATGTGGCTAAATAACCGATTTAAAGTTATGAATTTGTAAAATAACCAAGGTTTGTCTTAAATGAGTGAAATAGTCCAAATATGCAGCAATCTGGTTTAAAAAACAAAAAGTTTGACTCTAAAATTAATTTTTTTTTAAGTGATAAATTACTTATAATAATCGTCAATAAGTTTAATCCTAGCTGTCATGAAAATTTTGAAAACGTAAATTGGACTACTTTGCTGAAAAATTGAAACTTTGGTTATTTTGCTAATCAATAAGTTTCAAATTGTTATTTTGTACACTTTGGCCTTACTGCGCATACATAGATATGCAATCTCCCTTTTAAAAAAATGCAATCTCTTTATCGGGTTACGAAATCCGTGTGACAAATAAAATAAAAGGCAATTACGCATTGTAACATTTTTTAAGTTTTGGCTATTTAAACATAGCTATAGTTTATATAGTCTTATATAAATAGCCGATGGACTTATTTTAAAATTCTAACTAAAGTTTTATTTTATTAAGAAAATAGTTTATCAAATTAAAGTAAATTAATTAACAAATTAAGTTAATTTAATTTACTTAAGATTGATGGACTATTTTATGATATACATTAAATTAACCTAACCAGTGAATTACTTTGGTCTAGTGGGTCATTTTCTTAATAAAATGAAACTTTGACTATTTGTTAAAAGTTCGGTTGGACTGATGAGTTATTGGACTAATTGCTCCTAATAACTAAATATAGATGTCGTTTGTTTTATAACTGACCAATATTGTATGTTTTTAGTCTTTTTTTTTTTTTAATAAGTATGTTTTTAGTTTGATGTGCGGTGTCTGACAGTCTAAGAGTTTTAATGTTTTTGTTTGTATAACTGTGTGAAATGATTTTGTTTGTTTAAATACGAACACATGAATATTAGCTAAAAAAAAGGAAAATAAAATCGTGACACAAATATAACCATTAATCTTGTTATTGAAAATAAAAATCGGCACTCATTAAATCAGAACAAATAAAATTGCAGTTGTGATTGCCTTTAAAACTAAAAAAAAAAAAAAAGAAAAAAAAAGAAAAAAAAAAGACGATATTAAAACTTATTGCGAAGCTTTCCATAGGTATATATTGTTTAAACAAAATATGGACAATATTAAGTGTCTATATATTAGATTCTTGAATTTAGGGATCGACTTCTTGAACTCAGAGAGAGAGAGAGAGAGAGAGAGAGAGAGAGAGAGAGAGTTGGTTCGATAAAACCAAAAAACTCTAAAAGAACTGTTTCATTGAATTAGTTAATTAATTACATTAAATAAACGCATATATATATATATATATATAACAGAAGCAACAATTCCACGTAGGCAATAAAGGAAAAGGATTAAAACCGACGCTGAAACAAAACGACAACGCTTTGTTTTAAACGCATAAGGATTTTAAGCACATAAGGACCATGGCTTGTATTCCAAGTAAGCCAAGTTGAGTAAGCCAAGATGCACTCGCTCTCGCTCAATACGCCCCCTCAAGATGGAATGACAATGTTCTTCAGCGACATCTTGGATATGAGAGGCTGTACAGCTGACGAAGCTAAGGGCTTCATGAACATATCTGCCAATTGGAGAGCAGACCGGATTGGAAGCAGCTTGAATGCACCTGCGTGAAGATGCTCCCGAACAAAGTGACAATCTATCTCGAGGTGCTTCGTGCGCTCGTGAAAAGCCGAATTATTTGTAATGTGTATCGCTGCTTGGTTGTCACAGAACAGAGCTGCTGGTTGTGTTGTGATCACAGCAAAGTCCGTCAACATTTGTCGCAGCCAGAGAATTTCTGATGTGACCACTCCCAACGCTCGATATTCTGCTTCAGCTGAGGGACGAGACACTGTACTTTTCTTCTTCGCCTTCCAAGAGATTAATGACTCTCCGCTGAAGACACAACAGCATATGATCGACCATCTAGTGTCCCCACACATCCCCGAGTCTACGTCCGAGAAGGCACGCAGTTGGAGGCTAGAAGTAGACGGGTAAAAGAGCTCCAAACCGGGCTAAGCTTTAAGATATCGGGGTAGGTGATGTGCTGCTATGAGATGCCCTTGACATGGTGCTGACACAAACTGACTCAACTTGTGCACGACAAACATGATGTCTGGTCGTGTAATGGTCATGTAGAGGAACCTCCCCACTAGACTTTGATAGAGCGTAGGATCTGGGATAGGCTCACCATCTTCTACATTTAGTGAAATGTGCGGATTCATGGGCGTTTTAGTTGCTTTGCACTCCAAAAAGCCATAGTCTGTCAGCATGTGGAGAGTGTACTGATGCTGAGAAACATGGATCCCAGACTTGCTCCTTGCTATCTCTAATCAGAGAAAATACTTAAGCACTCCTAGATCCTTCAGCTTGAACTTTATATGCAGATGTGCCTTCACTGCCTCGATGGTTGTCTGAGAAGGTACTGCTATGACAAAGTCTATCAGCATGTTGAGAGTGTACTGATGCTGAGAAACATGGATCCCAGACTTGCTCCTTGATATCTCTAATCGGAGAAAATACTTAAGCACTCATAGATCCTTTCGCTTGAACTTCATATGCAGATGTGCCTTCACTGCCTCGGTGGTTGTCTGAGAAGGTCCTGCTATGACAAAGTCTGTCAGCATGTTGAAAGTGTACTGATGCTAAGAAACATGGATCCCAGACTCGCTCATTGCTATCTTTAATCCGAGAAAATACTTAAGTACTCCTAGATCCTCTAGCTTGAACTTCATATGCATATGTACCTTCACTGCCTCGATGGTTGTCTGAGAAGGTCCTCTTATGACAATGTCATCTACATAAAGAAGAACAACCACAAAACTATCAGATTTTCCTTTTGTGAATAAAGAATAGTCAAACTTAGACTGTCTAAAACCAAAACTTAGTAAGACTTCAGTGAACTTGATATTCCATTGCCGAGAGGCCTGTTTGAGCCCCTATATGGACTTGTGAAGCTTGCACACCATCTTGGACTTTGAATAGTCAACCCGTTTCGCATATCCCATAGGAATATCCATATATACTTCTTCATACAAATCTCCATTAATAAAAGCATTGTTTATGTCAAGTTGAAACAAATGCCAATGTTGGGAAGAAGCAAGAGCAAGAAGTAATTTGACAATAACAAGCTTAGCCGCAGGGAAAAAAGTATCATGGTAATCCAGACCCACCTTTTGGTTGTAGCCTTTAGCTACTAACCTGGCCTTTCTTGTGGCCAAAATCCCATCTGAATTGTACTTGTTTTGTACAACCATTGGCCTTCTTATCAAGAGGTAGAGGAACAACAGACCTTGTATGACATCTAGTTCCTCTTTCATAGCCTCTTGCCAATGAACATGTTTGACAACCTGGTGATAATAAGCAGGCTCATATTAAGAAGAAACACTGAGGACCAAAGCCCTGTGTGATGTAGACAAAGAATCATATCCAACCACTTTTGAAATGTGGTGTGGAGATGTGTATGTGATGTCAGTCATTGTATTGGCTAGGTCACAGTGATAATCTTGTAGATAACTTGGTGGTTTTTGAGGTCTAATGGATTTTCGGGTGGGTTGAGATGGTTGTGTGGAGTTAGTAATTTCAAAGGTTTGAGGAGAGGGTATAGGATTGGGATTTTGATGAGGGGTTGTGCAATCAGGTTCTGGGTGTTCAAGGGTGTCAATATGGGTTGTGATATGTTGTGGAGGATGTGTTGATTCATGATGTAGAATGATGTTGGGTAAAACTATATCAGGGAAAGGTTCTGGGGTTTGAGTAGGACTAGTTAAACCTGCAAGAGGGAAAATGTGTTCATGAAAGACAACATCTCTAGATAGAAACACCTCTTGAATCTATAAGTCTAAGAGTTTATAGCCTTTTACTCCCTGTGGATACCCAATGAAGACACACTTGCGAGCACGTGGTTGAAACTTGTCTCGGTTGGCTTTAAGGGTTGGTGCAAAGGCCAAGCATCCAAAATTCCTTAGATGAGTGTAACTTGCTTGCTTGTTATGTAGGACTTAATAGGGAGTCTTGTTTGTGAGTACTTCAATAAGTACTCTATTGATCAAGTAAACAACTTTGACAACACACTCACTCCAGAATTTGATAGGTAAGTGAGATTGGAAATACAAAGCCCTTACAACATTCAAGATGTGCTGGTATTTGGATTCTACCACAGAGTTTTGTTGTGGTGTTTCAATGCAAGAGTACCTTTTTTTTTACCAAAGAACTTCGAAAATACTAGCGCTTTGGGATTATCTGACCTAAAGCATTTGATAGTAGTAGACAGTTGATTTTCAACAATATGACAAAACTTTGGAATGATGAAATGCACATCATATTTTTGTCTCATAAGGAATAACCAAGTATATCGACTATGATCATCAACAAGAGTCAAGAAAAATCTATTATTGCAATGAGAAACAGTGTGATAGGGTCCCTATATGTCACAATGTATGAGATCAGCACATAAACACATAGACTATGTGAATGAGGAAACATAAGTCTGCGTTGCTTGGTAAGAGGACAAATGCAACAAGGACTAGAATTATTAAGAGTTTGAAGGTGTAGAACTTCTCTGAGACAATTGAGTTTGGAAGTAGATGGGTGGCCTAATCCGCTGTGCCAGGTGGCTGCTGAGACTTGGTTGACATGAGTCCGAGGTGAGACATCAGCTTCCTTCTCCAGCACGTATAGGCCTTCTATTTCCTTACCCGTCCCAATCATCTTCTTCTTCTGGATATCCTGTATCACAAAACTAGAGCCTTTAAAATTGACCTCAATATTCGGCAATGATGTTAATGCACTGCCAGACATCAAATTAAATTTGAAGTTAGGAACAAAAAGAACATCATGTAAAAGAAATTGAGAATTTATTTTGATATCACCAAAATAATTGACAATTAATGTCGTGTGATTAGGAAGCATCACTGTTGCATTGGATATTTTCTTGAGTTGCAAGAATTGTGAGCTTTGGTTACATATGTGCTTCGAACCACCTGAATCTAGAATCCGATCTCCATTGAGATTGTTTATAGATTTCAAGGTTTCAACAAAATAAATACAAGGACAAAAAAGTAATTCCATTTTAAAAAATTGCCTAAATTAATCAAATTGGCTAGTTGTTGGCTAATTATGTAAAATTGTGTAATCTATGGCTATTTCTTAATTGGCATAGTTTCTTAGTGGCTAGTTTGTACAAATTCTCTAATATAAAATATTAAAAGAAGAATTATTCGTCTCTCAATAAGATTTGTTTGAAAATATTAATTATAAGGCATGAATTGCTGATATGTTCTTTTTTTTTAATAATGTCTCACGGTTACATAAAATTTAACATTAGAAAAAATGGAAATCCATATCTAAATCTCCCATTGTTGAACGTATTATATATTTTAAATATAAATATATTAGAAAACGTATAAAGGACATATTAATGGAGCTCATTCAGTGGCTGAAAGCAATTTGAATAAATTCCTCTCCGATAATATAAAACAAGTTCTAATTTTTCCCCATTAAGGAAAAAGCTAAAGCATATAAGACACGACCAATCTTGCAAAGCTCCAATAATTTTATGCCTATAAAAAGGGGTCGCAGAACTATCCAAATGGCCACAAAGCAAAGGAAAGCAAAACAAAACCAGCTTAAGATACAATACAAGTATTTTCCAGAGATGGCATCAGTTCAGTGCAAAAAGACTGTCCATGTCCACGAGACCAGGACTTGTTGCCAGCAGAAATGCCAGGCCAACCAGCCTTCATTGGGCCAGAAGATGTCCAACTGGGTCAAGGGAAGCAACCAGGCCCGAGAGCCAGTCAAGCCCATCTACCCAAACCCCACCAAATCCCACCACAACTCCAGCGAGAACACGAAGAAGTCTAGCTGGGCCAGAAATAGCCACGGCCCAGAACAAGCCAAGCCCACATGCTCTCACCCCGTCAAGCCTAAGGCCCATTGCGGCGCAGCCTGTCAGTGCGTTGGCAAAGCAAAAGGCTCTCACGGCCTTCAGGCGGCGAATGGTTGTGCCACGTGTCACCCTCACACCAAGGGTCCGGCTGGGGAGCGGAGCTTCTTTGGGAGGATCAAAGACCGCATGTCTGGCAGCACCAGCGATGACGACAGCAGTGACAGCGACAACAATGAGTGTTGCCGCAAGAGAAAGGTATATATATATATATATCGCGTGTTGTTACGGAATAATTAATATAATTTAGTCTGGAGGAAAAAATATATATTGATATGTTCAAAAATATTTAGATTTGAAAAAAAAATATTTAAAGTTTTTTTTAAGACATTTTTAACTTTTTGATAAAAAAAAAAAAAAATCAATACGAATAAACACTATTTGTGTTTAAGGTTCAACCTCAACTTTTTTTTAAATTTTTTAAAAAAAAAAAAAAATCACAAAATACTATTTATTTAACACTGTTTTATGGGTATCCATCGTTCTTTTATTTTATATATAATATATAAATCATCTTATTTTTATTTGTGTATGTAATTAGGTATATATCTTTTTCTAAAATTTGAAATTATACGTGCAAAATTCTCATAGGTTGACTAGATGGTGTAGTCCACGTTATTCATTATCTTTCTAGTACGTGCACGTTCACCGATGTAGGTTAAAGAACGTCTGCTATATGTATAAGAAATTGAATATTATCTAAATTTACTAACTAAGATGTTTAATATATATTAAGTACTAATAAGATGGTAAAAAATGTAAAAGATTTTAAGGCCTATACAAATATGCATTTGCATTTGGACTATCTATTCAGGTTGAATCTTGAACAAGATAGCTTATATAAATCTATTACTTAATAGTGTATATATATATATATAATAGGATCTATTAGATAAATAGTTGTATTTACAGTTTTGTTTAATAATCAATGTTTTGTAAATCTAAGGTAAATAACAACTTTTATATATTATTATAGACGTAAATCTTAGATAAATAATCACATTTATTTATAAAAAAATTAGAAAAATAGCCAACTTAAACGTTTGATATTGCTAAATAACCAAGTTTGGTAAATACTAGGTAAATAGCCATAAATGATGACATGGCTTAATATGGCAGTGGCTATTTACTTTATATTTACATTTGTAAATATATAAAATTGGTTATTTACCTAATATTTACCAAACATTGGCTATTTAGCAATTCTCAACGTTTAAGTTGGCTATTTTGCTAAATTACCCTTTATTTATTAGGTCACTTCATCTTTATGACTATTTACCTTTGATTTACGAAACGTTGATTACATAGTAATTTCAAACATTTTAGTTGGTTATTTACCTAATTTTTTTTTTTTTTTGTATATGGTATGTAAATACATATTTGTTTGTAGGTGTGGTATCTAGTGATCGTATTACAGCCAACGGGCTGTATATCCTAATCCTTATCCTATTCCTAATTTTAAAATTAATTGGTCGATTTTTTTTCGCTGTTCTTGCAGAATTAAGTGAAGCTGGGTAGTGCTGTCGATGCAAAATCACGACATAATGCTACCGTAACAAATAAGTATATACAAGCTACTGTGTGAAGTGTGTAACTTATATATAATACCAAAACTAAATGGTAATGCGAATAAGAGTTGCCAAGTTTATCAACTGGCTGTGTGGAACTGTATTCCCGATTATATAAATGAAATGTCTTTTTTTAATTTTTTTTTAACCAGCCAATTTTCATTACGATGAGGAGGCATCGTCCCTGAATCTGTTACAGTTGTTGAAACGATTCGTTTGTCTGGTGCTTTCAACGTGTTTATATTTTCTGTCAGGCTTAGTAGTAAAAGAAATTTGATGTAAAGTAACATAGCAAGCATAGTAGAAAAAAGGGTCTTTAATAGCATTTAAAGTCTGCTAGTAAAAAGATTTAATGACGCTTTTTAAAAGCTATGAAAGTCGGTACCACTTAAGATTTATAATGATGTTTTCTCAACAAAAAAAAAAAAACGCCGCTTAACATTCCAACGTGTATTGCCCCATCGTCACGGTACAATGAAGAGTTTTAATGGCGCTCGCATGAAATGCATATTCACACGCCGGCCTCCTAACTTACAATGGAAACATGCAATGATAACATTACGCTAAATTTGAACAAAAGGCACGAAACATATAATACATTGCTCCTGAATTTGATTTAACAGATGAAGCCCTTGCCCACAGGAAAGTTATGCATGTCATGGAAAGACATCAATATATGTTGATGAATGTGAAAAACATTTGCATGTGCTATGTAAAGCTTGTGAGAGAATTTATAGACAATCTTTCCTGAGCAGATTGATGATCCCGAGTCTACCGATTATCTGATGGTGCAATGTTTTGGGGGGAAGTTTTGGGTATGTGGAGAAAGTATTTAAGTATTTTGGGTGTTTAGGGAAGAAGTTTAGAAATTTGGAGGTTTGAGTAAAAACTAGAGAGGTAGGAAATTTCTTTGTAGAAATGAGAACTTTTTATTTGACTTGATACAAAAGTGTATGATTACATCTCTATTTATACTAGTCTATAGAAATCTCTAGATACAACATTTTCTAAAGAATTCTCCTAATTAATTACTATCTTAGAAATTACAAGATTATTCTAGGATTTATTTTCTCTAAACACCCTAGACATATCATGAATATTCTAGATAATATGACAACTAAAATAGGCCCAAGATACTAAAGGCCCAAACTACAACTAGAAATAACTAGGCCCAAATACTATAACCCAAATCAAGTTTAATTATTCAACACTCCCCCTTAAACTTGATTTTGTTACTCCAAGTAAAGTTCTTAACTTGACGAAGTCTTCTCGTTTGAGGGGCTTGGTGAAGATATCAGCTAATTGGTCATTTGTCTTCACGTACTCCAATTGCACCTCCTTTTTGGTAACACACTCTCGAATATAGTGATATCGTGTGTCAATGTGCTTACTTCGATCATGGAAGACTGAGTTTTTCGCCAAAGCTATTGCTGACTTGTTGTCCACGAAGATCTTAGTTGGCTCATCTTTTGGCAAACTCTACTCCTTCAATAAATTTCGTAGCCAAATTGCGTGACTGACACATGAAGTGACAGCTACGTATTCCACCTCGCAAGTGGAAAGAGTGACAATTGGTTGCTTCTTCGACATCCTTGTGAAGGCTGTGTCTCCAATGTAGAACACAAAGCCACTTGTGCTTTTTCGATCATCTATGTCTCCACCCAAGTCGCTATCGCTATATCCGAGAAGCTTGTAATTGTTAGAAACAGAGTAGTACAAGCCAAAGTTTGTCGTACCTTTGATATAGCGAAGAATCCTCTTTGCCGCCTTCAAATGAGTAGTAGTTGGATGCTCCTGTGTCGACTGACGACTCGGACTGCATACAAGATGTCAGGCCTCGTACACGTCAAGTATCGTAGGCTTCCAACCAAACACTTAAAGAGTGTTGGATCCACTTTTTCTCCTTCCTCGTGGTTTGATAACTTGATTCCACATTCCATTGGCGTACTGACTGGGTTTGAGTCATCCATCTTGAACTTCTTGAGCACCTCTTTGGCATAGCCTTCTTGACTGATTAGGATTCCATGATCTTCTTGTTTTACTTCAATGCCGACGTAGTAAGACATGAATCCAATGTCAGTCATCTCAAACTCCTTCATCATCTCTTTCTTGAATTCCTCGAACATGCTTGGATTGCTCCCTGTGAAGATCAAGTCGTCTACATACAAGCATACAATCAATATATCATCTTTTTGAATTTTGATATAAAGTGCATGCTCGTATGGACACTTGATGAAGCCTCTTCCTTTGAAGTACTTATCGATTCGAGCATTCCAAGCTCTTGGGGCTTGCTTCAGCCCATAGAACACCTACTTCAGCTTCAAGATTTTATCTTCTTCTCCTTTAACTTCATAGCCTTGTGGTTGCTCGATATAGACTTCTTCATCAAGAACTCCATTTAAGAATGCCGATTTGACATCCATCTGATGTATCCTCCATTTGTTTTGAGCTGTTAGAAATATGATTAGTCTAACAGTCTCTAATCGAGCAACAAGAGCAAATACCTCATCATAATCGATGCCGGCTCTTTGACTGTAGCTTTTTACCACCAATCTCGCCTTGTATCTTTCAACTTCTCCTTTCAAGTTCTTCTTTGCCTTGTACACCCACTTCACACCGATCGCCTTGGCCATTTTGGAAGTAAAGCTAAATCCTAGGTATCATTCTTCTTTATCGCATTGATCTCTTCATCCATGGCATTTCTCCATGTCTTCTTTTCTAAAGCTTCTTGAAAGTTCATAGGCTCGCACCGCAAATAGACAAAAGAGAGTAAGGTTGTCTTGATTTTCTGTTACCTCGTATAGCTCTTGCAAGCTTCTAAAGTGGGGAGCCCTTTCACTTGAACTTTCGCCTTCTTGAGAACTCAGAGTTGGTGAAGTCGGTGGGGTAGCCGAATCCTCTCTTAGTTGCTCTGGCTGCTCCACATCATCTTCTTCAAATTGTGGAAAGAATTTAAAATTTTCATTGCTCGATCTCCAATCCCATTCGCCTTCTTCGTCGATGATGACGTTTCGGATGATGATTTTCTTCCTCGTATCTGGATTGTAGAGCTTGTAGCCTTTGGAGTTGGTGTCGCAGCCGATGAAGATGTATTTTTTGCTCTAGTCGTCTAGTTTGCTTCGCTTTTCATCTGGTACATGAGCGTGAACTATGCTTCCAAAAACTCTTAGATGAGAGATTCCAGGCTTCCTTCCACTCCATGCTTCTTGTTGTTTTTTTTTCCAAAACGTTTCTCGTCGGGGACCAGTTTGAGAGATAAAACGCACACGCGACTGCTTCCGCCCATAACTCATTTGCTAGTCTCTTGCTCTTGAGCATGCTTCTCGCCATCTCAAGGATCGTCCTATTTTTCCTCTCTGCTACTCCATTTTGTTGGGGGGTTCTTGGCACCGTTAGTTGTCGCCGAATACCGTTGTCTTCGCAGTACTTCTGGAACTCTTTTGAAGTGAACTCTCCCCCTCGGTCGGATCTCATTGCTTTGATCCCAAGGACGCTTACCTTCTCAACATGGGCTTTGAACTTTTTGAAGTCCTCAAACACTTCTGATTTTTCTTTCAAAAAGTATACCCATGTTTTTCTTGAATAGTCATCAATGAAGAGAAGGAAGTAGTTACTCTTACCATGGTTTGATCGGACTGCACACATCTGTGTGTATGAGTTCCAACGGCTTTTGAGCTCTTGAGCTTGACTCCTTTGGAAAGCTCATTTTGAATTGCTTTCCGAGTAGACATCCTTCACATACTTGATTAGGGTGGTTGATGGAGGGCAATCCTTTGACCATTTCCTTCTTGGAGAGCATTTCCAATCCTTCAAAGTTGAGATGCCCAAATCGAAGATGCCAAAGCCATGACTCCTCCTTGTAGCACATCTTGAGACATTTTGCGACATCGTTTTGAATGTTGAGGATGAACATTCTATTTCTTGACATCGGCACCTTAGCAATGCAGCTTGCATGGTCTCTTATAGAAAGGTGATTATCTTTCAATCTAATATCATAACCTTTCTCTAAGAGTTGTCCTAGGCTCAAGATGTTGCTCTTCATGTGTGGCACATAATAAACATTGGAAATGAATTGATGATCGTCATTCTTCAATCGGATGAGAACGTTTCCTTTACCTTTCACCTCCACCTTTGATTCATCTCCGAAAGCAACGTTCCCCTTCACCGATTCATCAAGCGCCATGAACATGCTTCTTTGCCCGCACATATGGTTGCTCGCGCCACTGTCGAGATACCATTGTGTATCTCCACCTCTTTCATTGTCCTTGCGAGCCAACAACAACGTCGCGTCTTCTTGAGTTCTTTCTTCAACGTAGTTGGCCTTCTCTTCAACTCTGTTGTTGCGCGGAGCTCTACATTCGGAAGCATAATGCCCAAACTTCACAAATTTATAGCATTTGATCTGTGACTTGTCGTACCTTGGTTTTGTGGCTCCTCTCCCACGACCTCTTGACGAGCTTTCTCCTCTTTGGTTGTTGGTGTCGTCATTGGACCTCCAACCTCATCCACGTCCTCGTCCTCAGCTGCTACCTCTCCTTTGTTGGCTTCCACTGCGATCTTCATTTGTCGAATCGACTCGTGTCTTGAGTACTTACTCCACGATATCTTCATTCTTCTTTTTCTTTTCTTCATAAGCTTAGAGCGACCCGAGGAGTTGCTCCATTGTCATGGCCTCCAAGTCCTTCGTCTCTTTGATGACAGTGACGATATGCTCGAACTTCGAATCCTTGGATCTAAGAAACTTCTCCATGATTCTCACATCGTCTAACTTCTCACCATTTCTTTTGAGGTTATTAGTAACCGTCAAAACTCTTGAGAAGTAATCATAGACGAGTTCACCTTCTCGCATGTGCAAGGCTTCAAACTCTCCTCTTAAAGTTTAAAGACGTACCTTCTTGACTTGATCCCCTCCCTTATATGAAGTTCGAAGCTTCTCCCAAGCTTCTTTGGCCAACTTTGCTCCCGAGACCTTCTCAAACGTCTTCTCAAACGTGTCTTCATCTAACCATTGATAGATGAGACAGAGAGCCTTCTTGTCTCTCTTCCTTGAGTCTCTCAAACTATCCTTTTGAGTTTGAGATAGACTATCTTCATTCTCCGGATCGGCGTGACCTTTCTCAACTATCTCCCACACGTCGTGTGCACCAAGGAGAGCCACAATTCTAAGACTCCAGTTGTCGTAGTTGCTCTTTGTGAGCATATGGACTTGGAAGGGAACACCGATATTCGCCATCTTTAGGAGGATCTTATAGCTCTGATACCACTTTGTTGGAAGGAAGTTTTGGGTATGTGGAGAAAGTGTTTAAGTATTTTGGGTGTTTAGGGTAAAAGTTTGGAAATTTGGAGGTTTGAGTAAAAACTAGAGAGGTAGGAAATTTCTTTGTAGAAATGAGAACTTTATATTTGGCTTGATACAAAAGTGTAGGATTACATCTCTATTTATACTAGTCTATAGAAATCTCTAGATACAACATTTTCTAGAGAATTCTCCCAATTAATTACTATCTTAGAAATTACAAGATTATTTTAGAATTTATTTTCTCTAAACACCCTAGACATATCATGAATATTCTAGATAATATAACAACTAAAATAGGCCCAAGATACTAAAGGCCCAAACTACAACTAGAAATAACTAGGCCCAAATACTATAACTCAAATCAAGTTTAATTATTCAACGCAATGTTCGTGACAGATGTTTAAATTTTGTCCACTTATGTTAACGAGTATCTATGGAGAGTTGTTCCTATCTAGAAGGACCCCTTTCCCCACATAAGCGACATAGTGAGAGAGATCTTACTAAAGGGACTTTGCTTAAAATGGCCTGCTAAAGGTCAAGTACCAACTATAACACTCAGTGTCAAGTATGCGATCTTGCACAAAAATCCTATAAAATATTATGCACGTTTTGCTTAATATTCTAGAATTTTTCTACCCTTGCTCATATCATCTACTAGATTGGTCCATAATATTTAGACCGCTTTATTCATGTGATGCGCTCATTCTGTTGATTCATTCATGCAAATTATTTTTGCACCATGTATCATGTTGAACGTGTATTATGCCGTTGACTTTATTGAGGCAAACAAGGTGAGAGATAACCTCATCATTAATTTTAACACGTGTGTTTTTTGACTTGCAGTTGTACTAGGTAAACTACGTGTTACTATTATGCCATGTACATTTTATTGCTCATTCAATTCATGGCTTTGATTGTGACTACTCGACGACTGATGAAGAAGATGTCATATGTTTTGCCTACAAAAATTCAAAAATGGAGTTTGTTGTTACGTTGATTGATTGTGTTGTAATCTAGCCGAACAGTTTTCAAGATGTCATACATTATGTTTTTAACATTGGAAAACCATGTGACTGTTTGGCAGATCGTATAAGATCCGATTATGTGTGTATTTTGCGCAAGTCTTATTTAGTGTTTGATTCGCTTTGAATTTTATCTCCATCAAATAATATTGAGGCGATCTACATGAAAACCATAGCAAGACATCGAAGGCTAGGTTTAGACTCATATAAAAGAGACATTCTGTCACTAGGAGCCTGATTACGCATTCTGAGTTTTTGTGAGTGTATTGAGCAACAACTTGCTCTGTGAGCGGTTTTGTATTCTATATATTGTTTATCTACTTATCATTGCGAGTGACAGAATAGGGGTTGTGTGTCATTTTATTGTAAGATCACGTATTATTATAAACGTTGATCAAACACTCGGGGAGCGTGATTTGTGTGGAAGTTAGGGGACTCAAATTCAAGAGAGTCTGATTCGAAATTCACGGATAGTCTTAGAAAAACAGCACTGAAGAGTTGATATTTAAGTTAAAACCATTGTGTACTAATTTTACCTTGACAAGTGAATTTACTTTCCATCGGGAGTATCAACCCTCCAAACATAGGCATCGTTGGCTGAATTGAATTACTAATTTTGTGTCTCTAATTTATTGCTTTTACCTT
Organism: Urtica dioica subsp. dioica; assembly: GCF_054948205.1. Lineage (NCBI taxonomy): Eukaryota > Viridiplantae > Streptophyta > Magnoliopsida > Rosales > Urticaceae > Urtica > Urtica dioica. The sequence goes on from NC_142757.1 coordinate 41,855,451, forward strand.
TGCTCATCAATTCGGTAAAAGCTATTTCATCACTTAACTTGTTAGTACCATCATAATAGAGATCACATAAACTATAGATACTTAATTTCACCGTGAAAAATTGTTATGAAATTTCTCGGTATTGTTTTCAACAGTTCCAAGAGTCCCATTTTCAATAGCTCCAAGAGTTCCATTTCTCACAAAATATAGGATAGGACAAGCGAATCCCATTTTTTATCTTTTTTGTACCATATGAGAAATGAGAAAAAAATAATATTCTAAAAAACATCCAAGAATTGGAGGAAACCAAGATCCTCATTTAGTTTCATCTGATACCTTTTTGGTGTTTTTTAAATTTGTATTTATTTCTTGATTACTTTTAATAAATCGAAATAATTTCTAGAAGACTTAAAAAAATATATATGAGACTCAAATCGTAAAATATGAAACGGAAACGTGAAAAATAGTTTCAAAATTACCTAGTACCGTTTTTAACAATTCCTAAAATCTCATTTTTTTTATAAAATGTTCGATGGGACAAGGAAATCCTATTTCACTTGTTTGCATTCGGTCAGCTTTAACTTTATTTTTTTTTTACAATAGATACAAACAAATACCATTTTTAAACGTGTATACTAAAAGCACGTTGTAACTAGCTTCTTAACGTGGCGTAACAATATAAGCTACTAATTAGCCATATATTTTGATTTTTTATTTATTTATTTTTACTATTAGCGCTCTTTGAAACCATTTCCTTGATTGACTACTTATGTGTTGCGACAAAATAGTCTCAGATGTGTGTGCCACAAAAGTCTTCATCGCTCAATGAAAAAGAAAAATTAAAACATTTCTGAAATCAGGTTGGGTCTACCAATTTTTTTTCTTTTCTTTTTTGTTGAAACGGGGTCGGGTCTACCATGAATCCATGCAAGGTCATCACTCAAATAAGTCTAAACTTTTTTGCGAGAATCTGCCTAGGCGTCTTAAAAATACTTGCAAATACTTTAATCGGATTAAGGGTTTAAACTTATGCTAAACGTTATTAACTTAAATCTAATAGGATGCCCACAAAAATAGTAAGTGGCAATATGAATATGTGAGCATTATTTTTTAGAAAGAAAAAAAATGGCCTCCAACTTGAAAGTAGTTTTTTGAAACAGTGTTTGATAACACATTTATACCATGTGTTTTAGTGAAATGTCGAGTTTAACCCTCGGTTTTCAAAAATGTCGAGTTCATACTCTCTGTTTAACTAAAATGACGAAATTATACCATCTGTTTAACTAAAATGACGAAATTATACCCTGAAATAGAAAACAGTGTCACAAATATTCTTTTTATTGACTTTTCATTGACGTTGACTATAATATTTATAATATAAACACCAATTATCTTTATTCATTCGCGCCATATATGTAATTTATTTAAAAACTAAAAAATAAACAACAGTCTCTTAATCGTGAATAACACAGAAAGAGACAAATGGGTAAACATCGATAGTTGATAGTCATCAAAATCGCATATTCGAACAGAGAATCCAAGATTTAGAGTTACAATTCGAACACAGAATGAAGTCATTTCTTAGGCGGTGTGAGTTTTATTATTTAATTTCAATTTAAGGCTATTTTTATTTCAAAATTGAGAATTTGGAAATTAGGGTACTGATTTAGATTTGATTCAGTTTTTCTTATATAAGAGTTAATATCAATGAAAGAGAGATTTGTGACGCTGTTATTCATTTCAGGGTATAATTTCGTCATTTTAGTTAAACAGATGGTATGAACTCGACATTTTTGAAAACTGAGGGTTAAACTCGACATTTCACTAAAACACAGGGTATAAATGTGTTATTTTCCCTATAAATTATAAACCAAAAATGAACATGGCCCAAAACGTGTCTTGGTCAAAGTTAGGGAAAGGTAGCTCCTATAATAAAGTACTTTTTAAAAAATTAATAGTATAATTTTACACAATCTTTAAATTTTACTCGATGTTAATTGCTTAAGAATTACACTGCAACCTGTCTTCCAGGTTCTTCGTTTCAAACATACATGTGAAGCAGAATCAGAATTAGATGCAAGAGTTTGTCACCAGGCATATATGTTTTCAAATAGGGAAAAAAAAAAAAAGTGTCTCAATTATTTCAATGGAAGGGTACAAATAGGAGACTGCATTACAGCTTGTACATTTGCACAACTGAGTCAAGGAAATAATCAAGTTGGTTTTATTCCACTTCTAATTATTTCTATTAGAACTTATCATAAGTATGAGAGAAGTTCTTTGTCAGTCTTAATGTGCAAGAATTTAATATCGAGAAGACTAGCATACACATGAAATTAAGTAAAGAAACAATATATCATGCTTAACAACGTCCTAGCTAAAAATTAGCTCATGAAGAAAAAACAACTAATATGTTTCGAATAATTAAGAAGGGTATAAATATAATTAATATGGGGTTAAAGCTAGCACCAAGCACGTGAGATCTTTCTTGAGCAAAATGCTATGGACAAAAGTCCGTAGTTGCTTGCAGCTATTAATTTCTTTATCTGATATCTTTGTCTCCTCACAAGCCTGTACAAGGGACTCCTTTTCGTAAAGAGATTGGACCAAAACCACGCCCAAAAATTCCCTATCAATCTCAAAGAAAAACTCTCTCACACACTTCTCTTTTCATGGATCCGAGGGAAGGAACACAAAAGTGCACCTAATAGTGGGTCCCACTTATTTGTTTTTCTTTTGTGCGTTTGCCTTATTTGCTTAGCGAAATTTGAGATATTGTTTAATGTTATCGTGTCGGAACTCAAATATTATGGATATAACTTTTACCACAAAAATTTATCGTTGATTTTTCGGAAATATGAATCAGTAGATTTTTTATAATAAATAAATATAAAATAAGTTTTCAAAGTTTTTATTTTTATTTAAAATAATGGTAAACTCAAGTTTTTTCACGGTAAATTCTAATTTTTATGAAGTTTTTAATTAGGTTGGGTCGATTTTTTGCATCATGAAATTCTCTACTGGTACTATCACGGTAAATCTCAGTTTTACGGTTATTTAACAGTTTTGTACGTTTCGCTATCGAGATCTGACGATAAGTGCTATACTGCGCAATACCTCATCGTTTTTCTCGGTAACTCAAACCTTGTTGGTGAGTAATACAACTATGTTATATTATTTACATCACAAATCAAATACACAGAATAATTAGTTTGGTAGTATCTAAATAAAATGAGTTTAAATATTATTATTATAATTATTTGACACAGGGTCTTTAAAGCTTATCAAATGACTAAGGAAAACCTACTTATCGCTATATATTTACAAAATTTATAAGAAAAAAGTTGAGGAAGTGTTTTCTGAAGAAGATTAAATGACTAAGAAAAACACTTTCTTTAACACATTTTTGCTAGTTTGTTTAAATAAATATTATATTAATTAAGTCAAATGAAATGTTGGAATAACTAGTGTTTCATACTTGTTTAAGATATACTAATATTAGCCAAAAATTTACACGGGGCATAATTAATATATAGAATGTACATTTACACCTATATCTTTATTGATATTCTCGACCAAAAAATATTAGTCGTTCAGATTTTGAATTTCTTATTTAAAAAGGTTGTTTGAATTTGTCATTTTAGAAAAAAGTATAACAATTAATATGTAAGATATTAGTTTAGTTTGTACGTGTTAAGCCTTTTTTTGGATTTAACAATTGAGGATATTTGGTGTGCAGGGAATAATCATGTACCTAGGACGGGCCCAAAATTACTCTCTGATATTCCAAAAGGCTCATAGAAATTTAGGACAAGAACCAAAGTACCCGAGAGCTTCAGAGAAATCTTTGAATCGTGATTTGAGATGAGAACTCAAGTAGGATTTGAGTGTGATGGTGAAATATTCCTTTTATTAAGTGAAGAATATGAGAATCAATTTCTCAAGCTAGCTATTGGATACTTTTATAGAGGGAATTTAATTTGGCTTGGATAACATTGGTTTTTGAGAGAAGGTGTTTGAGAGAGTGAATATTTTTTCACCAATTCTAGAGAGAATGGAAGTAGATTATTCATCTTTTGTGTTTGTTTTCTCATTTTCTCTTTTTTTGTGTAATAGTATATGAGTTTGGTAGCCTTGTTTTGGTTCTCTTTGTTTGGTCTCAAATGTGATTTTATGAGAGAAAATAACTAGAGAATTTGGCCTAGTTTTGACTCTGGTGGCCTTGGTATCATGATTACTCGTCGTCGCTTCGCCGATTAGTCCGTCAGAGCTCCCCCTCCTTCGACCGCCAAAATGTTAATGTGATTTCTCGGATAACATTCATGTGACACGCATCGGGGTGCGAGCTTGCAACGTTTCTCGATCTCGTGTTTTCGGGGTCACGTTTCCTCGGATACCGAAGGAGTGGTGAAGGCTTGCTTCCTCTTGAGAGTCCTTCGGATTGGTGATTATGTTCTTCTCGTCTTCTCGTCGCATTCTACGTCTTCTCGTCGAATTCTTCTCTTGGTCTTGATTCCTTCTTCTCTTCTCTCCGTCTCTATCCCTTTTATTTTTCTTGATCTTTGCCGATCTTTTGAGTGCTTTGAGAGCTTTAGTGAGTTTTGAGAGCTTTTTGTTTCCTTGAAAATTGGATCTCATTTTGGTGAAAACTGAGGACGTATTTATAGGATTTTGAGTATGCAAAGTTATGGACACTTGGTCGGAGGGATTCTCTGGTTTTGGAGATTTTGACGGAGGGATTCTCTAGTTTTGAACATTTTGGCAGAGGAGTCCTCTGGTTTAAGGTCCATTGGCGAGAAGAGTCTTATGATTTTACGTTGTTTTTGTATTTGGATTGTCGTTTTTCCCATACGAAAAAAAGGCCAGACCATTAACCCCTAATTTCTCGTGCGACTGGTCGTGCAAGAAATTTAATTGCTCGAGATTAGTTTTTTCTTTTTCTTTTTTCATCAATGGCTTTGGTGTTCTTAATTTGCGATTTTTGGTGTGTTATCTCTGAATCGTTTGAGTTGATCATATATAAGCCGCATGTGGTTGTAGAGGAGGATCGTACTCGACTTTGATCCAATATTTCTGACGTCTGGTGAAGTATACTTTGAGCAGTTCAGTATCCTGAACCTTCTTTTAGCTCAAGTTAGTCACTCTTTCGGCTAAGCTCACTGGTACCTCTTGGGTTTGGAGCTTCATTTTTTTTACTAACTCAAGCTACTCGGGGTTTGGGTTGTTACGCTCCTCACTGTAGATTCCACGAGGACTTTTTGGCGTTATAGCTTTTGTTTTTCTTTAGGTTTTTCTTCTTCGGGTTTAGATGAAATTTACTCCAAGTAGCGCAACACCCTTAACCACTTGTGATTGGGACGATGTCTCTTCAGGCTAAGCTCACTCATACCTCTTGGGTTGGGGCTTCACCTTTCTTTGGACTGTCCAACGCCACTTTAGGTACAGGGTGTTATGTACGTGGTGATGATTTCAACCAAGCCATCTAAACTCAGGGATCGGGTAGTGAGAGTTAAGCTTTCTAATTCCTATTGGAGTTAAGGCTTCACCTCTCTTGGTGATTCATCGCGCATCCTGAGATGTCTTTTGGTTCTCTGGGGGATCGACTTTTCTCATGCGTTCTTTTGGGCCTTAGTCTCTCATGCATCGTTGGATACCCTTCGGTTCACGTCGGACTTGACTATTACTCTTGCGCTATGTTCGGCATTAGCCTATCTCGCGTTGTTAGATTGTCCTTCGGCTCTCGTCGGACTTGATTATCTCTCTCGCGTTCATTTGAGTCTTAGCCTCTCCCGCATCGTGAAATGTCTTGCGGCTCTCATCGGACTTTGATTGTTTCTCTCGCATTCTCTTGGGCCTTAGCCTCTCACGCGTCGTGAGAGGTACTTCGGCTTCCCCTTGACATTGACTGTCTCTTTCGCGTATTGTTGGGCTTCAGCCCCTCCCACGTCATGAGATGTCCTTCGGCTTTCGCCGGACCAAGATTGTCTCTTTTGAGTTTTTTTGGGCCTTAGCCTCTCCCGCCTTGTGAGATGCCCTTCGGTTTTCACCATATTTTGACTGCCTCTCTCACATTCTTTTGGGCCTTAGCCTATCCCGCCTTGTGAGATATCCTTCGACTTTCGTCGGATTTTGACTGCCTCTCTCGCATTCTTTCGGGCCTTAGCCTCTCCCGCCTTGTGAGATATCCTTTGGCTTTTGCTGGATTTTGATGGGCTCTCTCGCGTTATTTTGGGCCTTAGCCTTTCCCACGTCATGAAATTTCTTACGGCTCTCGCCGGACTTTGACTGTCTCTCTCGCGTTCTTTTGGGCCTTAGCCTCTCCCGCATCGTGACATTTCCTGCGGCTCTCACCAGACTTTGACTTTCACTTTTGCGTTCTTCTGGGCCTTAGCCTCTCCCGCCTTGTGAGATGCCCTTTGGCTTTCACCGGATTTTGATTGTCTCTATCGCGTTCTTTTGGGCCTTGTCCTCTTCCGCATCGTGAGATGCCCGTCGGATTTCACCGGATTTTGACTGTCTCTATCGCGTTCTTTTGAGTCTTGTCCTCTCCCGCATCGTAAGATGTCTTTCAACTCTTGCCGATCATTGACTTGTCTTAAAGTTGTTTTTAATGTCTCGCTTGCAGGATGCTTATTTGGCGAGTACGTGCTTTTGTTTTGGAGTCTTATTGTTATCCTTTTGGCTATTCTTTTAGTCTTGTGTCTTGGATAGGATTTTGTCGCCGCAAGTCCCTTGGCGTGTCGTGTGGACGTCTTAGAGCTTTTGTGTGGGGACCTTGTTCGCGTGGGGTTCCTCGTCTCGTCGAAGGTATTGACTTCTCTTCGCGGGATTTTTCGTATTGCTGAGAGGTGTGTGAGCATTCATGCGAGAACCTGCTCTTGTGGCTCACCGCCAAGAGCTCATCATGGCGCGGTGCCCCGTGGTGTTCCTGCCGATCAAAGATTCGTCGTGGCTTTCTAGCCAAAGGCTCGTTGTTGCACGGGCTTCACGGTGGCGTGCTGCCAAAGGCTTCGTGGTGACACGCCAACAAAGAATTTTGCGGTGCCTCTTTGGCCAAAAGCTCATCAGGGCGCGGGACTTCGCGGTGGCAAGCCGGCCAAAGACTTTGCGATGTTTCTTCGACCAAGAACTCGTTGTGGATTTTCGGCCACGTGCTTCTCGATGGCATCTTCAGAGACACGACTAAGCGGTTAGATATCTCGTGAAGATCTCTTTGCGTCTTTAAGTGGAATTTTTTGGGTTGTTTTTTAAGTTTTCCTTAACAAGAGAAAAAGAGTTGTTGGTGGAGAGCCCGTGGTTGTTTTCAGGATCCCATCATTCTAGCGCCAAAATGTTAAGCCTTTTTTTGGATTTAACATTTGAAGATACATGGTGTGACTAGAATAGTTACGTGTCTAGTATTAGATGGACCCAAAATCACTCTATGATATTCCAAATGGCTCAAAGAAGTTTAGGACAAGGGCCAAATCGTCCAAGAGTTTTAGAGGAATCTTTGAATCGTGAGGGATGAGAACTCAAGTAGAATTTAAGTGTGGTTGTGCAATATTCCTCTCATTAAGTGAAGAACATGATAATCAATTTCTCAAGTTCATGAATACTTTTATAGAGGGAATGTAATTTGGCTTGGATAGCCTTGGTTTTTGAGAGGTTTTTGAGAGAGTGGACATTTCTTCTCTCATTCTAGAGAGAATGGAAGTAGATTATTCCTCTTTTGTGTTTGGTTTTCTCATTTTCTCTTTTTTGTGTGATATTATATGAGTTTGGTAACCTTGTTTTGGTTCTCTTTGTTTGGTCTCAAATGTGATTTTATGAGAGAAAAATAACTAGAGAATTTGGCCTAGTTTTGATTCTGGTGGCCTTGGTATCATGATGACTCGTCGTCTCTTCGCCAATTAGTCATCGAAGCTCCTCCTCCTTCTACCGCCAAAATGTTAATGCGATTTCACTGATAACATGTACGGGACACACGTCGGGGTGCGAGCTTGCAACGTGTCTCGATCTCATGTTGTCGGGGTCACGTTTCCTCGGATTTCGAAAGAGTGGTGAAGGCTTACTTCCTCTTGAGAGTTCTTCGGATTGGTGATTATGTTCTTCTCGTCTTCTCGTCAGATTCTTCATCGTATCTCGTCGGGTTTTTCGTCTTCTCGTCAGATTCTTCTCTTGGTCTTGATTTCTTCTTCTCTTCTATCTGTATTTGTCTTTTTATTTTTCTTGGTATTTTCCGATCTTTTGAGTGCTTTGAGAACTTTTGTGAGTTTTGAGAGTTTTTTGTTTCCTTGAAAATTGGATCTCATTTTGGTGAAAAATGAGGGGAAAGTTTTGAGTGTGCAAAGTCATGGACATTTGGCAGAGAGATTCTCCGGTTTCGAAGATTTTGGCGAAGAAATCCTCTGATTTTGAATATTTTGACAGAGATGTCATACGGTTTTAGGTCTTTGGTGAGAAGGGTCTTATGGTTTTACGTCGTTTTTGCATTTAGATTGTTTGTACGTATTATTTTCAGAATGAATTTTTGTTATATAATTGGCGCTGATTTTTTTTTGGATTTTGAAGTTGAATCGTTCTTTGTTGTTTTGTTTTGTTAATATTTTCTCGTTCTTTCCTTGCCCTGGTTCATTTTATCAGCATCATCTCGTAATTTTGTTTTTTAATCTTTCACTTTAATGTGACACTATTTAAATCAAAGGATCGGATTTGATCCACGTAGATATTATAAAGAAAGGGTAGTATGTCGTCTTAAAACATGCCAACTACAACACAAAGCAAAATAAAACTCTATCTCTAGTATTTTTTTTTTCTTTCAGTATTTCAGTCACATTCTACACTTCAGATATGTGCCAGAACACAACGTGAATCTAATATTTACAAAATAATGCAATGAATACGCATAACATTTATTATTTTTTGAATATCTTTCAGATCAGTACTAAGCTTTCCTTTTCTTTTATTATATGTTATTATTATTATCATCATCATTATTACCTAGACATTATTCACTTGTACCCTTTTTTTCAACCTCAATCATCAACCCTCTTCACACACACAAACAAACACAAAACCACACTCTTTAAAATAAAACAAAAACATAAAAACCCTATATCTTCAGCCAAAAAAAAAAAAAAAACACCAACGACAATGGCTCTGAGCAACAACGTAATTGGAGGCATAAACTTCGTAGCAGTGCTGCTCTCGATCCCCATAATCGGGGCCGGAATATGGCTGACCACCGAGCCCGACAACGCGTGCGTGAAGATCCTACAATGGCCGGTCATAATTCTCGGAGTCCTCATCCTCCTCGTCGCTCTCGCCGGCTTCGTCGGAGCCTTCTGGAGAATCCCATGCCTCCTAATCGCTTACCTCGTCGCAATGCTCGTGCTTATCGTCCTCCTCGGCTCTCTCGTCGGCTTCGTCTTCGCCGTCACTGTTCGCGGCTCGGGACAAATCGAGCCGAGCCGGGCTTACCTTGAGTATCGGCTCGACGACTTCTCAGGGTGGCTGAGAAGGCGTGTGAAGAGCTCGTATAAGTGGGATGGGATTAGGGCTTGTCTTAGCTCGACCTCCATGTGCGCAGAGCTGAATCAGAGCTATCGTATGGCTCAGGACTTCTTCAATGCTCATATTTCTCCGTTACAGGTATGTAATGTAGAGAATATTACTTTGCTTTAGTGTGTATTAGTTTATTTTACTTTTAAATCTTTGTATGATGAAGTTTTTTATGTTCCTTGAAAAATTAGTGTAATTTTAAGATATTTTAGAGATTGATGAAATTGTTTAGCCTGGTTCCTAACAAATATCAAGCTGTGACTTAACAAATATCAAGCTGTGACTATTTTCGGTTATTGTTTAATTTTTATTTTTTTATTTTTTTATTTTTTATTTTTTTATTTTTTTATTTTTGAGATATTTTGGTTACTGGTTATTGTGTACATTATCGAAATCGTTTTCGGACCATTCACTACATTTCATTAGATCTACTGTTTTTAAATTTTGTTTACTTTTTATAGTATTTTCTTTTTGTAAGAGAGAATATATATATTTACATTGAAAGATAGCTATTAGTCTATTACTATGCAGGTACGGTACAATGTGTTTGAATTTCACAGATATATGTCTGAAAAATCGTAATGATATAGCCTGAATCGTTTTTCCCTTTTTTTGGGGTTGAAATTTGAACTAAGATTTAAAATCAAGGCAGATAATTGTTTAACTTTTCATCTTAATTTCCGGACCCCCCAAAAAAAGGACTACAATTTCAATTCCTTCTACAACTTTATTTCCATCGTGAGCCAGTTTTAATGCACACCTACCTTACACTTTAAGTACAATATTTGTCAAATTAAACGATGTTTTATCGCCCACACATTACTATATTTTGTATAGAATAAACATATTTGTAACACCAACATTAAAAAAAAAAATATATCGAATATGATAATAATTTAACAAGTAATATTTATTAATGATTTTGGAGTTTCTTGGATACTGATTTTTTTTTTTATAAATCTTTAATAATGAATTTAAAGTTTCAATGTTAATGAGGAGAAAATGAAATTGAGTTTGAAAATGTCCAACTTTAAAATGATGCTCTTTTAGAGCCTAAATCGAGCATCTATGTAAAAGCAAATAGAGAATACTAAAATAAAATAAGCTTTTCAAGTAAAGAACTAAACAACCTTTACAGCACAATAGCCACGTAAGTGCTCCTTTCGTTCCATCACGAAGATAATATTACTGATATGCTATTCGTTTTTCTTTTGTAAGAGTAAAGGATGTTGTTATTATAAACTTTATGTTTACACTCGTCAAATCAAATTATGTTGTCTCTAAACTCTAATCCAATTATCTACTGTAACTTGTAAGCTTATAACCAATTTTATTTATCACTTTATTAATATGTAATATTAACCATCAAATTTTTGTAATTTTGCTATTCATTTCTTCTAAATTAAATTAGAAAATAGAGTGATCTTAGAAATGCCAAACTCTATTATTTCTTTATTACTGAGATAATGCTAAACTCTATATATGTTTGAATATCAACCCCAAAGCATATATATTGTCTCTAAACTCTAATCCAATTATCTACATGTAACTTGTAAGTTTGTAACCAATTTTGTTTATCACTTTATTAATATAAAATATTCGCAAACAAGTTTTTGTAAATTTTGCTGTTCATTTCTTCTAAATGGAATTAGAAAATAGAGTGAGCTTAGAAATGCCAAACTCTATTATTTCTTTATTACTGGTATAATGCTAAACTCTATATATGTTTGAATATCAAGCCACAATGAACTTGTCCCTAAAAGCATATATAGTCTTCTAAAAACAATTGGATGAACAGTCAGGGTGTTGCAAGCCTCCAACGCAGTGCGGGTACACGTTCGTGAACCCGACGTACTGGATCAGCCCCATAAACAACGCGGCGGACATGGACTGCCTGGCGTGGAGCAACGACCAGACTCAGCTCTGCTTCGGCTGCGACTCGTGCAAGGCCGGCCTCCTCGCGAACCTGCGCCGTGAGTGGCGCCGTGCAAACATCGTCCTCCTCATCACCCTCGTCGCCCTCGTCATTGTCTACTTCCTCGGCTGCTGCGCCTTCAGGAACGCCAAAACCGAGGATCTCTTCCGAAAATACAAGCAGGGTTACACCTAGCCTCATTCATTGCCCCATTATTGCTTTTCCTAATTTCTCTTTTTTTTTTTTTTTTTTTACCTTTCATTTTATTGGATGTCAAGATTTCAGGGGTTCTTTTCGGATTTATTTGTTTTCTTCTTCGTCTTCTTTAACATACGTACAAAAGGGTGTGTGGGTGTATGATCGTGGTAAAAAAAAGGAAATTAATGGACGTGGGCATATGTATGGTGATTGTGAAATGTGGGAATGGATATCTTCCGAATGTACAAGCAGGGTTACACGTAATTTCTAATTTCTTAATTTCTCTTTTAATGTTATTGGATGTTGTGATTATTTAGGGGTTTTTCGAATTTACTGGATTTTTTCTTCGTCTTCTTTAACATACGTACAAAAGGGTGGGTGTATGGTCGTAAATTGATTAGTCTTGCTCTTATCGTGTTAAATGGGGAAGTTCAACAAAAGAGCAAAAATCGATGTGGGGATATATGTATGATGATTGTGAAAATGTGAGAATGGTTATCTCGATATTTGTGTATTGTTGTTGTTGTGGACAATGTGAACGTGTTTTCCGGAGACCACCGAAAGCTGCATTGTGACATTTTGAAAGTAAAATGGTGCCCCCACATTGGGCAGTGTTCAATTATTCTGACAAACAACTTTGGTTGGGACTTGGAGGGTGTTGGGGTCGAGCTCGAGAAAGTATCATTTTTTTTTTGCCTGAATCAAGGCATACCCAAAGATCAAAGTATGGATATATCAATATCGTGGTTCTGATTTATTTTTATTTTATATATATATATCGATTATCGACGGATATCTCGATTGTTATCTTATAAAATTTTTAATACCGACTACCTATTGTATCGATAACATATCAACTACCGACGGATATATCGACGAAAATCCTATAACAAAATATAATTTTAAAATAGTTTTTATTTATTTATTAGTATGATAAAATAGTTATCAAATTCTACGTATTCAAGATAATAAATAAATTCAAAATACACACTACAACTAATAAATAATATGCAAATTCTACTAATTTTTAATATAAACTCAAATATTATTGATTTTCTATTTACATACAATGAATCAATGATCTAGTTTATAATATATTTTAACAAATTATAAAAAAATTATGATACTTATATGTATATATATAAATATATATTCAAAAGCTTGATTTTTTCTCTTACATATAAAAACTAAAATTAAAATTATGACAACTATATTTATATATAGGAATATATATATATATATATATATATATATATATATATATATATATATATATACACTAAGTAAAATAATAAGTAATACTATATCATATATTACATGTAGATATATACATATAAATAGGTATTATCATATATATATATTATATATATAAATAATGAAATATTGATAATAGTAATACTAAGTAAAATAATAAGTAAAAGAAATAACGAATAACAGATAAGAAATAAAAAATAAAGAAAAAAATAAAATAAAAAAGCAAATAATAAAATTTTTGAAAAATTACACGAACTAAACAACTTGAAATGTGGAAATTGAAATCTAGTCAACAACGTTTCAACTAAGTTTCAAACATAGCCACAATTGATGACGTGGCTTTCATTAGTCATATTGGTGGTTAGAAAAGTTTTATTTTCTAATTTTAAATTGGTAATAGTGGAGAAACGAATAAGATGAAGATTGACCAAAGCAATTGCTCATTTGTGTACATATACGATTACAATCGTAACTAATTTTGGACTAACTAGTAATAAAGTAGTTGTGTGTCACTCATTTTTGGACAACTATTTAACATCCCGAGAGGTTCGATTAAAGGCCGTACCAAGTGATCGTGCTCGAGCCGGGGATGCTTTAGACCTGAGGATCCGGCTTCCTCTTCCCGAATGATCGGGAAACATGTTCGTCAAATTACCTGAAATAGGACGAAGCGAAGGTGAACTTTAAAGGGACACAAAGACGGTGCCTCTGATTACTTCTCTGACGGTCAGCATTAGTAGGGTTGAGATGGATTGATTGTGAGGTTTTGGAGCGTTTAGAGTGAATTTTGAGTGAAACAAGCTTCAGTAGACCTTCAAGCAGTGTTTTAGTACTCAAAAATTCGTTACCAAGTTTGTGTGTCGATGGTAGTATTTTTAGGCATTGGACGATGAATGAGACCCCTCTTTCTTGTTTGGAGCGCGTCAAATGAGACCTCACGGGCCTCGACAAATGTGTTGCCAATTGTGCCCACAAGAAGAGTTGTAGTCTTTATTTTGTACATTTGATGTAATAAAGTCTCACGAAGACTCTTGCTTGTAATTGCTTATTCATTAATAAAAAGTTGAAACGTTCATTCATTCTTCCTTGCCTGTTTGAAGCTTTATGATAAAACATTAGTCTTTAGTACATAAACAAACTTAACAACTTACGAAGAGACAAATGTAGATTTGCATGAACAAACTCACTACCAGAAATATAGGATACAACTACAGTTTTTTTATTTTTTTAACTCTAGTTTAGCCTTTTAATGGAGTCTTTTAAGACAGACTACGGTCACCCTTTTTTTTGTCGTTATTAGACTCTAGTCGAATATAAAACTGTAGTTAATGGAGTAATTTTCACTACAACCAATATAAGAAAGTAGTGGTAATACTCAAAAAATTAAAAATTACCAAAATTTCACCATTTTAGAATGGAGGGAAATTTCCCACTAAAATATGACATATATTCACTACAGTCTAATCTAAAGAAATAGTAATAACACTAAAAAAAAAATTCCAAAAATTAAAAATTTCCCACATTTCATATTGGAGGGAAATTTCTCAATGACAAATTGATTTGGGCGGTAGATGAAAATAAACTAAAATCTACCAAGTATTGAAAATAGACTCTTTCTTTCATCTTCGTGTATCTTTTCTTTCTATCTCAGACACCATCTCTCCATTTCTCTATCTGTGCCTAGCTCTTAAATTGCAACAACCACCACGTAAGCCACCACGCAGCACCGCCATCGTTAAACCAAAAGCCCCCAATTTCGCAACAAATGCCTCACAACGCCAAATCATTTTCAACATCTCTGTGCTTTTTTGCAACCCTCTTTTATTTTCTTCATCATCGACATTGTATCTCTCTATGAAATCTATTCGTCCCTTGCCGCTACCACCACCAAACTAACTTCTCCTCATATATGTTCTTTCTCGGCGCTCCTTGTCTCCAGTCGTCAACTCTTCGTCTCAGTTTGGCGCCACGAAGGTAAGTCCCTCGTTCTCATTACTCTCTATCTATCTCAATGTCTATATATATCTCATTTCAACATTCTCTTTATCTTTGTAAGCTCTCTAAAAAAATCCCATTTGACCTAAATCAGTTGTTGTTGATGGTTTCGTACCATGAATCAAAATCTTTGATTTAGGGTTTCGAATCACAAACTGAGCTCAGTTGTGCATCCTCTTCTCTGCTCCTCCACAAAAATGGAATACCAATTACCATAAGTCTCTATGAGCGCTCAATCTTGGTCTACATTTCTCTTTTTTATTTTTATTTTTATTTTTATTGTGACTGTTTTGCATATTGAAGAGATAGGCAAGGAATCAATTGATAAATTTGGTAGAATGAGTCCAGGTTTTTCTTATTAATCTGATTGAATGCATATTGCTCAGTAGGTGTTTGATAAAATGCTTTTGTAAGATTTGGGGTTTTATTTCTGACTTTGTTTTGTAGTTGAGAAAATTTTGATTCGAATTTTAATGTTTAAATTGGGGGTTTTGTGGATCCAATTGACTGAAACTGAGATATGCGAAGTGAAAGCCTTAAGATGTTATTTTTATTTCTTTTTTGCAGATATGGTTGGATTCTTGAAGTATTTTTGCTGAGAAGCCAGGACATGATGGTGAGGATAAAAGGGTGCGTTGTGGATCTGGAGGAGCTGAACCATTCAATCCTAAGGTTTTAGAATAATTCTCACATTAATGATTCGTTGTATTGCAATTTCGTGTAGTTGTTGAATTGATAGTAGTGATGTATTGCATTGTCAAACTCTGTTTTTTTTTATTATGTAATGTTCAGAATTTTGATGCTTCTCGAAGAGATCTCATGGTGATTTGGTGTGGGTTCGTACTCGAAGAATTTGGCGTCGTGAATCAGAGTTTAAGAAGAAGAAAAGTTGACCCAAGACATAAAGGCAGCTCGCCGGATCTCACAGCAAGGCAAGGACCTCTGATTTCTTTTTTCTGTGTCTCGAATTTCAGAGTTGGAAATTGGGATTTGAAATCTGAATATAAAACTTGTCTTGCTTATTTTGTGACGACTATTGTTTGTTGGAGCTGAAATAATATATATCTTCTATGATGTCGTAGTCTCTGATTTTGGAATTATATACGATGGATTGATTGTTGAGTTTTTCCTTCTCGTGCTCTATTAAAGGTTTCAGGCTTTCCTAGCTGTCCCGAGCCGTTGTCTGCTACCAGAGAATTGCGACCACTGCCGAACGCTGCACGAGCTCATCGGTAATTTTTCTGTGACTCTTCACCACCCTCTACGTCACACCCTTAAATTTATGAAAACAATTTTTGTTAAGTCAGTGCATCACGTGAGAATTAGGTTTCAAACAGACTGCATCAACATGTTCTGAGTACTCAAAAGTAATATAATGTTTTTATCTTCAATAATGTGTTTAGAGAGCCTTGGTTGAATGACTAAGACTGGATTTATGATGTCACATTAAGTGTAAACCATTTGCATTGTGTACCATAGGTGCGAGGAGACGTCAAAGAAGGTTCCGGTGAGTCGCGGACAAGCATCGAGGATTTGCTCGGGTTCAGCGACGCGGCGAAGAAGGCTGCCCTATTTTTGGCGTGTCAAGGAACTTTAACGCTGCGAGAGGCGCAACATCGGTGCGGGCGCAAGTTGCGAGGCCTCGACGTGTCACTATGACCACTCTGTTCTTCTTAGCTTCATAGCTTTTGCCTTGTTTTGTGATTGTGCAAGTGAATACTCTCTCCCATAAGAGTCAACTATAAAGGTATAATATAAGAGCCATTAATTTTATTTGTTTTTGTATGAGCATTATTGATATGAAAATTGGGTTTCAGGCAAGCAGTAATGGAGTTCCACCTCGTCCCTGAGATTTTTCTCAGCCCTGTGTAAGTAATCTCTCCAAATGTGGTATGTGATTGTTTGTGTGTATGTGTTCAGTGTATTTGAGTGTCTGTCTGTGTGTAAATGAATCAGTGTGTGTGTGTGGGTGAGTGTGTGTATAAGTAGCAGTGTATTGTGTACCCATTTGCTGTGTTTGATCATTATGGCTGGAGTGTTTTTTTTCTAATGAAAAAGAAATTATGGATGAAGTGTTGTCTTGGTGCGTTTTGTTCCCGGATAACATATTTTCAATTGCAGAAAACTCTCGGGAGCTTAATCCAAGTTAGATACAAGCAAGGAGAACAAGAAGTTTTGCAAATAAAATGACCAACTTAAGTCTTTTCGTGAAAAAGAAATTCACAAGTGACGAGTAGTTTATTTTGTTGCAGATCTGAATCAGGTAGTGAAATATGAACTTTCATAAACTTTTCTATGTTTTGGTCATGAGAAATATGTTCCGTTGTGGTTATATAAATAAATGCTTGTTAGATTTACTCGTTGGCTACATTTATGTGTGGTCTGTGTGTGTGTGAATGTGTCTGTTTGGGTCAGGGACCGTTTTCCATTGTGCAGCTGCGAAAATGGAACGCCACCGGTTATTTCCCGGCGAATCTCACGATTTGATAACTCCTCCGAAGCCAGTCGAAATCCCGAAGCATTCTTCTTCTCTGTGAGTTTCATCATTACTATCTTTTACTGATTTTGCAAGTTGTCAACGGCAAGAGTATTTTGCAATGTTTCGCCAAGCTTTTTTTTCTTTAGCTTACTTGTTATAATAAGTTAGATATGGCTTTTGAAACTTACTTACGTTAGATACTTGTGTATAATTAATGTACAGATCTTGGTTTTTTACAAGGAATTGAAGTAGAGAACTCTTCTCGTTTTAGACAGTAACTTTTTTTTTTTTTTAAATGAACTTGTAAGTTTAGTTTACTATGCACCAAGAATATATGTTTTGACTGGTTCTTGTTACCAAAGAAATAAGGAAACCTCTTTCTTCTAATCCCTGCAAGACATGAACCAGAAAAAAGCAAAAAAAAAAAAAAACACTCAATGTTAGAGAGAACAACAGAGAAACAAACAAAACCATATGATGGGATTTGATGATTGAGTGACTGACCAGTATTTGATGAGGCCGTCCCAGCCACAAGTGGCGACCTTGCTCTGCTCAAGAGGATGCCACTCGGCTCCAATACAGACTCCTTGGTGGCAGCGCAGAGTCCTGAAAACCTTGCAGCTCTTCCAATCCCAGAACCAGCAGCGAGAGTTTTTGCCTTTCTATTTGGTCTCCTGATTACGGATCTGGTTTGACCTCTCTCTCTCTCTCTCTCTCTCTCTCTCTCTCTCTCTCACCTTCATCCAGGTTACTTGAATTTAGTTGAGGCTAGTTCAGCAGCGAGACAAGGCAGCTAGGTCTTATTCGACTGTACCACGACACGAAACGAGCAGTGGCGCTGAGAACAATGGCTTCAGTTTTGTCCAGCGACAAAGGAGAGCTGCTCAGTTTCGTCCACTCACTACAGATTCATATTGTCTGTGCGAATATATGTTCGCTTCTGAGAGCGACTCGAGGTCCACAATGGTTTCCCTTTATTTGTATGCTTTATTTGAAGCCATACGATTCTTCTTTAATTTTATATTATATGATCCTTGTGTTTGAGGCAAAGGCTTTGGCACTGTCCGATTATGAGAAAAGACAGGTAAATGAAACTGTTATACTGTGTATAACTGATACAAAGTCATGATGATCAAACTTTATAAAATATGCAGATATCTCCATGAGCACATCACATATTTTGAGAGAAACGGAAAACTGGAAGCACTTGAAGCAATGAATGATAAGCTTCGTAAGCGCTTCAAGAATCCAAAGTTGTCAAATAGCAACTGCGCCAAAGTTTGCAGGCACGCCTCGATCGCTTGGTGTCGGGCTCTTGTGATCAGCCTTGGACAGATCGCTCGGGTCTCTTGAGGTAGCAAACAAGAACTTTGTTATGATTATATGATCTATTTCTTGTAATGATTTTGTAGTGTCATAGGTTTAAGTATAATTTTCATTGTAATTCATGACTTGGTATTTTTTTATGGCACTGGTTTAAGATTTGGGTATAAGATTGTATTTAATATTTTTTATTTGCTATATTAAATTATAAATAATTAAAATCGGTGGGATATTATATGTTGTTTTGTTGTATTTTTAATTTATTTTCTATATTTTATTATAAATGTTTTTTATTTTATATTTATATAAATATATATTTTTATTAAAAAATTGCTCTACACAAATAAGATGGAGTCTATTGTTAAAATATAATTTCATACGTATAAACTACGATTAAAAAATGTAGTCTTCAACATAAAAGACTGGAGTCGTAGGAAAATAGATAAGACTCCAGTGCAATAGATGACACAAAAACATAGTAGTCTGTTCAACTCAATTAATTATAACTACTCTTTAAAGCTGTAGTGTTTATAAACTCTCAACTTGAACAACTACAGCTAAACAATGTAGTCTTCAACAGAAAAGACAGGAGTTATAGGCAAAGAGATAAGACTCCAATGCAATAGATGACACAAAAACGCCGTAGTCTGTCTAATTAAATCAATTAAGACTACTTGTTAAAACTGTAGTGTTTTTTCCTTATGTAATTGAGTTATATATAACTACATCATAACGCTGTAGTATTTATAGATGAGACTAGTAAGACTACATCTATAAAATGTAGTTATATATTTTAAGTACGGTCTTATAAAACAGATACACTACGGCAAAAAACTGGAGTCATAATCAAAGAGATAAGACTCCAGTGCAATAGATGACAGTCGGTAAACTGTAGTCGACTTAAAATGACTACGGCGTTCGGCAGTAGTTAGAGGCCAAATTTCTGGTAGTGACTCTTCGTAGTTTGCTTAAAACGATATATTCGCAATCTAAGGGTCAAAGGACTATTGACCTCAGTACGATTGTTAGGATAATCTATGAAGTCTGGTTATGGGGCATTGAGAGTTGGAGAGTCTATAGTTCATCTAGGTATCTTCCGAAGGTGCTGAGTTGACCAGTGCACTTCTAGAGACAAAATAAGAACAAACCATTTAACCTTTTATGTCTCGAAGTCACTACGTATGAATTGCATCGTGCTTACCTTAATCCTGAAATGAGAAATGCCATTTCACAGCTTACGTATTCTCATTTGAGAAAGTCAGAGTTCGAACTCACTATGTGATTCTGAACAGGGCCTATTGGTGAAGTACTAAGTTGTAATAATGTCATGAGTAACTTTGTGAAGTTCTCATGGATATGGAATTCATGTACAAGATTGCTGAAATGCAATGTATGTCACCTCATGCTTTGTTCCTTGGAGTGTGAATAAATGAACTGGCCAGTGTCCAAATTGAGTCCTGACTCTTTTGGATAAAACAATGTGACTTGTTAGCTCCTCGTCAATACATTGTTTCTAACTTATTCACAAGCGACAAAGGAGTTGAGGAAATAACAGCTAGAAGGGTAAAATGGTAATTTAGTAAATCCCGACTAGCTGATGATATTCATGAAGGGTACTATAGATAATATTCAGTGGATCCGCTCATCGTAATTAAGTCGAATTCTTGAGTAGAAAATAAATTCATTTGAACCGAGAGATTTTCAGTGTCAGCTCTTTAGTGGAGTCAGTTGGCATTAAGCTAAACTTGGAAAAGGTTTGTGAACTTTTGAGTCCAAGTGTTTAGCTCAAGCTTTGTTCATTTTGATTCATGAGGTCACTGTCACAAATCACATCGAGTAGGAATAGTTAAACTAGAAGTTAAGTCAAAACAAGAACAAGACAAGTTTTACGAAAATTGTCAAAAGGGTAATTTTGTCTTTTTGGACATGGCATGAAATGAATGTCAATAAATTTTTTGACATGGACATATGATGACTAATAACACTCGGCCATGATATGATCATAGGGCCTTGTGAATTAATTTCATTTCATAGAATTTTACTTGAAAATTCTAAATGGGCTTTTCTTATGTTGTCATGGACAGGTAAAGAAAAATCTAGAAAGGCATTCTAGAAGCCTTTTGGCCGTCCAACCCAAGGAAATGAGAGATAAAATTTGTGCAGCCCTTAGTGTGAAAGAGAGTTTATTTTGTGCATTAATGTATGAAGATACTTGCCAAAAGAAAAAGAGGAAACAAATTTCCTCTATGAGGAACAAGGTGGGCGCCAACTAGGGAAGCAAAAGAGGAAACAAATCCAAGTCTTCTAGAAGGGTATTTGGCCGTGTGCGTCTAAGGAGAAGGAGGGAATATTTGCTCATGAATATGCTATATTCTATAGAATAGGAAACTACATTATTGAAGGTAAAGCCTCTCCTATAAATAGAGCCTTCATTCTCCACATTTCATTCATCCCAAGTTTTAGAGATTGAGAGCTTCTCTCTCTAGCTTGGCCGCCCATCTCTCCTTCTCTCTCTCTAAGTTTTTTTCGTTTTTGTTTTGGAACCTAGGTCCTCATTTGACCTAGCGAGTTTATCTCTTCGACTTCGAGACTTGTTCTTGAGTCGTAGTGTTTAAAAGTGCCCACATACTAATTCTTAATTTTCTCCAGTGATTATAGTGATATAAACTTTCGTGGTTGCTCGAGTTGGCGAGGAAAGAAGAGAGACGTGCTGCGAGG
Source organism: Urtica dioica subsp. dioica (assembly GCF_054948205.1). Lineage (NCBI taxonomy): Eukaryota > Viridiplantae > Streptophyta > Magnoliopsida > Rosales > Urticaceae > Urtica > Urtica dioica. Next base: position 41,876,855 of record NC_142757.1, read on the forward strand.
GAGACGAACGTTTTCAACCTTCCGAAGGCTCATCAACGTTCAAGCTTCTAAAAAGGTTAGTAAATTATTTATGCTCATAATTGTTTTTATTTACATGTGCTTGCTCTTTGTCTAGGTTAGTAAAATCGTTTTACTTGTCAAAAGAAAATTTTTAAAATTCCGCCGCTTACCGAAGCGTTAAACTTTTTCTTAAACCCTAGATTAATTCCAACAAATGGTATCAGAGCTATGGTCAAAGATATGCCTGTATATGTATTTAAAATTATGAGCTTGAAAATCGTTTTCAAAAGTTTCCTAATTTTGTGACAAGTTAGAATTGTTTTCTTAGATTTTTTTTTTAATTTATTGCTCTTGCCTTTAAATTAAAAATCATGTTGATTTTCTATTAGTTTGGGATGTTATTAAAACACATTAGAATCAGTTCTAAAAGTTTTTAATTTTTTATATTAAAAAACGTGTTTTTAAGTTTGAGAAAATTTGGAGTAAATTTTATGACTAGTTATATTGTCTTGCTAGTTTCTTTTATTTACTTGAATCGTTTTATGCTTGTTGTTATTTCTTTTTATTTCATGTTATTACCATGTTAATAAAATACAAATAAAAGCCTTAACAACTTCCTAAAACGTTCCGTTACACTCGATTCTTTGTACGCACTAAAAGACCGAACTTTAATTATTTTTGTTTTCTTCGAGCTGGAGTAAAACCCGCAGTAAAAGTGGTTTAACTCTCTACTCAGAAATCGAAATTTGATAATTCTTAAATCAAATTAAAGGTCTGTCTGTCCTTTTTCCAATGCCACCGGTTTTGGTTCAAAATGACATTGGAGCCGCCAATTATGGTGATTTTACTCCGAGGTGCGCGGTTGTTCCGAAAGTCCTGTTTTTTAGAAATTCGGATTTTCACCCTCACTACCATGAGTTATAGAACTCTAATGAGAAAATTTTATTGAGAAAAAATATTTTTTTATAAGATTATAAACATAATGTGAAAGATTAAAATGTTTTGATTTTTGAAAGTTTAATTGAAATTGATTTTTACAAAACTAGTTTGATTTTTGAAAAACCGTTTTCATTTTTAAACTTGAAAATATTTTGTCATCCAAATCAAATAAGTTTTCAAAAAATTTTCAAAACGATATCTATATCACATATGTTCAAAATCTATATGCTCTTGAAAATTTAAGTGGGAGGTCTCTTCGTAGACAAGCCGAAAATAAAAAAGATGTGTAATCTCAAATTTCCAAGTGTTCGAGTGAGTTGAAGTTCACACTTCCCTCATGCACTTTCCCCGAATAGAAAATAGGAAAAGATCCGAGTATGTACCTTGTGCCTTTATGCACTAACACTGCTCTGAACATGAAATCTAGGATTCTTTTCTAGTTGTCTGCTCTATCGCTCTATAACTAGGAAAACCGTTTCCGAACTTATAAGAGTCGATGTACCAACTCCAAAAACTAAGTGGGAGGGTTAACTTGTTGTTTGTAACCCACGATCCCCAACACTAATGAAAGAAGCAATTAACGTGAGACTAAGAGCCCCTCTTGTGGCCATCTCTTAAATGGGAGTACTCTAAGGCGTTTTTGCTTCGATCATTGCTCAATGAGCTACGTCCGAGAGTGAGACGATGAAGGCAAGGCCTCCCCTTGGGTGATTGTTTTTCAAAGTTGACCTTTTGGACTAAGTGGTTGGTTGCACACTTAGGCTCAATCCCTAGTAATCCTCCCTTGAGGCTCTGTGAAAGGATGTGAGTGATCAAACCAATTTAAAAGGTGGCTAGTCAAAATTGGTGTATTAACATCTTGGCTAAGCATTAATGATGTGTCATTTACTTATAAATGGAGATTTTTTGCGGCCTTCTCTTGAGGGAGTAAATTATCGTTTGGTTTATAACACCTTTGGATTTTATCAAGTCTTAAATAAAACTTAAATCCTAAACCAAAGACTAATCATAAACTTGTTTCAACTTTTATAGGCAATATGTCTCTCAACCCTCTCTCAACCATTCTTTCCTCGAATAAACTCGAAAGCGAAAATTACGTCGACTGGAAACGTAACCTCGACGTAGTCCTTACTGTCGACAAGCACAAATGGGTTCTCACCACCCCCTGTCCTCAAACAAATGAAGATTCGACACAAGAGGAGAAAGACGCCCTGGCGGCCTGGCTTCGATCCGATGAGATTGCGAGGTGCTATATTTTAGCATCTATGAAAAATGTGTTGCAACAACAACATCGTGACATCGAGACTGCCACCGATATGCTCTACAATCTCCATGAGATGTTTGGAGGGCAAGGACGTCAAGTTAGACAACAAGCAGTCCGACAGTTTATGAACTGTCGCATGAAGGCTGGGACTGTCGTTAGAGATCATCTGATGCTGATCATTAGCTATCTAAACGAAATGGAGATCCTTGGATCTGAGATTGATGGGGAGACTAAAATAGACATAATCTTGGAAACTCTCCCCGAGTCTTTTGATACCTTCAAGCTGAATTACTCCATGAACAAGCTAGAGTACACTGTTACCGAGCTTATGAAGGAGCTTCAAACCGCTGAGGGACTCACTATGAAAAAGAGGGCTCAAGGAGAGGTACATGCTACTGCCTCCACCTCTGGATCTAAGAAGAGACCTCGCAAGGCCGAGAAGAAGAACCAACCTAAGGTTCAAATGAAGAAGAAGGCGCCAAAGGCTCTGAAGGTGGACAAGTCTAACGATAAGTGCCACCACTGCAATGAGCCTGGTCACTGGCGTAGGAACTGTCCTGCATACCTCAAAACCAAAGTAAAAGGTATTGTACTTATTACTAAAGCTTGTTTAGTAGCTGATAATGTATCATCGTGGATTATTGACTCCGCCGCTACTAACCATATTTGCTGCTCCTTAACTGGTTTTAGGAAAAGCAAAAGCTTAGAGGATGGCGACTTCTGCTTCAAGTGGGGTGATGGGAGCGTGGTGTCTACGAAGTCTGTGGGATCCGTGACGCTATCTTTTGAAGATCGCACTTTAAATTTGAATAATGTTTATTATGTTCCTTCCGTTGGGAAAAACTTAATATATGTTGCTCAACTTTTCGAGCAAGATTATTATTTAAAGTTTATAAAGAATGGAATTCGTATTTATTTTTCAAATTCTTTTGTCACTGATGCATGTATGAAGAATGGTCTTTTTTACATTTATCCCACTCAACCTTCTCTTTTAGACACCGAAATAGATAACGATCTAATTAGGGAGCCCAAGAGGATCAAACTTTCTGAATCCTCCGATCTAACAAAATCAACATACCTCTGGCACTTAAGACTTGGTCATATCACTCTAGATAGGATTAAGAGACTTGTGAGGGACGGTCCACTCCAAGCCTCTGCAATAGGTTCACTACCTACGTGTGAATCCTGCATAGAAGGAAAAATGACTAAGCGACCTTTCTCCGATAAGGGTCGAAGAGTCACTGAGTTACTTGAACTAGTACATTCTGATGTATGTGGTCCGCTCAGCCAACAGGCACGTGGAGGATACGAATACTTCGTTACCTTCACCGATGATTACTCGCGATATGGTTTTGTCTATTTGCTCAAACACAAATCCGAGACCTTTAACGTATTTAAGATCATTAGGGCTTTAGTGCAAAAGCAAACTGGCAAAGTGATCAAAACCCTTCGATCTGATCGAGGTGATGAGTATATGTCTGGAGAGTTCGATGACTTTCTTAAAGAAGAAGGCATCAATTCTCAGCTTACCGCACCTGGCACACCTCAACAAAATGGAGTGTCAGAGAGAAGAAACCGAACTCTTATGGAGATGGTTAGATCAATGATGAGTTACTCATCACTCCCTCTTTCCTTTTGGGGATATGTCCTCGAAACAGCCGCTTACATTCTGAACCAAGTTCCGTCCAGAACGGTTCCTGGTACTCCTTATGAGCGATGGACTGGCCGTAAAGTAAATCTTGGCCGTATCAAAATTTGGGGTTGCCCCGCACACGTGCTGAGGCAAAAGACTAGCAAGTTGGCTAGTAGGTCAGAATTGTGTCTGTTCCTTGGATATCCAAAGGAAACCAAAGGTTTTACTTTCTATAGTCCCGAGGACGATCAGACTTTCGTTAACACGAATGCTCGTTTCCTTGAGGAGGACTTTATGAAGGACGCAAAACCTAGAAGCAAAATTGTGCATGAAGAAAAGTTGGGTGAGGAAGCTTCTACCTCATCTGTAAGAACTGTTCTTACCCAAACTGAAACACAACCTAACTCTTCAGAACCTCGTCAAGTAGTACTTCGACGTAGTGGGAGGGCTACTCAAAAGCCTGACAGGTACATGTCCTATGGAGACTCTCTCGTAGTCGTCTCTGACATGGATGATTCTGTTTCCTATAGCCAAGCGATGGCTTGTTCTGAATCAAACCTTTGGCTTGACTCCATGAAAGTTGAAATGCACTCGATGTATGTCAACAAAGTCTGTAAACTTGTAGACCTTTCTGAAGGGATTAAACTCGTAGGGTGTAAGTGGATATACAAGAAGAAAAGGGTTCTGGATGGGAACGTCGAGACGTTCAAAGCACGACTTATGGCTAAGGGTTATACCCAACAAGAAGGGATTGACTATGAAGAAACCTTCTCGCTAGTCGCGATGCTTAAATCCATCCGCATACTCCTATCCATAGCTGCAGCTCTTGACTATGAGATCTGGCAAATGGATGTCAAGACGGCCTTCTTGAATGGCAATCTTGACGAGCGCATTTATATGGCTCAACCAGATGATTTCGTGGATAAAGGTCAAGAGACCAAGGTTTGTGAGTTACTTAAGTCCATTTATGGACTAAAGCAAGCATCTAGGTCATGGAATATTAGATTCGATGAAACTGTGAAAAGCTTCGGCTTTGAACAGTCAATAGATGAGCCTTGTGCTTACAAGTTAATACACGAAGGAAAAGTTGTGTTTCTGGTACTATATGTCGATGATATATTACTCATAGGTAACGATGTGGGTAAATTATCTGAGGTTAAGGTCTGATTAGTAAAGAAATTCGATATGAAGGATCTCGGAGAAGCAACGTACATTCTGGGGATCCAAATCTTTCGAGATCGGAAAAACCGGATCCTGTCGCTCTCTCAAGCATCTTATATTGATAAGGTGATGGATCGCTTCTCGATGCAAGACTCCAAGAAGGGCCAAACACCCTTTCGGCATGGAGTCTCACTCTCTAAGGACCAGTCTCCCAAGACTGCACAAGAGATTGAAGACATGAGGAAAATTCCTTATGCCTCTGCCGTAGGAAGCCTCATGTATGCTATGCTTTGCACTAGACCTAATATATGTTTCGCCGTTGGCGTAGTTAGCCGTTTCCAATCCAACCCTAGACCCGAACACTGGATTGCTGTTAAGAACGTTCTCAAGTATCATCGAAGAACTAGGAACTTGATGCTTACATACAGGTACTACCTGACTATGACGGGATATACCGACTCCTATTTTCAAGTGGATAATGATACCAGGAAATCCACTTCGGGATATGTGTTCATCCTTAATGGTGGAGCTGTTGTGTGGAGGAGTATTAAGCAATCTTGCTTTGCTGACTCCACAATGGAAGCAGAATATGTGGCTACTTGTGAAGCATCCAAAGAGGCTGTATGGCTTAGAAAATTCCTTAATTATTTGGAAGTTGTTCTAAACGTCGACGAGCCCATGACCCTTTATTGTGATAATAGTGGGGCTGTCGCTAACTCAAAGGAACTCGAAGCCATAAGCACTCTAAACATATTGAGAGAAAATACCATTTGATTCGAGAGATCGTGCAGCGCAGAGACGTGGAAGTGAAGAAGATCTCAACGGTGGACAACCTGGCAGATCCATTCACCAACGCCCTAGCGAACAAGGTCTTCGACCAACATTGAGAGAGATTAGGCATTAAGGACTACACACATCTTCTTTGAGTCAAGTGGGAATTTGTTGTCAATGGTGCCCACAAGAAGAGTTGTAGTCTTTATTTTGTACATTTGATGTAATAAAGTCTCATGAAGACTCTTGCTTGTAATTGCTTATTCATTAATAAAAAGTTGAAACATTCATTCATTCTTCCTTGTCTGTTTGAAGCTTTATGATAAAACATTAGTCTTTAGTCCATAAACATACTTAACAACTTACGAAGAGACAAATGTAGATTTGCATGAACAAACTCTTCGTAGTTTGCTTAAAACGATATATTCGCAATCTAAGGATCAAAGTACTATTGACCTCAGTGCGATTGTTAGGAGAATCTATGATGTCTGGTTATGGGGCATTGAGAGTTGGAGACTCTATAGTTCTTCTAGGTATCTTCCGAAGGTAGTGAATTGACCAGTGCACTTCTAGAGACAAAATAAGAACAAACCATTTAACCTTTTATGTCTCAAAGTCACTACGTATGAATTGCATCGTGCTTACCTTAATCCTGAAATGAAACATGCCATTTCACAGCTTACGTATTCTCATTTGAGAAAGTCAGAGTTCGGACTCATTATGTGATTCTGAACAGGGCCTATTGGTGAAGTACTAAGTTGTGAAAATGTCATGAGTAACTTTGTGAAGTTCTCATAGATATGGAATTCATGTACAAGATTGCTGAAATGCAATGTATATCACCTCATGCTTTGTTCCTTGGAATGTGACTAAATGAACTGGCCAGTGTCCAAATTGAGTCCTGACTCTTTTGGATGAAACAATGTGACTTGTTAGCTCCTCGTCAATACATTGTTTCTAACTTATTCACAAGCGACAAAGGAGTTGAGGAAATAACAGCTAGAAGGGTAAAATAGTAATTTTGTAAATCCCGACTAGCTGATGATATTCATGAAGGGTAAACATAGATAATATTCAGTGGATCCGCTCATCATAATTTGGTTGAATTCTTGAGTAGAAATTAAATTCATTTGAACCGAGAGATTTTCAGTGTCAACTCTTTAGTGGAGTCAGTTGACATTAAACTAAACTTGGAAAAGGTTTGTGAACTTTTGAGTCCAAGTGTTTAGCTCAAGCTTTGTTCAATTTGATTCATGAGGTCACTGTCATAAATCACACTGAGTAGGAATAGTTAAACTAGAAGCTAAGTCAAAACAAGAACGAGACAAGTTTTACGAAAATTGTCAAAAGGGTAATTTTGTCTTTTTGGACATGGCATGAAATGAATGTCAATAAATTTTTTGACATGGTCATATGATGACTAATAACACTCGGCCATGATATGATCATAGGGCCTTGTGAATTAATTTCATTTCATTGAATTTTACTTGAAAATTCTTAATGGGTTTTTCTTATGTTGTCATGAACAAGTAAACAAAAATCTTAGAAAGGCATTCTAGAAGCCTTTTGGCCGTCCAACCCAAGGAAATGGGAGATAAAATTCGTGCAGCCCTTAGTGTGAAAGAGAGTTTATTTTGTGCATTAATGTATGAAGATACTTGCCAAAAGAAAAAGAGGAAACAAATTTCCTCTATGAGGAACAAGGTGGGCGCCAACTAGGGAAGCAAAAGAGGAAACAAATCCAAGTCTTCTAGAAGGGTATTTGGCCGTGTGCGTCTAAGGAGAAGGAGGGAATATTTGCTCATGAATATGCTATATTCTATAGAATAGGAAACTACATTATTGAAGGTAAAGCCTCTCCTATAAATAGAGCCTTCATTCTCCACATTTCATTCATCCCAAGTTTTAGAGATTGAGAGCTTCTCTCTCTAGCTTGGCCGCCCATCTCTCCTTCTCTCTCTCTAAGTTTTTTTCGTTTTTGTTTTGGAACCTAGGTCCTCATTTGACCTAGCGAGTTTATCTCTTCGACTTCGAGACTTGTTCTTGAGTCGTAGTGTTTAAAAGTGCCCACATACTAATTCTTAATTTTCTCCAGTGATTATAGTGATATAAACTTTCGTGGTTGCTCGAGTTGGCGAGGAAAGAAGAGAGACGTGCTGCGAGGGAGACGAACGTTTTCAACCTTCCGAAGGCTCATCAACGTTCAAGCTTCTAAAAAGGTTAGTAAATTATTTATGCTCATAATTGTTTTTATTTACATGTGCTTGCTCTTTGTCTAGGTTAGTAAAATCGTTTTACTTGTCAAAAGAAAATTTTTAAAATTCCGCCGCTTACCGAAGCGTTAAACTTTTTCTTAAACCCTAGATTAATTCCAACAAATGGTATCAGAGCTATGGTCAAAGATATGCCTGTATATGTATTTAAAATTATGAGCTTGAAAATCGTTTTCAAAAGTTTCCTAATTTTGTGACAAGTTAGAATTGTTTTCTTAGATTTTTTTTTTAATTTATTGCTCTTGCCTTTAAATTAAAAATCATGTTGATTTTCTATTAGTTTGGGATGTTATTAAAACACATTAGAATCAGTTCTAAAAGTTTTTAATTTTTTATATTAAAAAACGTGTTTTTAAGTTTGAGAAAATTTGGAGTAAATTTTATGACTAGTTATATTGTCTTGCTAGTTTCTTTTATTTACTTGAATCGTTTTATGCTTGTTGTTATTTCTTTTTATTTCATGTTATTACCATGTTAATAAAATACAAATAAAAGCCTTAACAACTTCCTAAAACGTTCCGTTACACTCGATTCTTTGTACGCACTAAAAGACCGAACTTTAATTATTTTTGTTTTCTTCGAGCTGGAGTAAAACCCGCAGTAAAAGTGGTTTAACTCTCTACTCAGAAATCGAAATTTGATAATTCTTAAATCAAATTAAAGGTCTGTCTGTCCTTTTTCCAATGCCACCGGTTTTGGTTCAAAATGACATTGGAGCCGCCAATTATGGTGATTTTACTCCGAGGTGCGCGGTTGTTCCGAAAGTCCTGTTTTTTAGAAATTCGGATTTTCACCCTCACTACCATGAGTTATAGAACTCTAATGAGAAAATTTTATTGAGAAAAAATATTTTTTTATAAGATTATAAACATAATGTGAAAGATTAAAATGTTTTGATTTTTGAAAGTTTAATTGAAATTGATTTTTACAAAACTAGTTTGATTTTTGAAAAACCGTTTTCATTTTTAAACTTGAAAATATTTTGTCATCCAAATCAAATAAGTTTTCAAAAAATTTTCAAAACGATATCTATATCACATATGTTCAAAATCTATATGCTCTTGAAAATTTAAGTGGGAGGTCTCTTCGTAGACAAGCCGAAAATAAAAAAGATGTGTAATCTCAAATTTCCAAGTGTTCGAGTGAGTTGAAGTTCACACTTCCCTCATGCACTTTCCCCGAATAGAAAATAGGAAAAGATCCGAGTATGTACCTTGTGCCTTTATGCACTAACACTGCTCTGAACATGAAATCTAGGATTCTTTTCTAGTTGTCTGCTCTATCGCTCTATAACTAGGAAAACCGTTTCCGAACTTATAAGAGTCGATGTACCAACTCCAAAAACTAAGTGGGAGGGTTAACTTGTTGTTTGTAACCCACGATCCCCAACACTAATGAAAGAAGCAATTAACGTGAGACTAAGAGCCCCTCTTGTGGCCATCTCTTAAATGGGAGTACTCTAAGGCGTTTTTGCTTCGATCATTGCTCAATGAGCTACGTCCGAGAGTGAGACGATGAAGGCAAGGCCTCCCATTGGGTGATTGTTTTTCAAAGTTGACCTTTTGGACTAAGTGGTTGGTTGCACACTTAGGCTCAATCCCTAGTAATCCTCCCTTGAGGCTCTGTGAAAGGATGTGAGTGATCAAACCAATTTAAAAGGTGGCTAGTCAAAATTGGTGTATTAACATCTTGGCTAAGCATTAATGATGTGTCATTTACTTATAAATGGAGATTTTTTGCGGCCTTCTCTTGAGGGAGTAAATTATCGTTTGGTTTATAACACCTTTGGATTTTATCAAGTCTTAAATAAAACTTAAATCCTAAACCAAAGACTAATCATAAACTTGTTTCAACTTTTATAGGCAATATGTCTCTCAACCCTCTCTCAACCATTCTTTCCTCGAATAAACTCGAAAGCGAAAATTACGTCGACTGGAAACGTAACCTCGACGTAGTCCTTACTGTCGACAAGCACAAATGGGTTCTCACCACCCCCTGTCCTCAAACAAATGAAGATTCGACACAAGAGGAGAAAGACGCCCTGGCGGCCTGGCTTCGATCCGATGAGATTGCGAGGTGCTATATTTTAGCATCTATGAAAAATGTGTTGCAACAACAACATCGTGACATCGAGACTGCCACCGATATGCTCTACAATCTCCATGAGATGTTTGGAGGGCAAGGACGTCAAGTTAGACAACAAGCAGTCCGACAGTTTATGAACTGTCGCATGAAGGCTGGGACTGTCGTTAGAGATCATCTGATGCTGATCATTAGCTATCTAAACGAAATGGAGATCCTTGGATCTGAGATTGATGGGGAGACTAAAATAGACATAATCTTGGAAACTCTCCCCGAGTCTTTTGATACCTTCAAGCTGAATTACTCCATGAACAAGCTAGAGTACACTGTTACCGAGCTTATGAAGGAGCTTCAAACCGCTGAGGGACTCACTATGAAAAAGAGGGCTCAAGGAGAGGTACATGCTACTGCCTCCACCTCTGGATCTAAGAAGAGACCTCGCAAGGCCGAGAAGAAGAACCAACCTAAGGTTCAAATGAAGAAGAAGGCGCCAAAGGCTCTGAAGGTGGACAAGTCTAACGATAAGTGCCACCACTGCAATGAGCCTGGTCACTGGCGTAGGAACTGTCCTGCATACCTCAAAACCAAAGTAAAAGGTATTGTACTTATTACTAAAGCTTGTTTAGTAGCTGATAATGTATCATCGTGGATTATTGACTCCGCCGCTACTAACCATATTTGCTGCTCCTTAACTGGTTTTAGGAAAAGCAAAAGCTTAGAGGATGGCGACTTCTGCTTCAAGTGGGGTGATGGGAGCGTGGTGTCTACGAAGTCTGTGGGATCCGTGACGCTATCTTTTGAAGATCGCACTTTAAATTTGAATAATGTTTATTATGTTCCTTCCGTTGGGAAAAACTTAATATATGTTGCTCAACTTTTCGAGCAAGATTATTATTTAAAGTTTATAAAGAATGGAATTCGTATTTATTTTTCAAATTCTTTTGTCACTGATGCATGTATGAAGAATGGTCTTTTTTACATTTATCCCACTCAACCTTCTCTTTTAGACACCGAAATAGATAACGATCTAATTAGGGAGCCCAAGAGGATCAAACTTTCTGAATCCTCCGATCTAACAAAATCAACATACCTCTGGCACTTAAGACTTGGTCATATCACTCTAGATAGGATTAAGAGACTTGTGAGGGACGGTCCACTCCAAGCCTCTGCAATAGGTTCACTACCTACGTGTGAATCCTGCATAGAAGGAAAAATGACTAAGCGACCTTTCTCCGATAAGGGTCGAAGAGCCACTGAGTTACTTGAACTAGTACATTCTGATGTATGTGGTCCGCTCAGCCAACAGGCACGTGGAGGATACGAATACTTCGTTACCTTCACCGATGATTACTCGCGATATGGTTTTGTCTATTTGCTCAAACACAAATCCGAGACCTTTAACGTATTTAAGATCATTAGGGCTTTAGTGCAAAAGCAAACTGGCAAAGTGATCAAAACCCTTCGATCTGATCGAGGTGATGAGTATATGTCTGGAGAGTTCGATGACTTTCTTAAAGAAGAAGGCATCAATTCTCAGCTTACCGCACCTGGCACACCTCAACAAAATGGAGTGTCAGAGAGAAGAAACCGAATGGGTGCTGGCCGAGACCTCTGGGAGCTGAGCGGGACCTCGTGGGCCACAACTCCCCGGGCCGTGACCAAGGCGTCTCGGTCGCGGATGGAAATGTAGTAAACATTAATCGTTCTCGCTTGAAAAATGGATTCGAAGCTAGAGCACCAGTCTTGATTGTCGCACTAGATAGCAGCTGTCGGAGAGTCGAAAGGAACGTCAAGCTCAGTGAAAAGTGACCAGAGCCAGAGCACTTCTGTGGAAGCTTGAGCTAAGGCTTTGTATTCTGATTAAGTACTTGACCGGGAAACAACTTTTTGTTTGCGAGCTGACCACACAACCAATAAAATAGATGTAACCAGTGGTGAAACATCGATCATCAGAGCAGCAAGTCCAGTCGGATTGGTTTTAACATGAGACCGTAATACAGAGTTCCTTGAATAAAGCATAACACTCACTTGTAAACTTTCCAGTGTGTCTCGGTAAGAGAACTAATAAATTGACTCAGGTTATTTACGACGAATGAAAAATCCATCCTAATGAGCCTTAGTTACTGAAGTCCACAACAAGACTTCAATACATCATTGGGTTTGTACACAGAGCACTGCCATAATTCAAGGATAGAGACTTTGTCGATACCATTGGTGCTGGGCACGGCTTAGAACGTGTCACGACTCTCGAGCGTCAGCTCGTCCACGCTCCGCAACTGATCAACTCAAATCATACAAGACTCATTAAATAAATACATATTAAACAAAGTAACGCGAAAGGTTTATATATGATAAAGTAGTTTGCAAAAATCTAGGGAAATTTTTCACTTTCAATAAAAGCTTAGAGTCTTATAGTGACTCATATAAGAACGTAACGCTTTAACAAATAAAACAAATCCCCGGTTTATGAGACCCCATAGCCCATAGTTCAAGGCGATACGCGCTTGGTCTCGGTCTTCAACTCCGCTTCCCACTTACGAGCTTTTTCCTAATCTATATTACCAAGGGTCATAAAGCTATGAGTCGAATGACTCAGTAAGTGGGAGTCTATCTAGAAAAGAAAATAAATTAATTGCCATGTAACGTGCAAACAAGCACATAAATATACAGAATGAGCGTTGGATGAAGTTAGAATCTAATGCTAGAGCATGACCGATGCGTGGCCACACTTTACCTACTTACTTGCTGCCCCGCAAGGTCATACTCATCTCCTGCTACAACCTTTAGAACGACAAGAGACCAGCCTTAGACTTCAAGCAGCTGTCGTCCAGCGGCCTAGGAGTTTTATTGCTTGTCTGGTATCCACTAGTGGTACCATCTGTTGGAATTGATCTAGGATTAAGAAAAGATTTAACGCTTCGAGCAAATGGCGGAATTTAAAATTTTTTCTTTTTAAACGAGTAAAACGATTTTACTAACCTATACAAAGAGCAAGTACATATAAATTAAAACTATTAATGAGCATTATATGTGTACTAGCCTTTGAGAAGCTTGAATGTTGAGAAGCCTTAGGAAGGTTGACACGTTCGTCTCCCCTCGCAGCAGTCTCTCTTCTTTCCTCGGAAACTCGAGCAACCACAAAATTTTCTATCACAAGAATCACTCGAGAAAGAAAGGAATTAGTGTGTGGGAACTTTTAAACACGACGACTCAAGAACAAGTCTAAGAGTCGAAGAGCTAAAACACTAGATCAAATGTGGACCTAGGTGCTAAAAAAGCGAAAGAAAACTAGAGAGAGAGATGACATGGGCGGCCACAAGTTCTAGAGAGAGAGTCTCTCAATCTCTAACTTATGTGGAATGAGAAAACAATGAGAATGAAGCCTCTATTTATAGGGGAGGGATTACCTTCATGAAGGTAGTTTCCTCTTCTATAGAATATCACATATTCATGAGCAAATATTGTCTCTCTTTCTCTACATGTGGACGTCCAACACATGCCATGCAAGTCCTTGGATTTGTTTCCTCTTTTGTTTTCTCCTTAGTTTTGGCCGAAAATTCTCTTTCCATGTAAAGGGAATTTATTTCATCTTTTTCTTTTGGCAAATATCTTCATACATTAATGCACAAAATAAACTCTCTTTCTCTCTTGGGTTTGGATGAAAATGAGGCTTCTAGAAGGACCTTCTAGATGTTTCTTCATTTGTTCATGACAACATAAGAAAAGCCCATTAAGAATTTTCAAGTAAAATTCTATGAAATGAAATTAATCCTCGATGCCCAAATTCATCAGTATGGCCGAGTGGTTTAAATCATTTGTCATCATATGACAATGTCAAAAAAATTATTGACATTCATTTCGTCTTATGTCCAAAAGGACAAAAATACTCTTTAGACAATTTTCGTAAAACTTGTCTCGTTCTTGTTTTGACTTAGCTTCTAGTTTAACTATTCCTACTCGATATGATTTGTGACAATGACCTCATGGATCCAAATGAACAAAGCTTGAGCTAAAATACTTGGACTCAAAAGTTCACAAACCTTTTCCAAGTTTAGCTTAATGTCAACTGACTCCACTAAAGAGTTGACACTGAGAATCTCTCGGTTCAAATGAATTTATTATCTACTCAATAATTCAACTAAATTGTGATGAGTGGATCCACTGAATATTATATATGTTTACCCTTCATGGATATCATCAGCTAGTCGGGATTTACAAAATTACCATTTTACCCTTCTAGATGTTATTTTCTCAACTCTTTTGTCGCTTGTGAATAAGCCATAAACAATGTATTGACGATGAGCAAATAAGTCACATTGTTTCATCCAAAAGAGTCATGACTCAATTTGGACACTTGCCAGTTCATTTATTCACATTCCTGGGAACAAAGCATGAGGTGATATACATTGCATTTCAGCAATCTTGTACATGAATTCCATATCTATAGGATCTTCACAAAGTTACTCATGACATCTTCATAACTTAGTACTTCACCAATAGGTCCTGTTAAGAATCACATAGTGAATTCGAACTCCGAATTTCTCAAATGAGAATACGTAAGCTATGAAATGGCATGTCTCATTTCAGGATTGAGGTAAGCATGATGCAATGCATACATAGTGACTTCGAGACATAAGAGGTTAAATGGTTTGTTCTTATCTTGTGTCTAGAAGTGCACTGGTCAATTCAGTACCTTCAGAAGATACCTAGAAGAACTATAGAGTCTCCAACTCTCAATGTCCCATAACCAGACATCATAGATTCTCCTAACAATTGTACTGAGATCAATAGTCCTTTGATCCTTAGATTACGAATATATTGTTTTAAGCAAACCATGAAGAGTTTGTTCATGCAAATCTACATTTGTCTCTTCATATGTTGTTAAGTTTGTTTATGGACTAAAGACTAAGGTTTTATCATAAAGCTTCAGACAAGGAAGAATGAATGAACGTTTCAACTTTTATTAATAAATAAGCAATTACAAACAAGAGTCTTCGTGAGACTTTATTACATCAAATATACATAAGTAAATACTACAACTATTCTTGTGGGCACCATTGACAACACCATCTTCATCTTCACTCATTGTGGTCGTGGCAGCTCCCCTTGAGTACTCAGCGCCATTTGGACCGACATAATACTCGATACAAGTCAATGACTTGTAGGTACCACTAACAACAGCGCATTATGTTTTGGGTACTCTGCAGTACACAGAGTACACGCCTATGCTACTTACAAGAGAGCAACTCAGGATAAACCCCAAAAGAATTATGATTAAAGACATAAATGCCCCCTGAACTACAACACTTGTTACAACTTGCTTCTTGTATATAAAATTGACTTGTTTTCCCTTTAATATCATGTGTAGTGTCATTATAGTCCTTCCGCTAACAGATTCTCGCTAACCGTCAGTAAAGTAACACGTGGTTGTCACGTGATGGTCAAAACAAAGGCATTTTTGGTAAGTCCAAATTCATATTAATCTTAATATGATTACTTTTAACTCTCCCGATCGACTTTCCCCGGTACAAAATTCTCGTAAATCTCCCAGCATCTTCGTTCTCCTTAACCAATCCCTAAATTTCTTCGCTTCTATCTTCTAAAACAAACTCTAGTTTCCAATGTTCATAGTTTCCACGCAGTTGAGACTCAAACTATTGTCGGGTTTCGAATCCATACCCAATGAACTATTGGTAACAACAAAGCCAATATGTTCATTATCATCACCACCACCACCACTGCGATCATCAGCGGCTAAGATCAAGTCCTTACATTCAGCGACGATCTCGGCCGTCGATTTCCACACGGAGGTTTCGATGTCGTCTGTCGCTTGACCGACCAACTCGAGCGACTCCTGCGTCACCGCGTGGAACATACAGTCGAGAGTTGAGTACGATGAGCAGATCCTGAACCGTCTCTGGTCCGAGCTCCGTTCGAAAGAGCCGACAGAAAATGGTTAAGCATATACCCGTTTTTGTGCCAGTGAATAGTCGTTTCGTTTGAAGCGACAATGAAGCATCTCTTCCTTGAAATCGAAATTAGGTCCCTTTGATTTCATGAATTTACATGAATTTGAAATCGAAATTGGGGTTTCCAGTGGATTAGGGGTTCCAGGTTCAAGTTCAGTGACGATTGGGTATCATGATTTGCTTCCCATTATTTTTTTTTGCTGATAAATTAACGGAGTGTGTAGTTGTTCATTTCACTTCGGATGAAGAAGAAGAAGAAGAGAAATAGGGTACGCAAATAACACTGTTGTGAATATTGATTAAATCAAGTTTGGTACGCAAACAACATCTGGAATGGCGATCTTGCTCTTAATACCAAATAGGTGAATAATACTAGTCTTTACAAATTGGTTCATCGCTCTGTTCCGTTGAAATGATTTTATCAGTAAACACTTCAAGCAAAGTAGAGAAAGAGAGTGAAAAGTATCAAATGTTTGTTTTTTTTTTTTTATTATTCATAAGAGCATTTTGATAATTTTGTGTGTTTAAAATCTCACGCGTCAAACACATATCAATTTAACTGACGGATTGAGCGTAAAATACAAAGAAGGGGTGTAATGATATTTAAAAATGATATTGATGGGTAAATTAGTCGATTTTATATTACGAGGGGCAAGTTGTAGCAAGGGCTCTAGTTCATGGGGTATTTATGTCATTAATCCAAAGAATTATAGTTTCCCTTTTATGCTTGTTAAGTGTTTTAAGTTGAAGACCTGGGATGCGACTCCCGGTACTTCTACCCTCAATTCGAATTCGAGAGTCGATTTATGCTCTCATGTCTCCCCCGTTCTAACGGGTCAAGCAAAGAACTTAACGGAGTAGCTATTTCACATAACAAAGACCGGGTTCCCACAAATCTACGTTTGAACTTATCAAGAAAACCCGCACTACGTTTTTCAGAAAAGTGGCCAAAACCTTAATCATTGAGCTTATTCATTTTTAAGGCTATCACATACTCTTGTTTACTATCACATAAATATACGTAAAACATATTATTCCCTTGGTAAGTAGTTGACCTATGTCTCGACACTAACCCAAAATCCACGCTCATAGCCTCCTGATCTCGACGCTTGACCTTGCACGATTCCTAAGATTCCTATAGCATATCGAGCGAATTAGGACTCCTAATCACCAACTCAGAAGAATCGAAGAGAGAAGTGTTAACTGCCGGGGATAACGAGTTTCGGATTGTGTTCAAGAATCCAACTCACTAACTCCTCGAACCTTGAAAATTTAGTTCTTATTTAAGACTTGAGTTATCAGTACCAACCGCGATACCCAACATATTTCCGCATTTGACTCAAATCGAACACTTGACGATTTGTAAACTCCAATTATCCACGTTAATACACGTCTTGAATAATTAAATCTAGAAATTCTACAATACAAGATTTCTAGATAACCTTTTATCGAAAACTAAATTCCCGAGCGTAATTAAACCAAATTTATATTACTTAATCCAAAACAATCAAGATATCTACGAAAATCTAGGAGTAACTAGACGCTGACGAGCGAACGTAACTCGTGGTTTAATGTCGATTTCTTCTTTTTCTTCTATCACCAGTTTCGTCGAGCCTGATAGTGTCGATACTTGTCCGCTATGTCTCGGCTCATCTATATACACACTGTGAGTTTCAAACACGAAATACAAAAAATCAGTCTCGAGTTCGATAACAACACCGATCACTCGGTTACTCGACGGGACCCGAGAAAACTCAAGATAAGCCAATCCAAACAAAACCAACATAAACAACAAAGACTCGTCCAAACAAAATTTTGAGAGTCACACAAGCAGCCTGTTAAAGTAACAAGCAAAATTAGGCCACAGAAGATAATAAAACAAATACAAACAGACCCTCTCGGCCACAATCCAAACACGAGAGCAAGACTTGTCAAAATCGAATCCTCACAGAATATTACCAACCCCGAAAATAGACAAATCTGAAAACCATTCAATAAGATAATCCATTATGAACTCAAGCTCGAAAAAAAAAAAAAAAAAATCTCAGCGTAATGATTGATATCAAATCAAGCAGCAAAACATTTATTTCAGATTCGGTTTCAATAATCTCAAATCCGACACTAGCTAAATAACGCATCATAACTTTAGCTACACAAATCAAAATTCAACGATTCTAGTTTCATAATAAAGCTAGATTCTTTATCTTTCCAATGAGATATTATAAGCCACATTTGAATGAAAAAAACTATCTCAAAAACAGCCGCAATTCACCGTCGCTGTTCTGGAAATTCACTTTTCACAGATTCGAAGCAGCATTTTCGGAAAATCCTAACTAATTCTACACACAACGGATTTTCATGTTCTTGGAAATTTTAGAAAGGTGACGTCTACTATCCAAGAAAAATACTTAAGCAAATAATCATAGAGCAGATTAGACTGTCCACATCCGTTTCTACACGTTGTCTAGATCAGTTTATAAAACCATAATAAAATTTCGGGAAATCATTATCAATCCAAGCTACGACAAGCAAGTACATGCTTCATAACAACAAATTCAGCCACGACCATACAAAAACAAGCGACCAAAACCGTGCTCAACTAAGCCACAGATTTGGTTTTCGGATTGAAAAACCAAATCAACTTCTATAACATAATTTCTACAGAGAACAACACAAAACCAAGTCCATATCCCCAAGGAATGAACCAGAGAAGAAAGCCCCAATTTTCAGAAATTAAGAGCCCTAAATTTCGGATTCCAATTTGGGAAAAATCAAATTCTCACCGAATTCCGTGAGATTACGCTTTCTCCAGTGTTCTCTCTTTCTTTTGCTGCGATTCCTCTCGGTCCGACGTCCTAGGCTTGGTGATCAGGGTTCGTGGAGATTCGACGAAGCTTGGTCTTGTGGTCATTGTTCACGAGCTCTGCTTCTCTTTTTTTTTCTTCTTGCTCTTTATTGTGCAGGTGGCAGTCACGAATCAGACGAAGGAAGAGGAAGAAGAAGGTCGAAGAAGATAAGATGAGGAGAGAGAAGAGAGTTTGTTTTTATATGAAACCTAAGTTTCATATTTACTCATTCAAATCCCTCATTTTTCTCACTGCCTTTAAATGACCCCAACTTCGAAATTTATTTTAAATGGGTCCTGATAAATTATTACAACTAAGTCCTAATCGTAGAATTGTTTAATTAAATCCATAGCCGAACGGATAATTATATGATTTGAACCGAGAATTTTCTCTTTCGTTTTCGATTAATTCAAGTATATTTAAGGTTTCTCGGAAATAATTCTCGTTCTTGAGAATTTATATATTAAATTAATTTCCGGAATGTCTCCTCGGAATATAATTTATTATTCGAGACAAACTCGATAAATCCTTTACTTATTCCGAGATTTCTCATTACCTTAACATATTTTAAATTAATTCGATAAACTTCTTGGACCATAACTCACTCAAGAATTTAGTTGTAACAACGGAAGCTCATTTATTAAACTTGAATTTACAAGTTGAGTGATTCAAGAGTTTATACTTTACAGAACGTACCATATTTAATTTGACTAGAAGGTCATATGTGTACTTCGACTGTGAGAGGTATAGATCAGCTGAGTTTCGAGAAGCTTCAAAACCAAGGATATGAGTTGAAGATCCAAGAGACCCTAGTGATGTAAGAGCAAGGGTGGAGTTGAGATCTTTGATGACTCGAGTGACGTGACTTTGACAATATCCAGTGATGAGGATGTCATCAACGTATACAAGAAGAAACACAGTCACTCCATTGCTTGTGAAGTGGAAGGGCGTCGGCCGGCCCAATAGATACCAAGGCCTTAAGCGAGAACTAATAATTAGGCCTCATCATATATATATATATATATATATATATATATATATATATATATATATATTAATGCAAATAGTACATATACATATCATTTTGGTCTCTAAATTTTTTTAGATCATTTTGGTCAATAAACTATTGGATTTGAAATATTTTTGTGCTTTTTCATTTTTTTTAATTCAAAACATAAACAACTTAAAACATATTTTTAAACTAAAACATCGTTTTAATTTAACAAAAGAAAATAAATAAATTGTATATCCTAAAACATTAAATATAGATTAAACATTTTTAGATTTTTAGTGTTTTTTATTCTAATAATGGGTTTTTAAAATTATAAATAACCTATTTTAGTATGTAAATATGTTAAATATTTTTATTAAATAAATACTGCTATAATCACAAAAGATAGGGAGTATTTGCTCCAAAAATTTTAAAAAGTATTATGACAAAAAAAAAAACCCTATAATATTGACCGTGTTTTCTATAATTTCAAGGTTTTAAATATCTCAATTGTGGCTATATAATCTAACAAAATAAGTGACTGGGAAAAAATAAATAATGGGGCCTTATCACAATTAATGGATGGCTGGACACATATAGCATAATGAGGCTCATTTATCACAATTATCAGAATCTCATAACAGTTAACCAACCGGATTGCCATATATTCAACTACATTTTAACATAGAAAATAATAATAAAATAGGCCTCATTTTGGGCCTTTTATTTCTCAAAATTTCTGAGGCCTTAAGCAATTGCTTAAGTGGCTTACATGTTGGGTCGGGCCTGACGTGTCGCACTTGCTATTGGTGAAACCCCACGTGATCAAGTATTGAGCCGGGCCTGACGTGTTGCAGTTGCTATTAGTGAAGCCCCACGTGATCAAGTATTGATGTAGCTTGTCATATAAAGCTCTTGGTGCATGGTTAAACCCATGAGTATTTTGACCAGCTTGCATGCGGACTCAGGTTGAGCAGAGTCGATGAAGCCTCCCAGTTGGCGCAGATACACGGTTTCATGTAGATAGCCGTTCATGAACCTATTTAAGTTATACAGTGAAAGATGAGTCATCAGTTCAGAATAAATAACTCGTCATGAAATTATACATAATTACAATATAGAAGACAGAAAAATACATTAAATTGTATAGGATAAAGTAAAATTTGGAGGTTGACAACGCATAATAAACATTATGCGAACATTCTAGCAAAAAAAAAAAAAAAAAACCGTTGTGCGGACAATATGAGAGTCTGAGAGATAAGGACATAAGTCAGCATGGGGACGCGACTCCTGTTAGGAAGTGTTACTGTTACTGATCTCCATTATTAATGATATAGTTACATTTAAATTTACTTAAACTTGTGGTACCTAGGATAACTTAGTGGTAATTTCACACCACATCTCGTGTGGAGGTCGTGGGTTCAATCCCCACTACTAAAGAAGTAAATTCGGTTAATTAAATATTTATTTTTTATTTTTTAATTGAACTTAACCGGATAAAATTGACTGCACAATTAATTTTAACTAAATTTTAGGTTAAAATTAATTATTCGGTGAATTTTAACCGAGTATATTATAGGTTAATTGAGGTTAACCGAATTTTCTCAATAAATAACGTAATATAATTAATGTTGTAGTTATTGCTGATATAAATGAGATTGTCGCAATCAAGGCGTATAATTATTTTAAATTAGCATACGTGAATATAAACTCATAATCTGAATGTCAATGAAGTGCATTTAATTTGCACAATTACTTATGATGTTTAATAATATTAATATTTTTTATATTATACGTTTTCCTTAAATAGAGCTAAAATAATTAAAGTGCATTAAGTTAGAATTGTTTATTTGTGTCTAAATTATATAGATATTGTTGTCGGTCGTTTTCGGAAAACCCGAGACGCCAAGAAGGCACGTCGCTCAAAGGGCCGATGGTCAGGCCGGAGGTCCTGAAGAGCGGCAAATCTTCAAGCCCTCGCCCAAACTCCTGACTCCTCGAGTCGAGCTTCGCTCCTCGAGTCGAGCCTTGAGTCAATCTCCTCGAGTCGAGCTTCGCTCCTCGAGTCGAGCCTTGAATTGTTCCTCGAGTCGAGCCTTTAATTGTTCCTCGAGTCGAGCCTCGAGTCATTCTCGAGTCACTCCTCGAGTCAAGTCGCTAGTCGCTCTCGTCGAGTCGAGCCTTGCTCCTCGAATCGAGTCACTCTCGTCAAGTGGAAAGCTTCATATTTCACGTGGGAAGAATGATATTCGAAGGCCCGCAAAAGCCCGGCAAGGCGAGCCGTTCATCACGCACATTTTCACGCTATGCCGGCCGGCCGTGCAGCAGACGGCGCGCCGCGCGCTCCATGCGCCGCGCCCGGTGACCCTCGCGCCGCGCCCCATGACCCGCGCGCCGCGCGCCGCTCTTTGTGCGCCGCGCGCGCCGTGCGCCTCCACTTGATGGCATGCGCGATCCTAGTCCCACATGGACGAAAAAGGGACCTTCTAAGGCCCCCAAACACCTATAAATACCCTCTCTTATTGAGGGGAAAAGCCATCCCATTGAATCCTATTCAATACACAAAATTCTCTTCATCTCCTATCGACACACTCGATTTCTTACTCGCCTCTGCTTCTCTAGATGCCATATTTGGCCTGAAGCAGACTCTCTTCTCCCTCCCTCGTTCTCAAAGGTTCCGAAGCACTCACGGGGACTACCCGGACATCGCTCCCTTTGACCGAACGTTCTCCGGTGCTCAAGCACGCCCCTAGGGTTCTCGCCTAGAGTTACCCTCGCGCGTCTAACACGCTAGACGCCTACGCGATCTCTGAAGTTCTGAGACGCTGCCGAGGACTCCTCGCGCCCCGTCTCCTTCGTCGAGCACGCCTCTCCGCCAAGGCTCCGCGCCTCATACTGCGTCCTACACGCTTGAACTACGTATTGACCTGATCCCACGCACGGGTACGTAGGCAGCCGACAACCAAGGCACGGTCACTCCTCCTCCTCACCCCCTACCTCTCCCGAGAGGCGGGTTGATCGGAGAAAACCCTAGCTCGAGACTATCGAGTTCACACTCTTGGCCCGGGTGCGATCACTTGGTCCGGCCTTGGATCGAACCGCCCGAGGTTTTAAATAGTTGTTCATTTTCGTGCGACAACAGATATTGAATATTGAATTTGATATTTATGTAGAAAATGAGTACGTGTGGAATTGAATTTTGGTTTGAGTTTATGTTGGATTTGAGTTAGAATATTTGATTACCTTGAGTTTGAGTTGGAATTGAGTTAGAATATTAGATTGAATTTCGGTTTTAGTTTGTGTTGGAATTGTTTTGAATTGAAATTGAATTTCGGTTTAAGTTTATGTCGGAATTAGTTTGAATTGAAATTGAATTTCGTTTTGAGTTTGTATTGGAATTGGTTTGAATTGAGATTATGTATAATTTTATTTTTTCATAGGTTATGTCTACTACAACCAAGGAAGTGGATAAAAAGGTAAATTAATTACATGTTATTTGAAGTATTTCATTTACACGAATATTTGTTTTCTAATGTTTTTTGTTGTTGTAGTAGACAATAACAAAAACCTTGCCTCCGACCACAACCCACATCTCCGACAACTTCATTGACTCACCACGCCCCATGCTCGTCGTCTTCACTCCGTGTAAGTATTTTTTTTTATTTAATTTGTATTTTTATGTTTAAATTAGGTTAGAATTGTTTATTTGTGTGTAAATTATATAGATATTGAATATTGAATTTGATATTCATGTAGAAAATGAGTGTGGAATTGAATTTTGGTTTGAATTTATGTTGGATTTGAGTTAGAATATTTGATTACCTTGAGTTTGAGTTGGAATTGAGTTAGAATATTAGATTGAATTTCGATTTTAGTTTGTGTTGGAATTGTTTTGAATTGAAATTGAATTTCGGTTTAAGTTTATGTCGGAATTAGTTTGAATTGAAATTGAATTTCGGTTTGAGTTTGTATAGGAATGGGTTTGAATTGAGATTATATTTAATTTTGTTTTTTCATAGATTATGTCTACTACAACCAAGGAAGTTGATAAAAAGGTAAATTAATTACATGTTATTTGAAGTATTGAATTTACACGAATATTTGTTTTCTTATGTTTTTTGTTGTTGTGCGTATAAGGATTTTTTTTTTTCGGATTTCAAGCTTGACAACCAAGGAGCCCGAAGTAACAGTCAATCAAAGTTTACGTACAATTGAAGAAGTCATATACACCGGATAACTTAGAAAAAGTTTGAGAAGAGTGGGTATTTTACGTACAAACTTTTATAGAATGTGAATATTAGTTTGATTTTGGATGATATAGATATTTGTTTTGGATGTTTTTTTTTTTTATATATATTTGGTTTTGGATGTTATGAATATTTTGTTTTGGATATATAATTTCATTTCAGGTTTTTTAATTAGAAAACTAGAAAAATAGCTCTCAGGTACAATTTCGCCGCGGCAACGTGTATAGTTCGCCGCGGCGAATCTTTCCACAACGGTACAATTGTACCGTTGTGGAAAGATTCGCCGCGGCGAACTATACACGTTGCCGCGGCGAGATGTTTAAATCTGTTAAATTTTTCCACAACGGTACTGTACCGTTGTGGAATCATTACACAACGGAGGATTCCACAACGGTACAGAACCGTTGTGGAATCATTCCACAACGGTACTGTACCGTTGTGGAATCCCCTGTTTGTAGTAGTGGTACATCGTAGATTCGCTTTTCTACATTGGAAAAAGATCTGAAAGATTTCAGATTTGAGTTTGTGGAGTGGAAGAAACAGTTGTCCACGGAAATGCGTGCCATTTCAGCAACCATGAAAGAGGTTGTGGACAAGAAACAAGTACAAGTCTCTCAGGAAGATGATTTTGTCAACCTCCAGAAATATGAAGAGGATGTGAAGGAGAAGGAAGAAGAGAATATGAACGAAGAAGAAGAGCACGAGAACAATGGGACAGATGTTCCCATGAAGGACGACGATGTCGAAGAGAAACAAGGAAAAGAAGAAGAAGAAAAAGAGAACAAGGAAGATGATAAGGACAAGGGAGATTTGACCAACGACGAAAAAACCGAGAAAAATGATGAAGATCAGCCATCTGATGGAGGCAAATGCAAAGAAGATGATCTTCAGAAGAAAAAAGATGATGGTGAAGACGACGAAGACGGTGGGAGAGGTCCTGAAGATGAAGGGCTAAAAGAAGTAGACGGGAACCAGACGCAAGCTGATGGCAGCGAGGACTAGACCCGAGCCGAAGAGACCCATGAGTCTAAAACGCCTATGCCAGGTCCAGAGGCAGTTGATGAGGTATGTTCCTCGTTGTTGAAGATTCCTGGAAAGCTCATAATAATTTCGTTTTGTGACTGTATTGCGATGAAATATGGAGTCATGCTGAAGCTTTCGTTACAACGTTGGTCACAAACACTGTATTGAAATGACTATGTATGAGGGAGCTTACCAGAATAAAGAGCGAAAAGAGTGTCAATGTGGGAGCTTCTGCGCCGCAACGGGCAGAGAGAGACAGCGGCGAAGGTGGGTGGCCTTGGAAGATGACGGACGGTACGAACTAAGAGAGAGACGAGGGATGGCCGTCAAGTTAGAGAGTGAGGAGGGACAATGAGACACGACGCGGACGCCGGACGCCGGCTGAGATCCAGACACCCGGACGACAATGAGACACGACGCCAATGGAGGAGATGCGACGGAGACAATGGAGGAGATGAAACGGAGACAATAGAGGAGATGAAACCAATAATAAATGAAAGAAAAAAAAGAAAGAAGGAGAGATGAGAGTAGGGTTTAGTTTTTGAGATTCTTTACCAAAAATAAAAAATAAAAATAAATAAAGATATAATGGTAATTACATAAATAGAAATAAATGAAGAGATCCTATTGCTGACCTCTTAAAAAAAACGTCCAAAAAAGTCATTTGGTCATTTTTTTACTCTAGTTTTGGGAAACTCCCTAGTATATATACACTACGACATATACTTCAGCCCTTCAACTTAAGGCCCATTTGATAGTAATTATAAACTTAACGGCCCATTAGTTAAAGTCCACTAACATTTCAGTTAGCCTTGCAAAAAGGAAGAAATATAATTACAAGTTAGAGCTCAGTTTAATATGTTAGGGTCCCACGTCGAGAATATGTCATACTATCGAGACATGTAAGGTTACACATGACTGGAAGTTGTTCTAAACTTCTAATATATATTAAAATTATAGAAGTTTTATATTTAAAACTAATTAAGTTTCCAAGCAATAATTTAGCATCGACAGCACTGTTTAATTTTTCTCACACTTCTTTATGTTAACTTTCAATTTAAACTGACTATCATCTAACTCATCACACAACTATCGACTGAATGTTATGATGTTCCAAAAATATAGAGTTTTGGCTGACGTGGAGCATTTTAAATAATTTGCTATATTATTTTATTTAAATACTAGTTTAAATAAATAAATAAAAGTATGTCTTTCACATCGATTAATATTTAAAAATGACTTGTATGAACTGATTATATCCCCATTATTTTTTGGAAAAATGATATGAAATAGCCCATTCAAACTATGACTTTTGCAAAATAGCCATAGTTTCATTAGGTATAGCAAAATAGCCAATTTAAGAGTACTACGACTTTTAATCCTGCATCGATTAATTTTAATCCAGCCTTCATAAAGCTTACATTCTGTTTATAGTTCGTTGGGATTAAATTTAATCCAGTCTAGATTAATCTTACTTGGACTAGTTTGCTTATAGTTGACAAACTATGGCTATTTTGCAAAAACTTAAGTTCTATTTGGCTATATAGCCGCTTGACCCTTATTTTTTCAATCTAAGAATTCTAACATCCATCACCAGCTATTATTTTTTCTCTAAAAAAACTTCATATATTTTTAATTTTAGCTGCATGACATTATCTTATTTATCTGTTTTAATTTCAACTACATATCTTTAAAGAATTGTAATTTAATTTATTTTATTTTATAGTAATTATTTAGGACATGAATGCCACTTTCAGCTTTTAGAGAGTCTCGCATTGCTTCCGCATGATCAACTCTTTTAAGCAAAAAGTCACAACTCTCAATTACTGTATCATTTTAGTGAACCAATGTTGAAGGAAAAAGTTTTCCAACTTGGTTTTTCCAGTTCCTTTTTCTTTTTCTCTCTTCATTTTTGTGTACTATTCATTACTTGAGGTCATTTCAGTAAATTAAGATCGACAATGAATCTGGTTTCTGGTCAATGAATATATATATATAAATATAAGCGTGTCATACATTATACAAGAAACCAGATTCATTGACTTGTACCCGTTGACTTCTCGGCATTCATGCTTGAATTTAACATCGTAGCAAAATTTCAACTGGGTGGTCAATTATGAACCCCATGCAATTCAATTCTCCAATGAAACTTGGACAAGATTGACTCCTTAATCACATCAACCGCAAAGAACGTAATTAATGAATAGCGGATGTTTTCTCGTTTTTGTTTTTCATTTTTTTCGTCGAACTTTTTTTTTGAAGCATTCACGGGAAAATATACTTTGACTGCAAAATTTCTAGAACGAATTCATATAAACTAATTTGTACAATATTCAATTCAAATATGTAGTTCCACCGTGTGATTTCCGAATCTGCCTTTTACAAGAAAAAAAAATCAATGAATGTCCTAATGTGTCCTATGGTTAAACAACTTCTTAAATATTTTTTATTTTACAAACACGAATGTGAGAAACAATACAAATTTTCTGCGTAACGCTCGACCACACTTTGTATAATTTTCGATCCCGTTGGTCAAAATTGAAATATGAACGGCTCGACGCATATAATTTTCAACTAGTCAATATTTATGAGGAGGTTTACTATGGACCAGACAAGCATGATGCACATGTTAAACCTATATTGAAAAGATTAATTTTATATAAGTTATTCATCTTGCAAATGATAACTCAATTGGAGAAATCTTCTAATTACGAACTATGATAAGATCGCCCGATCTTTGGACATATGACAAATAGTGTTCTTGCTCTCACGGCCAACATTGAACTTCATCATATCACAATCGACCATCCTCTGAATGCCATTCTCAAAATCCTTCATTCTTATTTTCAACTCAAGATCACCGTTCGTTAAAAATAGAGAAAATAGCGGCAAAAATATGTAATATTTATGGATTGTATCACTTATATACTTATTGTTTAAAAGTTGCGGGATAAATACTCAACATCAATTTTTTTGTCTCTCTGTTACTACTAAAGATGTTAACTTGAATGGAATGACACATGTCAACATCGTGTCATTTTGATAAATCAAAATTTAATTAATTAATTTATATTATATTTAAACATAATATTAAAAAAATCATAAAAAATCCAAATTCAAATAATTGTAATTACGAAAATGTCTAAATCTATATATCAATTTAAAATAGATATGATGATATTTCAAATAATTGTATTTATTTAAATGCTTATGTTTTTTTCGAGCCAATTTATATAATTATTTACATAGGATTTAAATCATAGCGTTTTGAATCAAGTATTCAAGTTAATTTCTCTTTATTTATGACCCTACTTAACTTAATGTCTAAATTCATCACATAGGTGTGTATTTTTTTTTTTTTTTTTTTAAGATTATGCAAAAAATTAAAACTATTTTTTAATCTTTTTAATATATATATAAACAATAAAAATTATTTATTTATATTTTTAATTTATGAAATTACCTGATGTTGCACGTGTCATTCCATCCAAGTTAACACATTTAATAGTAACAGAGAGACAAAAAAATCGACATTGAGTATTCATCTCGTAACTTTTAAAAAATAAGTATATAAATGCACAATTCATAAACATTAAGTATTTTTATTGTCATTTTCTCTTAAAAATATATCTTTAGCTCAAATTCTCCGTTCTTCCAAAAGTATTATTTTAGTACAGCAATTCCCAAATTGTTCATATAAGACAACCAAATCATTAGTTTATCTTCCAAGTACTCTTTACAATTGAAATGTTGCTTCTCCTAGTTGATTAATGCCAATTAAAAGATTGCTTTTACTATACGATAAGACATAATCGATTATTAATTATTTTATTTGATATGATATAGTTTGCATTAAATATTCAGACGTAGATTTGTATGATATCCTAGTTAAAGGGCCAACAAAATACTGATGTGTACTCTCTATCCTTGAAATAAGATCAATTGAATTGCAAATTTGAAATAGGTACACCTACTGGCTTGAAACATTTTAATTGAATTAAAATTTTCTTTTTTCAGGACATGAAGTAATAAATGAAAAATTGAAAGAAATATGTTTTTCCTTTTTGTTGACTAAATGAAGATTGGAAAAGTCTGGATGAATCACTTAGTCCAAGTCAGAATGGAGACTTGGACTTATCCATGGATATTTATTATTCAGTTAGCGTTTTCCTTCAGAAAAGTTTGGGGCTAAAATTAAATGCCTTTCAATAATAGAACCTAAAATATGCGTCTGAAATCTAACTCCAATAAATAGTCTAACTGATCATAACCTCCATTCCCAGAAAAATAAATAACATAATCAAATTACATACATGAAAAACCACAATAGGAACCAGGATCCAACCAATATCAAACATTAGTTATTAAATATTCTATTTTCTAGACAATGTCACTGTTGAACTAAAGCCAAAGACAAGGAAATGAGGTATACTAAAATATGTAATAAGTTATTGGACTATCTAAAAAAATGACAAAATGAAAACTAACAACCTTCAAGTTGTGCAAACTGGCTCATTCTTATGTACCCCATTTGGTAGTGTGCGTATGAGAGATACGTCACATGTTCTTAACCATGTGTTGGAATTTTTATGTGGACTAATATAACCATAATGTAATTCTATAATCACAAACATTGATTGAAATGCCTTTTAATCATTAGATAAACCATAATGGGATGGTTAATAGTTTTTTTAGTTAAATTAGAGGCATATGGTAGTACCCAAATGACTATGTGTTGGCTCATTAAGCCATAACCCACCTCTCATTAAGCCAAATAATGAAAGATGGCCATAAGAGAATCACTACCTAATCTTTGAGGTATGTTCATTAATATTATTAAATGTTCTAAATAGAATGAAATCTTGGAATTGTATGAGCATAGATTAATTGTGTTGTCTATTATTCAAGTATGCTCATCATATTTGTTTTTTTTAAGAGTTGGTATCAGAGTCTGCTCAATTGTTTTTAGGGCTTAATCTTCATTTGTTGAACTCCTCTTCTCAAACCTGGTTGTTTATATTTTAATTTTTTTTTAGAGTTATATAGGTATATAGCCACGCGGCTATAGAGGTTTTGGTTTTATCCAACTTTTTGTTAATTTTTGTTAATAGCCAAATCAATCTATTTATAGCATGTTAAAAGATGTGAATGACCTCAAATAACCTCAGTCAAATTCCCGCCCATTATTTTCAGCCTATTAATTTAAATGGAAAACAAATATTCGGACATAACTACTCGCACAAATTGAGGGAAGATTTAAAACTCAATAAATACACATAAAACAAAGTGTCTCTCTCTCCCCTCTCATTCAGTGTTCAAAGAATAAAAAAAATGATGAACGGTTTTTTTTTTCATGATCCGATTGATTGGCTCAGTCGACTCAGATCCATCGCCGTCGAGAGCGAGGCCAATAGACGGTCGATCTGATCCTCCGACGTCGCTGAATTTCTCGCCTCGATCGTCCTCTTCGGAGATTCCGAGCGCGAGAAAGCTTTTTCGGTCCTCTGTAGCCTCTGCCTCTCGGAGGCGGTGATTAGGTCGATGGCGGTCGGAAAGGAATCGGAATTCGTAATTAATGGTGGTTAGATGTTGTTTTTTTAAGAAAAATTAGATCTATATATGGGTTAATGGGTCTGTATATATACTAATAGGGCATGGCCCCTTTTTATTTTTGGTCAATTCCATCCAATATTGTAAATACGACGTTGATTTACAGTTAATACCAATTGTTTCATCGTAAATGCATTGCAAATACAAAGCATATTTACAGAATATTCGTGTAAATAAACTGAAAAAAATTATGAAAATATTTTGGACGTTCTAAAATTATGAATATATGAAAGACAAAAGAATTGTAAAATTCAAAGATTTTTGCGCGGTGATCAAAATAATCCCTGAAATGAAAACAAATAATATCAATAAATGAAGAATATATTTACAGATTTTATCCCTAATGAATTGCCACGAAAATATAAACTATTTAGCTCAAGTCAACGCTGAAAATTTCCAAATACACGTTAACAATCTTTCCAAATCGGTTAGATTCAAAATTACAAAAACTGCCTAATTCAATTAGCGGACGTAATAAATAAGGGCAAAGATGTAAAATTAATTCAATTAATAAGATACCACGTAAGCAAAATGACTATTTACGGGAAATTACCGAAAGGTTGGCTAAAACCAAATTGCTAGAGTTTAAGATGGCTACGTAGCCAATTTTTTTTTTTTTTTTTAAAGTATATAATGCGTGCTGAAGCAAAACTAGATTTGGAGTCGCTGTAATTTCTGTGGAGTTTAAAATACATCAATGTCCGTTAATGGGTTTTGGTGTTTGGTTTCTTTTTTGTGTTTCCTTTAATTTACGGGTAGTGTAACAACATAGCCAAAATGAAATTATGAAATTTATTTTTAGCTTACGTTTCACAACTTTTAGTGAAATAGCCAACATGTTTATGTGGCAATAATTAAAATATGATTTGTTCTTATTTATTATCAAATTCGTCATTTTCTCTCTCCTACTTTTTTCCTACATTTTTTTTTACATAACTTTAAAAAACCATATCTATCTCATATGAATTCGAAATTGAGTGATTCCAAATCCTACGGATTCGTGACGCCGAGATCTTCAAAAATAGATCCATTATGTTTGATGAAAAGTCATGTTTAATACTATAGATGTAGAAAAATCACGTTACTACCTTAAGTATGGAAATAACAGAAATTTTTTGAAATTATCAAAAAAATAAATGGAAACGTAAATATGATGCATTAAACATAATTTTTCATCAGACACAATTTGGGTCTAATTTTGAAGATCTCGACGCCACGAATTTGTAGGATCTGAAATCACTCAATTTCGAGTCCGTATGAGAAAGATACGAATTTTTGAAGTTTTGATGCAAAAAAATTATTTGAAAAAAATAGGAGAGAAAAAGTGACGGATTTGTTGATAAATAAGGGCAAATCAGACCTTAATTATTACCACATAAGCCCTTTGAATATATCCCTAAAAATTATCAGACGTAGGTTAGATCCAAAATCACATGTTTAAAGTGACTTATTTAGTCACAAATCTCTTTATATATTAGAAAGTTGTTTGATGGTAGTTCTAAATGCATAATTCACTACATGTCGTATGATTGAGCATATTAAAATTTTTTGGTCTAGAGAAACACTTACCACGTCTACAAATATTGGATTCTACAACCCATTTTCTACAACGCTTAAAATAAGTGTTGTAGAAACTAGGAATTTTACAACGCTTGACATAAGTGTTGTAGAAAGTTGGTATTTCTACAAACTTATGGCAAAGCGTTGTAGAATAATAGACCTCGTCATGGCGAAATTTCCGTTATAGAAGAGCCTCGCCACGTCGAAGTACATTTTTCGCCGCGGCGACGTTCATCTCGCCGCGGCGAGACGTAGCCGTCACCGCGGCGAGATTGATACTGTGGCCAAAGAATTTTGCAGGAAAGACTCTCACAGCGGCGAAGAAATACTCCAACAACGGTTAAAAAAAGCCGTTGTATGAGCATCTCGCCGCGGCGACGTACAATGTTCGCCGCGTCGAGATGTCGTAATTTTTTTAGGGTTTCACTATAAAAGGCCGAATTCAGTTTTTTTTCATTACCCAAACTCGATACACCCATTTTGGACCGATTCTCTGAAGATTTTGCCGCCCAAAACCCGTCGCCACGTCTTCGCTTCGCCAAAATCTCACCGCCGTCCTCTCTTGCCTTGTCCTCGCCGCCATCCTCTCTCGCCACGTCCTCGCCGCCATCTTCTCTCGCCGCCTCTCTATCTCTCTCGCTACCTCTCTCTCTTTTAAACTTTTAAGGTATGATTTTCTATGTTTTTTAAGGTGGTTATAACTTTAATTTCACGTTGTTGATATGGATTTCATGTTGTTTTCCTGAATTTGTTTGATTCTTAATTCACAAATTTAGAGTTTTGTTTGATTTTCGTTGGTTAGAACACAAAATTATGATTTCATGTTATTTAAAAAAAATTCAGAAACTTCCTACAACGGATCTACAACGGATCTAGATCCGTTGTAGAAGCCTCTCGCCGCGGCGCAAAATATACGTCGTCGCGGCGACGTATATTTTGCCACGACGAGGTATTCTACAACGAATATTTTTAATTGTTGTAGAAGCGTCTAACCGCAGCGAGAATTATACGTCGCCGCAGCGACATTTTGTTAAAAAAAAAAATTCTCACCGCGGCGGTATATCATTGTCGCCGTGTCGAGAAGCTTCTAGAACGGTTAAAATATCCGTTGTAGAATATCTTGCCGCGGCGAAAATTTTACGTCACCACGGCGTGAAGTTTTAAATTATTTGAAAATTGCACAATGAATTTATACAGTTGTAGAAGATTCTACAACGCTTAGATATCCGTTGTAGAAGCTTGGATTCTACAACGAATATTTTAAGCATTGTAGAAGCTTCTACAACGCTTGACAAACGTTGTAGAATAATTCTAAAACTGTTTTTAAGCGTTGTAGAATCCTAGTTTTGTAGTAGTGTACACGTTCCCTTTATTGATGTTTTTATCCTCACAATTACTTGGAGGTTCATAAAACTGATTAATTACCCTATCGAATCGTTGTTTCTTGATGATCATGAGTTATCACATGGAGGAATCCATTCGTGATAATATTCCCGAGGGTAAAGAGGAAAATGATTTTCTTCATGCTATTAAGGATAAGTACAAGAAGTTCTCAAAGAATGAGAAGACTGAGTATTTGAACATGCTTCACCATACAACTTACGACGGTGCAAGTGACATTAGAGCTCATGGGTTGCCACCACAAACTCAAGGGCATGGGTATGGACCTTGACGAGGATTACATGGTGTGTTTTGTGATGGAAACCGGAATAATTTGTTTCAATTAGGTCAAGCTACAATGCTCAGAAAGAACAATGGACAGATTGATGAGATGAATGCCATTCTTGCAAAGGAAGAAGATGACATAAAAAAGGGAAAGACAAGAAGTATCTCCATGGTGACAAACCCAAATAATCCTCCCAAGATAAAGCTCACTCCCAATAACTCTATTGACCTAAGTCATCTGAAGAAGAAAGCAGTTGCTACAAAAGGGAATGGAAAACTAGGCCCATCTTCTTCTGGTCACAAGAATGATTTTTTTTTTTCAAAAAATTGGCTACGTAGCCCACCTAAAATATATGAATTGTAAATTAGCCAACCTTTGACTGAGTTAAATAAGTCTTTTACTAATCTGTTAATAAGTTAACTTGACTATTTATAAGAAATTAACCAAATGTGGGCTATATCCCAATTCACTATAACCGTGTGGCTATATAACTAAATAACCTTTTTTTTTTTATAGGAAGTGTAACTATTGTAAGAAATTTGGACACGTGAAAGCTGACTATTGTAAGCTCAAAGCTCGTTTAGAGAACAAAGGTAGTTTTCTTGTTAAGGTTTGCTTAGAGTCCAATATGATTGAGGTGCCCACGAATACTTGGTGGCTAGATACAAGAGCAAAAATTCATGTTACGAATTCCTTTCAGGCGGACAAGTTGAAGAAGACCGAGTAATGTGGAGCGAAATGTATACATGAGAGACGATTCCAGAGTGTAAGTTATTTTTTCAAAAAATTGGCTACGTAAGCCACCTAAACTATAGTAATTGTAAATTAGCCAACCTTTGGTAAATACTTTGTAAATAGCCAACTTGCATACGTGGCAGCCCATTAACTACCTAAAATATATGTTTGGTTGTGTTAAATAAGGCTTTTATTAATCTGTTAATAAGTTTACTTGGCTATTTACAAGAAATTAATCAAAGGTGGGCTATATCTCAATCCACTATATCCATGTGGCTATATAACTTAATAACCCCTATTTTTTTAGGGAGTTTTAGACTACAACTCACTACTAGATGTTTTTTAGATTTACATGATGTTGCATATATTCCATCGATTAGAAGGAACTTTATATTTGTATCTATTTTGGATAGTCTTGGTTACACTCTTACTCTTGGAAGTGGTAAAGTAAATATGTATTGTGACTCTATGTTCTTGGGAAATAGAAGTTTAAGTTGAAATTTATATAAACTTGATGTGAATGATGTTGTCACTATAGCTCTACCTTCTCTAGATGCAACTATTGGTTCTAAGCGTATGAGATCTAACGTAAGATGTTCTATGTTGTGGCACAAACGTTGAGGACATATTTCTAAAGAAAGAATGGAGAGACTTGTAAAAGAAGGTGTACTTCGGGACCTCGATTTTTCCAACTTTAGTGCCTTTGTTGATTGTATTAAAGGGAAATTAACAGCAAAGGTCAGAAAGATTAAAATTGATAGGTCCACAACGATATTGGAGTTGATCCATACTGATATATGTGGGCCATTTTCACTACCTGCTATGGATGGTTACAAGTATTTTATCACCTTCATTGATGAATTTTCCCGATATGGTTATGTTGAACTTAATCATGATAAATCTGAATCGTTAGAAATGTTTGTTGGAATCGATCTAGGGTTTAAGAAAAAGTTTAACGCTTCGGTAAGCGGCGGAATTTTAAAAATTTTCTTTTACAAGTAAAACAGTTTTTACTAACCTAGACAAAGAGCAAGCACATGTAAATAAATCTAATATGAGCATAAAAGATTACTAACCTTTTTAGAAGCTTGAACGTTGAGAAGCTTTTGGAAAAGGTTGCAACGTTCGTCTCCCTTGCAGCACGTCTCTCTTCATTTCCTCGCTAACTCGAGCAACCACGAAAGTTTCTATCACTAAATCACTCAAGATAAAAAGGAATTAGTGTGTGGGCACTTTTAAACACTACGACTTAAGAACGAGTCTTGAAGTCGCAGTGCTAAACACTAGGTCAAATGAGGACCTAGGTCCCAAAACAATAAAAATGAAATTGAATAGAGAGAGAGAGGAGAGGGGCGGCCAAGTCTAGAGAGAGAAGCTCTCAATCTCTAAAACTTTGGATGAATGAAATGTGTGGAATGAGGCTCCTATTTATAGGAGAGGTTTCACCTTCAATAAGGTAGTTTCCTCTTCTATAGAATATCACATATTCATGAGCCAATTTCCCCTTTTCTTTCATGAGTCACACGGCCAAGAGGATCCAAGCAAGTCCTTGGATTTGTTTCCTCTTTTATTTGCTTCTCCCTTGACCCATGTGGCCGAATTCCCTCTTGCCTCTTTGAGGAAATTTGTTTCCTCTTTTTCTTTTGGCAAGTATCTTCATACATTCACGCACAAAATATTCTCTCTTTCCCTTGGGTAGTAGGCGCCCATATTGTCTAGAAAAGGCTTCTAGAAGCATTTCCATTTATTCATGACAACATGAAAAAAGCCCATTAAGAATTTTCAATAAAATTCCTATGAAATGAAATTAATCCACAAGGCCCAATAAATCTAATTTTGGCTGAGTGATGCATGTCATCAACTGACCATGTCAAAAAATTTATTGACATTCATTTCGTCCTATGTCTCAAAAGACAAAAATACCCTTTTGACAATTTTCGTTCTTGTTTTGACTTAGCTTCCAGTTTAACTATTTCTACTCGATGTGATTCATGACAGTGACCTCATGGATCCAAATGAACAAAGCTTGAGCTAAACACTTGGACTCAAAAGTTCACAAAACCTTTTCCAAGTTTAGCTTAATGTCAACTAACTCCACTAAAGAGTTGACACTGAAAATCTCTCGGTTCAAATGAATTTATTTTCTACTCAAGAATTCAACCAAATTATGATGAACGGATCCACTGAATATTATCTATGTTTACCCTTCATGAATATCATCAGCTAGTCGGAATTTACAAAATTACCATTTTACCCTTCTAGCTGTTATTTCCTCAACTCTTTTGTAGCTTGTGAATAAGTTAGAAACAATGTATTGACGAGGAGCTAACAAGTCACATTGTTTCATCCAAAGGAGTCAAGACTCAATTTGGACACTGGCCAGTTCATTTATTCACATTCCAAGGAACAAAGCATGAGGTGATATACATTGCATTTCAGCAATCTTGTACATGAATTCCATATCTATGAGAACTTCACAAAGTTACTCATGACATTCTCACAACTTAGTATTTCACCAATAGGCCTTGTTCGGAATCACATAGTGAGTCCGAACTCTGACTTTCTCAAATGAGAATACGTAAGGTGTGAAATGACATGTCTCATTTCAGGATTAAGGTAAGCACGATGCAATTCATACGTAGTGACTTCGAGACATAAGAGGTTAAATGGTTTGTTTTTATCTTGTCTCTAGAAGTGCAGTGGTCAATTCAGTACCTTCGGAAGATACCTAGAAGAACTATAGAGTTTCCAACTCTCAATGCCTCATAACCAGACGTCATTCATTCTTCTAACAATCATACTGAGGTCAATAGTCCTTTGACCCTTAGATTGCGAATATATCGTTTTAAGCAAACTACGAAGAGTTTGTTCATGGAAATCTACATTTGTCTCTTCGTAAGTTGTTTAGTTTGTTTATGGACTAAAGACTAATGTTTTATCATAAAGCTTCAAACAGACAAGGAGTAATGAATGAACGTTTCAACTTTTTATTAATGAATAAGCAATTACAAGCAAGAGTCTTCATGAGACTTTATTACATCAAATGTACAATATAAAGACTACAACTCTTCTTGTGGGCACCATTGACAACAATGTTCAAGATTTTCAAGAAAAATCTTGAGCTTCAAAAAGAAAAGAAAATCAAAGCTGGGGGGGGGGGGGGGGGGGTATTATGGGGGTTATGATGATGGGGACACCTTAACAAAATGGAGCCGCTGAGAGAAGAAATTGTATGCCTCTTTACATAGTTCGATGTATGCTTAATCATTCAAGCTTGCCAGCGGTCTTATGGGGTCAAGCATTAAAGACATCGGCTTATATCTTGAATCAAGTCCCCAGTAAGTCTATTCATAAGATGCCATATGAGTTGTGGTTAGGTAACAAACCAAGTTTACGTCATTTTCATGTTTGAGGACGCAAACCAAAAGTACAATCTAAAAAAACTTGATCCAAAAACTATAAGTGGCTACTTTGTAGGTTACACTATTGGATCAAGGGGTTCTAGATTTTACTGCCCCACTAACACTACGTAAGATATAGAATTTGATAGAGCTGTCTATTTTGAAGATGAATTTGGTCAAAGTCAAGAGTCAAGAGAAAATGTATTGAGGGAGTAACTTATGTTAGTCCATGTATCTATGCCTATCGCTTTTGCTTCTACTCATGTTAATGATCCCCATAATTGAGCAGATTCTTAGAGAAGCTCACAATGAACCACATGATCAAGTACAAGATGACAATCTTGATGTTGGAGATGATGGTATTGGCATTGGTGCCCACAAGAAGAGTAGTAGTTGTTGCTTATATGCATTTGATGTAATAAAGTCTTACAAAGACTCTTGCTTGTAACTGCTGAATAATTAATAAAGAGTTGAAACTTTCATTCATTCTTCCTTGTTTGTTTGAAGCTTTATGATAAACCTTAGTCTTTAGTCCTTAAACAAACCTAAAAACAAATGAAGAGTCAAATACAGATTTACATGAACAAACTCTTCATGGTTTGCTTAAAACAATATTTTCACAATCTAAGGATCAAAGGGCTATTGATCGCAGCATGATTGTTAGGAGAACCTATGATGTCTGGTTATGACAAGTAGAGAGTTGGAGACTCTATAGTCCTTCCTAGGTACCTTTTGAAGATACTGAATTGACCAGTGCACTTCTAGAGACATTGTAAGAACAAAATCATTTAACCTCTTCTGTCTCAATGTCACTATGTATGAATTGCATCACGCTTACCTCAATCCTGAAATGAGACATGTTATTTCATAGCTTACATATTCTCATTTGAGAAAGTCAGAGTTCTAGATTCACTATGTGATATAGACAAGACCTATTGATGAAGTACTAAGTTATGAAGATGTCATGAACAACTTTGTGAAGATCTCATAGATATGGAATTCATGTACAAGATTACTGAAATGCAATGTATATCACCTCATGCTTTGTTCCTTGGAATGTGAATAAATGAACTGGCCAGTGTCCAAATTGAGTCATAACTCTTTTGGATGAAACAATGTGACTTGTTAGCTCCTCGTCAATACATTGTTTCTAACTTATTCACAAGTGACAAAGGAGTTGAGGAAATAACAACTAGAAGAGTAAAATGGTAATTTTATAAATCTCATCCAGTTGATGATATTCATGAAGGGTAAACATAGATAATATTCATCCACTCATCACAATTAAGTAGAATTTTTAAGTAGAAAATATATTCATTTGAACAGAGAGATTTTCAATGTCAACTCTTTATTGGAGTCAGTTGACATTAAGCTAGAACTTGGAAAAGGTTTGTGAAATTTTGTGTCCAAGTATGCTAGCTCAAGCTTTGTTCATTTGGATCCATGATGTCACTACCACAAGTCATTAGAGTAGGATTTGTTAAACTAGTAGTTAAGTCAAAACAAGTTCAAGTGTTGAACTAAACGAATTTTACGAAGTTTATCTAAAGGGTAATTTTGTCCATACGGACATGAGATGGTATAAATATCAAAATAAGATTGTGGACATTGTCATATGATGACAATGTGAATTAAGTCCACACGGCCAAGAATAGTATTTGGGCCTTGAGGATTGAATTTCATTTTATGGAATTTTATGTGAAAATTCTATATGGGTTTTTCTTGTATTGTCTTGAACAAATAAAAAAAACATCTAGAAGTATGTTCTAGATGAAGATTTTCGTGGCCACCATCAAAAGAAAGAGGAAATTATTTTTTGCATTGATGTACGAAGATACTTTCCAAAAGGAAAAGATGGCACATGCCATATAGTGTTGGACGGCCAAGAGAGAAGAAAAGGGAAACAAATTTTCAACCTTGGTATTATTATGATAGGAATGAGAAATAAAGATTGTGCTCATGAATATGTGATATTCAATAGAGAAGAGAAAATTACCTCTTCAAGGCAATCCATTCTCCTATAAATACCACACCTCATTCACAATGTTGAAACAAGTTTTTGGTGAAAACTTCTCTCTCTAGAATTGGCTACCCATCTCTCTTTCCCTCTCTTCTTCTTGCTCTTTTGTTTTGGCACCTAGGTCCTCATTAGACCTAGCATTTTGTATTAGCTCTTTGGGTCTAAGACTAGTTCTTGAGTCATTGTGTTTAATAGTGGCCACACACAAAATCCTTTCCAAACTCGAAGACTTCAGTGGTAGAACTATCGTGTTACTCGGATTCAAGAAGACACGAATGAGATAAGCTAAGTGGGGAGACGAGCGATTCAACCTTTCCAAAAGCTTCTCAATGCTCAATCTTCAAACAAGGTTGGTACCGAATGCAAACTCATTATAGTTTTTTTTATTTATTTTAGATTACATGTTCATGCACTTTGTCTAGGTAGTAAAATCGTTTTACATATTTTAAAGAATTTTTTATATTCCGCCGCTTGCTAAGAGCGATAAATTATTCTTAATCCTAGATCTACTCCAACAGATGTTACAGCGTTAAGAAGATCACAGATAACCCACAGACCTTCTATTTCTGATGACTGCGTTGTTTATTTGCAAGATCACGAGTTTGATGTAGGTGACACCATCGAGCCAATCAATTTTCAGCAAGCCGTAAATGATCCTTAATCTGCTTTGCTGATGGATGCTGAAAGATGAGTTGAGTTCTATGTCACAAAATGAAGTTTGGGAGTTGATTGAATTACCAAAAGGTTGCAAGCCCATTGTAGGCAAATGGGTATATAGGATTAAACGTGACTTAAATAGGCAAGTAGAAAGGTACAAGGTCAGACTTATGGCTAAAGGTTATAGTCAAAGAAAAGGCATTGATTTCAAAGAGACATTCTCTCTAGTTTACAATAAAGATTCTTTACGAATCATCATTGCTATAGTGGCTCATTTTGATTTAGAACTCAGCCAAATGGATGTGAGGATGACTTTCTTGAATGAAGATTTGCTTGAAGATGTCTATATGACTCAACCGGTTGGTTTTGAGATGAGTGGCAAGGAACACATGGTTTTCAAGCTAAAAAATTGTATATATAGGCTTAAGCAAGCATCGAGGCGATGATATCTTAAGTTCAATAAGGTTATCACTACAAATGATTTCAAGGATATTTTAGTTGATCAATGTATATACATTAAGGTCAGTGGGAGCAATTTCATTTTTTTGGCACTATACGTTGATGATATTTTCTAGCGTCTGATAGTTTTGACCTATTGGTCGAGACAAAACAAATGTTATCTAGCCACTTTTGATATGAAGGATATTGGTGATCCCTCATATGTACTTGGGATACAGATTTTACGTGATAGAGCTAATGGTGTTCTTCGATTGTCTCGAAAGACTTGTATTGATCGAATCTTAAAAAGGTTCAATATGACATATTTTCTCCCGTGAAAGCCACGATTGTGAAAGGCGATAAATTCTCTAAAGGCCAATGTCCTCAAAACGAAAATGAGAAAGATGAAATGAAAGTCGTTCCTTATGCGTCACTTGTAGGAAGCCTGATGTATGCCCAAGTATGCAGACGACCTGATATTGTTTTTGTTGTGGGCATGTTAGGTCAATACTTGACTGATCATGGACTTAGTCACTTGAAAGTGGCCAAGAAAGTCACGAGGTATATATAAGGTACCAAGGATCGTATGTTGACTTACCGGCGAGCTGACACTCTTGATATTGTTGGGTTCAGTGATGCCGATTATCAAGGATTGCATTGATGATAAAAAGTCTACATTATGTTGTCTTTAAAATGATGGTTGGAAGAGTTGTTTCTTGGAAAAGTGTCAAGCAGACACTTACAGCATCCTCTACGATGGATGCAGAGTATATGGCGTGTTATGAGGCTGCTTGTCAAGCAATATGGTCGCGGAATTTCATTTCATCTTTGAATGTCGTAGACTCGATTTCGAGGCCGTTGGAATTGTATTCTAATAATTCCGCAGCTGGTAGATTTATCTAAGAACACAGAGTACTTCTCGCTCTAAGCATATTGATATAAAGTACTATTTTTTTTTTAAAAGAGAAAGTCGATAAATACCTCATTGCTATTGAGTACACGCCTACCACTAGCATGTTAGCAGATCCACTTACGAAAGTCTTACCCATGTGTGTGTTTTCAGATCATGTTGCCCGTATGGGATTATTGGGAGCGTAGCTTGATGAAATCAGTGGGAGTCATACATTGTACATGACATGTTAGTATTTTTTGTATTACTATTTTGTGTACGGAACATGCATAGTGTAGTTTTCACTTTTACTATTGTTTTCATTTTGTGAATATTGTGTTGATTTGATGATATTGTCCAAGTGGGAGAAATGTTGGAATTTTTATGTGGACTAATATAATCATAATGTAATTCCATAATCACAACCATTAATTGAAATGCC
Organism: Urtica dioica subsp. dioica; assembly: GCF_054948205.1. Classification (NCBI taxonomy): domain Eukaryota; kingdom Viridiplantae; phylum Streptophyta; class Magnoliopsida; order Rosales; family Urticaceae; genus Urtica; species Urtica dioica. Next base: position 41,919,472 of record NC_142757.1, read on the forward strand.
TTTAATCATTCGATAAACCATAATGGGATGGTTTATAATTTTTCTAATTAGATTAGAGGCATATGGTAGTACTCAAATGACTATGTGTTGTGCCATTAAACCATAGCCCACCACTCATTGTGATCAGCCCGCTTACATCCCATACGATATAAGTGACAGTATATACATGTGAATAGGCATTACAAGGATTTGTGAAGAAAATGCTGATGAGGATCTAGGTGCCAAAACTAAAAAACAAGAAGGGTTAGATAGAGAGAGAGGCGGTCAAACAATCTATAGGAAGAAGATTACCTTCAAAATGTAGTTTATCTAAGATTTGCCCGTTTGAAAATGTCTATTTATTTAGCGACTACTTATCTAAGATTTTCCCGTTTAAAAATGTCTATTTATCCTATTTATCTAAGATTTATAAACAAAAAATTAGAAAAATAGCCAATTTAAACGTTTGATGTTGCTAAACAACCAAAGTTTGGTAAATATTAGGTAAATAACCATAAATGATGACGTGGCTTAATATGGCAATGGCTATTTACTTAATATTTACGTTTGTAAATATATAAAATTGGCTACTTTTACCTAATATTTACCAAACTTTGGCTATTTAGCAATTCTCAACGTTTAAGTTTGCTATTTTGCTAAATTACCCATTTATAAATATCTAAGATTTATAAATAGACATTTTAATAAATCTTTGTTTGTTTTTTTAGAGCATATGTATAGCTAATTAAACCCCTCATATCCTATTTGTCAAGACAAAGTATTTTTTTTTAATAAGATTGGTATTCACTGCCACCTGAGTCCATAATTTTATTAAATATACAGTAATTACAAACTCATATAGAATATATTTGTGTGTGTTTCATCTAATTTTGTTAACATTATCGACTAATTCACTTTGTTCATTAATCTTTTTGAAATACATAGTTCATTAATCTTTTTGAAATACATAGTGCATGGCAAAATAGCTTTAAAAAAGTTGCAAGTGGAAATTTACATGTTAAAATTGAGAGAAAAAGTAATATATGTAAAGCTACAAAGGCAAAAAATAAGTGTTGGCGATGGAAGAATGGATAACCACTTGACACGCGATAATTTCTAGAAGCTCTCACGTGGCAATATCAAATATATATAAATCATATTTGCGTTTGTTTTTTTTTTTTTCATTAAGTGTTCGTGGTCCGAAACAAAGATAACACAACCACAGCGGAGTGGGGGATAAATCTGGGACCCACAAATTAGGAGATGAATGTCGTGAAGGAATGATTAAAAAAATATTTGACCATTTAGCAATGAGGACATATATGATCATGAATGGCTTCATTGCTATGCCCATCGCTCAAATAAACGAGTTGTTAACAATATAATCCACATATCACTCGGGAGAATTCAAATATTTTTTGTATGGTATTTTAATCTTGTAATCTAATACTGAACCCCATTTGATAAATAATTATATGTTTAGAGGTAATACAAGCTTTTTATGTAGTATAAAACCGAAATAATGTGACGAACAGGGCGGAACCACGTGAAGATTAGTGGGTGCACGAGTCTCTAATGATTCGAGATGAAACAATAAATTAATAGACATACACTTATATCAAAATAAATAAAAATAATAACGCACATGAATAAGAAAAATAAAATAGCAAAGATTAACATACATAACTCAGTTGGTTGAGTATTGTTGTAGTTGTCATAATACCAAGGTTGAGATAGGGGATCGATTATCAATGTGAGTAGTTTTATTCAATTTTTTAAATATTGGTCCTAAATACAATTTTAACTACACTATCTTCATTGTTTACAAAAAATTTCTCAATATTTACAATTTTATTTTTCTATCCAATTTTTATCCCTCTCAACTACAAATTTATCCATTTATTTTTTTAAATCTTCAAAACTTATAAATTAACATTTTTAACTCCACCATCTTCATTGTTTACGAAAAAAATCCCGAAATACCTAGAAATTTTTTTCTTCCAATTTTCATCACTCTCAGCTGCGAATTTGTCTATTTTTTTAATCTTTATTTATAAATATCTTTAGAGCAAGAAAGACATCCCATTTACCATTTTTTAACTCCACTATATTCATTATTTAAAAAAATCTCTAAATACCTATAGTTTTATTTCTATTCCAATTTTTATCACTCTTAGCTGCGAATTTATCTAATTTTTAATAATCTTTGATATTCATAAATATCTTTAGCTCAACAATAGTAGTCGTTATTAGCATTTATAACTCCACTATCTTCATTGATTACACAAAGGGAAATGATTTTCAGCACGTTTCACGATTTGAAACGATCCACTCACAACGTCACACGTGGATGTTCAATGCCACGTGTCACGTTGTGAGTGGATCGTTTCAAATCGTGAAACGTGCTGAATAGCAGTACTCTTACACAAAACCTCTAAAAAATCTACAATTTTATGAAAGTTCAAAAATATTTTTTTACACGTGTTTTAAAGATAATAAATTATGCTTCTAATCATTGCATTTTTAATAAAGCTAACTACTATGCAACATTTTAATAATATGAGAATTCGTCGTGGAATTGTAATATTTTTATCGTGGATAATTATCATATATATTTTGTATGTTTAATTTTGTATAATTTTTGTTTGTGTCTCCTCTGAATTCTGAATCTGCTAGTGGTAATGAGCATAGTATAATAAAGAAATTACCTCTAATCAACTCAAGATTAAGCAGATATCCACAAATATATTCCACTTTTTTATTTTTTATTTTATTTTGAGAAATCTAATTTATGTGTGTTCCGACAAGGCCACCACTAAGATTTGTCATTCTTATTCTAATAGAGCACACCAATTAGTACTTTTGTATTTGTTTTCTTAGCATCTCTAATTGAATTGAATATATATATATATATATATATATATATATGTATGTATATATATATGTATACATACATACATATACATATACATATACAAATATCCCGGCCTTTCATTGTTATTCATTAAAAAAAGGAGGTTATATTGTGATTTCAGTCCTCATTCACCTAAAAATTGAAGAAAATGAGCTAGAGGGGCACATAAATTTTTTTTATAGGCTCAATCTCTTTGCCGTGCAACATTAGTTCAATTGTTAAATGCCGTACAACTTCACTACTCATGAATAATGGGAGTTCTCATTGGTATTAATGAAGTTACGGGTACTAATAGGATCATGTGAGACTTGAGAAAGATGGTCTTTGGAAGCAAAGGAGAGGGCCCAAGATGCTTTGGTACTTTGCGGAATGAGAGGTCCTCGTCACCTTATGTCCATCGCAAAGAGGCTTGACGTGGAGCCTTGGTTTTTGGGATTCGCGTCGTGAGATGAAATTCTGTTTAGAGTGAGAGGCAAGATGTCGCAAACAATGTAGCGACAATATGTTCGACAATTTGCTTTAACACAGATAATGGATAATGAAATAAACAGTGCGTAAAAGTATAAACACACGATATGGTAACCCAGTTCGGTGCAACATCACCTGCATCTGGGGGCTCTCAGCCAGTGGAAGGGATTTCATTATCAAGTAGTCAATAGTACAAACAAGGACATACATGAACAACATAAACATCAACGCCCTAGAAATTATTACTACAAGCACGCCCCTCTAATTCCACTCTTCAAGCACGCTCCGATGCTTGGTCAACTTCAATATCAACGCACGTGAAGATTTCAATCACGTATACACAAAACCCAATCTCACAGACATTCAGACTTCTGGAATAGTGTTTGTAGAATTACACTGCTTTTATCAAAACAAACAGTTTCCCAGTCTGCCAATCGAGCACGTCTAGGAATCCTAAATATTTTGAAAAAGCATCGAGAACTGCTAAGGGGGAGGTACTCGGCTTTTATAGAAGTTATACAAGTCTGGAAGTCAAACTAGGGTTTCCTTACCCATAAAATTGTGACGATCATCAAGAAAAATCTTCAACGATACGATCTGGCAAAATAAGAAAATTTCCAGAAATACAGTCAACGCACAAAGAGAAAGATGTCTTTACAAGTCCTGAAGCATGTTGACCGACATCTTTCCTTAACAACTTGCAGGAAAAAATAAGACAACATATAATGTAACAGCAATCTCCCCCTTCCAGGCAAGTACTTCCAGAGCAGTTCTCAGCGTGATAAAGTCTCAATCAAATAAGTCAAAATAAATGAAAAAAATGACAAACGCTCCCCCTGATTGCCTCGAAAACATACCAAAGGCAAATGTAAACCAAGACAAGGCAAAGGCAAGGATAGGCAAAAGGATCTGAGCAAGCAAAAGAGAACTAAAGCAAACAGCAGAAATACCATTATAAGCAACGTAGTCTAAATATACATACCGAAGAAAAAAGTAGAGGCTGATCACACGAGTAGCCATGAGGTCTTTCAAGCACAGCAAAAACCAATGAAAGAAATCCAATATGCAGATGTTACAGACCAAATAAAATGAGACACTAAAAAGTAAGAGTCCCGACAGAGTCATCATCGTCTTCGTCTTCAATTTCCTCGTCGTCATTGTCCTCCATAACTTCTTCATCTTCCTCGTCTTCATCATCACTACCTTCATTATCTGTAATAGTCTTGCCGGACTAAGTCGGTTGAGAGATAGACGCACCATCAGTGCCAGATGGAGTGGTCATCACCTTTATAAGACCATCAAAAACGTCTTTCCTGTGTGTAGAAGTCTCGATGATCTGTTTGAGTGCAATGACTTCTTCATGTAGAGCCTTGAGAATGTCACTCTGCATAACATCAGAAAAGGCAGCTGCTTTCAAAGTTCCACCAGAAGCGACGGATGTCGCGACAGAGAGCATGACAAGATCACAAGCATGTTTCCCTTGGAACAACTTGTGACTAAAAGTGAGTTCAGTAGGAGGTTTCCCAGCAATATCATCATCACGAAAATGTCTCTCTTTTGAGCCAACATCATCCCATAGATTAAAGAGGGAAAGCCAATAGGAAGCTTCACGGCATAAGACTTGGCATGTTTGACCAAGTGTCCCAAAACAAATTCCCTAAATCAAAGGATGCACGCGTAACTATCTGGTGGATGAGGCAGGCTAGATCAGCCTTGATGCTTTACCCATGAGAAGAGGGATCCCAATTCGTGACACCTATCTTGTACAGAACATAATATATAGCAGAAAGGTCAGGTGAAGGGAGAGAACCCTTCTTCGGCGAAGTCTTCTTCTCGTAATTAGAAAGCTCTTTGACCACAACATCCAAGACGGGAGGAGACCGACACTGATAATCTTCCCACGACCTAAAAACTCATTGATCGCTGACGAAGAGACATCGAAGCAGTGGCCACGCATAAAAACTCTATTGAACTCGTGTCTATGAGGCTAATCATTGGAAGCAGACATGTCCACAACAAGCTCCTTTACGAGTTTGGGGTAGTAAGGACCTATCCCCGTGACAGTCTTGGGAAGTTGGGCATCATGCAGTAGCTCCATGGTCACATCAATCTTTAGGGCTTCTTTAGACAACTCCTTCTCAGGAAACACAGTCATGTGATAAACATACCTCCACTTCCTAACCCGATCTTCGTGGAATGAGACATTATCTAGAGGAGCAGGAATGACATCTTTTGGAAGCTTTTGGCCTCAAACAGATATTCTGGTAGCTAAGGACAGGCTCTCAAGACAAGCAGCTTCTTCCTCTTCTTCCTCAATGTCTCCCAGAATGTCACATACATCTTTCTCAATATGTTTCTCTCTTAACCTCTTCTTATTCAAACCCATCTTCACAAGTTTGATCTTCTTCTTCTTCTTCTTCTTCTTCTTCTTCTTCTTCTTCTTCTTCTTCTTCTTCTTCTTCTTCTTCTTCTTCTTCTTCTTCTTCTTCTTCTTCTTCTTCTTCTTCTTCTTCTTCTTCTTCTTCTTCTTCTTCTTCTTCTTCTTCTTCTTCTTCTTCTTCTTCTTCTTCTTCTTCTTCTCAGGAGCCTTTGACTTCTCAGGCTCCACTTCTTTTACATGATCTTTGTTCTTTACAGGTTTCTTGCCAATACTTTTCTTTTTCTTTCCCTTTGGCATAAGAGATGCCAATGTTTCATCATCACTGGTGTGCTTTCTTATTCCCAAAACAATAACATCTTCTTTAATCTCCATAGCAGCATCGCTAGGAGGAACCCTTGCAACCTCAGTTTCTCTGACAGAAGCACTGACATCTTGAACAACATCCTTTTCAACAACAGGATTGTCAACAATAACATTGAGAGATAATCCAAGAATCCCACTAATGAAATCAGCATGTGGAGGATCTATAGAAACAAGAAGAGATCCTAAGTTGTCAGAGTCTCTTCCAACACTATCCTTATTCAGGTTCCTAGTTTCTGAAACACCACTACTTATATCCACATTCCCAACTTCTTTTTCTTTTTCAGCAACTACAGAAGAAGGGACAAAACCAGAGATATATTTGATGCTCACATGAGGAGATTCGATCGAGGAGGCAGAATCTCGTTCCTAGGAAGGAACGTCTTCCTTGTTAGTGGCTTCAACACTTTCTTCTCTCTCGGAGAAATCACTGGAAGAGACGGACCCAATGACATCTTGAATCGTTAATGCAGTCTTCCTTGGTGTAAATTTCACCTCTTTCTTTTTTGCAAGAACATTCTCTCTGGTAGGGAGAGTCTTCTTTGGTGGAGCACCTCCGGCCTGACCATCGACACTATTCCTAGAAGACATTCCCTTGACAGAACCCCATGTTGAATGATCCGAACATCCGAACCATCCTTAGCGACAACTTCTTATTAGCCATGGCAGAGGTTCTTTTTCCACTTCTTGTTCCAACCATCCTGGCGAAAATTTCAAGATAACTTCCACAATATATATCAATGCGAAAGGTGGTTACACAAGTCAGATAAATTGCAAGAAAAGAGGGCGAGAAAGTAGGAATTTTGAAGCTCGATAATTTTTTAAAGCAAGTAACTTCCTAAGCTTCCTCGAGATATAAACCGTCAATTGCATGAGTTGGGAGCTGATGAAGCTTAGAATGACATCGCATGATAAGTTGGGCCAAAAGATAGCTCAAGCCCAAATAGAAGAAACCCATTGGCATTATAGCCATGTAAACGTTTCGAATGGGCCAGCCAGATAAATGGACCGGTGAATAAGAATAAACATAAATCCATATGCAATAATTCAGACAAATGAACTCAAGGTAAACAAGAGCCTTTAAAGCACAAAACTCGCTAGGACCCAATAATTGCTATTGGTCAATAACACATAGACCAAGAGATGACCGAAGATCCTCATAATGATTGGCATCTAACGCCTTAGTAAAGATGTCAGCTAATTGTATTTCAGTGTGAATGTACTTGAGCCTGATCTTCTTATCTTTCACAAGGTCTCGAATAAAGTGGTGTCTGATCTCTATGTGCTTAGTCTTGATGTACTGAACATGATTCTTAGAGATACTAATAGCATCGATGTTGTCGCAGAATAATGTCATGACATCTTTCCCAACACCATTCTCAGCAAGCATTTGTTTCATCCACAATAGTTGAGTGCAGTTGCTGCCCGCGACAATGTATTCTGACTCTGCAGTAGAAAGAGAAATATAGATCTCCTTTTTGCTGAACCGTGAGATCAGGTTGTTTCCAAGATAAAAACAACCTCCTGAAGTGCTTCTTCTAACAACTGCACTTCCTGCCCAGTCAGCATCACAGTATTCCACAATAGTAGAAGTGGTATCAAAGGAGTATAGTAAACCAAAGTCAGTAGTTCCCGCGATGTACCTTACAATACGCTTAGCCTGAAAGAGATGGCGGCTTGATAACGAGCACATACACCAACAGAGTAAGCAATATCTGGACGGCTGGCAGTAAGGTATAAGAGACTTCCAACAATGCTTCTGTACAGGCGTTGATCAACAGATTCACCGAGATCATCTTTAGTAAGTTTCACATGAGTGATAGCTGGAGTATGTTTGCGAGAGGATTTCTCAATTCAAAACTTCTTCACAATATTGTTGGCATACTTACTTTGAGATACAAATATTCCATCATCCATCTGTTTGATCTGAAAGCCCAAAAAGAAGTTGAGCGCACCAATCATGCTCATTTCGAATTTAGATTGCATTTGTTGCACAAAAAGGTTCACCATCTTGTTCGACATTCCTCCAAACATAATATCATTAACATTAATATGTACAATCATGAGATTTCCTTCTTCTTTCTTTATGAACACAGTTTTGTCGACTCCTCCACGAACATATCCATTCTCCACAAGAAATTGAGTCAGTCTTTCATACCAAGCACGTGGTGCCTATTTAAGACCATAGAGAGCCTTTCTAAGCTTGTACACGTGCTGAGGAGAGTTAGGATCAACAAATCCTTTAGGTTGCACAACGTACACCTCTTCATTCAAGTACTCATTCAGAAAGGCACGTTTGACATCCATTTAAAATAGTTTGAAATGAAGATGACAAGAGATGCCAAGTAATAATCGGATAGCTTCAAGGCGAGCCACAGGTGCAAAAGTTTCATCAAAGTCCACCCCTTCGACCTGTGTATAACCATGTGCCATAAGTCTAGCTTTGTTCCGAGTTATATTACCATGTTCATCAGATTTATTCTTGAAATTTCACTTAGTTCAAATAACATATACATTTTCTGGTTTAGGCACTAATGCCCACACTTCATTTATTTCAAATTGCACAAGCTCTTCTTGCAAAGCACTAATCCAACATTCATCATCAATAGCCTCAAACACATTTTAGGTTCTATTTTAGAGACAAAGCAGACATTACCAATCATTTCTCTGTAGTTGACTGGATTCTTCGTCTAAGTACGTATCCCATCTTCAACATCACCAATGACATCTTCAACTCGATGATTTTTATGAATTCTCGTGGAAGGAGTACGTATTTCAGGTAAAGCTTATGTTTCCTTGTTAAGGTATGACTCATCAGAGGGGGAATCAGCTTCAGACACAATGTCGTTCGACTTATCAGCAACATTCGTCCTGATATCAGAGATACTGGGTGTAGTTTCATCATCATCATCAATACTCACAGAAACATCAGGGGAATCATTAACAACAACATTTATGGATTTCATCATGGATTTAGTGCGCTTATTATAGACACAATAAGCACGACCGTTTCTAGAGTAACCAAGAACGAAATCTTCGTCACTCTTTGGATCAAAGTTTCGACGAGGATCACGATCAGCCATAATATAGCACACCGAGCCAAAGCCATGAAAATATTTAACGTTTGGCTTCCTCCTCCTCCATATTTCATAACGAGTTACAGTAGTGCGTGGGCGAATGGTAACTCGGTTATGAATATGGCAAGCTGTATTGAGAGCTTCAGCCCAAAAATGTAGAGGAATTTCTTTGGCAAACATCATTACCCTCGCCATTTTCTGAAGGGTACGATTCTTTCTTTCTACAATCTCATTTTGTTGATGAGTAATAAGAGCAGAGAATTCATGAGAACTGCCCCCTGCAATACAAAAGTTAGCTAAACTATTGTTCTCAAACTCCCTCCCATGATCACTTATAATTCTGACCACTTTACCAATATTTTCACCTATCTCTCTTTGCACTTGCTTGCATAGGGCTTCAAAGATAGTAAAAGTGTCAGATTTTTCACGAATAAAATAAACCCAACTATACCTGGAGAAGTCATCGACACAGACAAACACATATTTCTTTCCATCGAGACTTTCAATCTGCATAGGACCCATCAAATCCATGTGTAAGAGCTCCAGAACACGTGATGTAGTAAGATGTTGCACCATCTTGTGAGACTTCTTGACCTGTTTCGCTATCTGACAGTCACCACAAATTTTTCCTTCAATAATCTTAATGTCAGGGAGCCCAACAATAGCCTTTTCAGATACAATCTTGTTAATTCTTTGAGGTTTAGATTACAAAGATTTTGGTGCCACAGCTTAGCTTCATCTACTTGTGAGAGGAGACATGTTGTGACATGTGATCCTTTGCTTGGAGACCACATGTATTTGTCTTGAGATCTGATTCCTTTCATAAGTTCATCATGTTCCTTGTTAATCACAACATACTCATCACGAGTAAAGTTAAAAGATAGATTCAGATCACAAAATTGACTAATACTTATGAGATTTGCAGTGAGACCTTCAACCAACAAAGTTCTGTTAAACAAGATAATCAAGGATAGTTAAGCTGACTTTACTAATAATCTTGGCATTGACTCCATCACTAAAAGTGGCATGGAAATTTGAGTTGGGTTTTATGTTGGATAGAAAACTCTTAACTCGTGTAATGTGTCTAGAGCACCCACTATCAAAATATCAGTCATCTCCGGTAAAGGCACGAAGTTAGGTATAAGCAATGTTGGCACGGTGAGAGGTTATCTTTGCTCTCCACACATGTTGTGTTGGGAGGTTGTGTCGAGGTTGCCTTTGGGAGGATTGATGCCGATGATGATATTTCTATAAAGGCGATAGAAAAAGGGCGGATGTGACCACGACAACCAGAATAATGACAGATCCAACGAGGTCTGTTGAAAAGAGACCTTATCGATCTATTGTGCTGCCGCTGAATTTGATTCTGATACTTGTCAGAGACAGATGTCAGAGACATGTTGTGAGGCATCTGAGGAGCTGACTTCCGAGGGATGAAAGTGGTCTGAGAAGTAGATCCACCATGAGTATACCTAAGGCCCTTCATATTCTTAGCAGGCTTTCTAGCAGTAAGAATTTTTTCATGGCTGTATGTGCCTGAGTTTAACATTTTGAAAGATTTGGTCATCTGGTCAAGTTTTCCATTTAGACGGCTATTCGTGCTTATATCAACAATGGTTTCCAAGAGCCTCGCTTTATCCTCAGTTAGAGCAAGAATTAGATCATTCTGCTTGTCTAGGACCTGAGATTCTTCAACCCACTTAGTATGCAACACACTATAAGCATCATTAAGAGTACAAAAAATTGGCTACGTAAGCCACCTAAACTATATGAATTGTAAATTAGCCAACCTTTGGTAAATACTATGTAAATAGCCAACTTGCATACGTGGCAGCCTATTAACTACCTTTTTTTTACATGTTTGGCTGAGTTAAATAAGTCTTTTATTAATCTGTTAATAAGTTAACTTGGCTATTTACAAGAATTAACCAAAGGTGGGTTATATCCCAATTCACTATAACCGTGTGGCTATATAACTTAATAACTCTGATAGGTCATCCTCATCAATAACAACAGTATTAATCCTTGAGGAACCAGCATTATCAGTATGAACATCAACAATTTCATTTAGAATAGTGGCAGTAAAGGCAAAAAAATTGCTTATCTGGTCAGAGTCACTCTCATCTGCGTCATCATCGGAAAGAATGACATTGTTCCCTTTCTTTTGCTTCTTCAAAAAATTTGGACATTCTTTCTGAATATGTCCACACCCTTCACATTCATGACACAAAATTCCTTTCCCTCTGCCAGAGGTATTGTAAGTACGGTCTCCACCTTTACCATTCTTATGAGAATTTACATTCTTATGAAATTTTTGTTGAAAGTTGTCCTTGACATCTTGAGAGACATTAGTCCCGGTAATCTGGTTGAATTTCTTCATCACCTTTCTATAATTCTTTGCAAGCATAGTAATAGTGTCATCAATCTCGTTATCTAAGTCAGAGTATACCTGCTATTTCTGATCGAGGATAGAGCTCTTGAGGGCCATTCCTTTATTCTTCTTCTCTAGTTTAGGAAGGGACAACTCGAATGTCATAAGGGATCCCATGAGCTCAATAAACTTTAATGTCTTCAAATCAGGAACTTCCTCAATGGCTGTGATCTTCATTTTGAACATGGGACTTAGATCCCTCATCATTTTTCTGACTAGTTCCTCATCGTCATTGGTTTCCCATGGGAATAGGATTCATTAGCAATATCCCGAATACGCACGTTGAACTCAGCTACAAACTCATCTTCAAAAATGGTAAGAGCTTCAAAGTTGGTAGTAATATATTGAAGCTTTTGCTCGCGCACTTTGGTGGTCCATTCATATGCAACAACAAGAATTTCACATGCTTCTTTTGCACTTGTACAGATATTTATGAGCCTGAAAACATTCTTGTTAACCCCATTAAAAATAGCATTAAGAGCACGAGAGTTACCCAATGATACTTAATCCTCTATAGGATCCCAGTCCTTCTTAGGTTTGAGGCCGGTTTCCTTTATCATTCTTAGTGACACATGTAGTCGAACCGTGAATAACAGCCTTCCATGTCTTGATGTCAAGAGATTTCATGAAGGCACCCATGCGAGCCTTCCAATAGCCATAGTTCGTTCCATCCAGAACTGGGGTACGATTACCAATCCTCCTTCCTTGAAACTATCCACTACAAAATAGAACAAATTAAACAGGAAACCACCCTAAGATCTGGGTGCCCGCTCTGTTACCAATTGAAATTTTGTTTAGAGTGAGAGGCAAGATGTCGCACACAATGTATCGGTAATATGTTCGACAACTTGCTTTAACACAGATAATAGATAATGAAATAAACAGTGCGTAAAATACAAACACACGATATGGTTACCCAGTTCGGAGCAACGTCACCTAAATTTGGGGGCTCTCAGCTAGTGAAAATGATTTCACTATCAAGTAGTCAATAGTACAAACAAGGACTTACATGAACAAGATAAACATCAACACCCTAGAAACTATTACTACAAGTGATTACCAAAACAGGGACTCCCCCTGAATTTGAGGCTTCTCTCAATTCCACTCTTCAAGCACGCTCCGACGCTTGGTGAACTTCAATATCAACGCACCTGAAGAATTCAATCACGTATACACAAAACCCAATCTCACAGACACTCAGACTTCTGGAATAGTGTTTGTAGAATTACACCGCTCTTATCAAAACAAATAGTTTCCCATTCCGCCAATCGAGCACGTCTAGGAACCCTAAAGATTTAAGAGATAGTCTCCACTTCAAGCATATTCATAGCCTCAAATTTATTGGTGAGAAGCTGAAGTTTCAAGCAACACACTTTGGAAGTACCCTCAACCTTAAGCATCTTTGTTGGAGGGAGGAGACAAAACATTGCTGATGGATTTTCAAGTGTTATTGTTAACAAACTTGAGAAAAGCGCACATGTGAGCTTTCCAGTAGGCATATTTTGTTCCATCAAGCATCGGTCGACGATTCATAGATCCTCCTTGCCTGATATTATCCATCACAAATAGAAAAGGGTCAACAACACAAGAAACACACCCTAAGCTTCTGGTGCCCGCTCTGATACCAATTGAAATTCGGTTTAATCAGAGACAAGATGCCACACACAATGTAGAGCCAATGTATGTGAAAATTTGTTCTGATGCAATAGATGGAAAATATAAAGCAGTGCCTAAAGGTAAATGACACAAAGAATGGTAACACAGTTCTGTCAAACGTCACTTAGTCTAGAGGGCAGTTCGCCCAGTGAAACTGAAATTCACTATATGAAAAGTAGTCAATATTACATAATGGTCTTATATGAACGATCCATGTCTCAAAGCTTTTTTATTATTACTACCCATGAATTCCAATTAAGGCTCCCCCCGAATCTGAGATCCCCTTATTCCACTTTAAAAACACTCTCTCAAGTGTTCGAAAAAATCCTCGATGGCAATGGTCGTCGATATTGAATCACAAAATCACAAAACCCAATTAACACTCTAACGCTCAATTACTTTGGAATAGCGTCTCGAGAGTCATACCACACACACCACAAAAATTATTTCTCGGTTCACAGATCTTACATGTGTAAGAACCCTTATTGTGTGAATGAATGAGTCAAAACTACTTAGGGCCGAACCTCTTTCTTTTATAGCAATCAACACCTTTGAAAGTCGAAATTGGGTTTCTTGATCCATTCACGTGGAGAAAATATATGTAAAAGATCTTCCGCAAATCATTCCGGTGAAACAACAAACTTACCAGAAATACAGTTCTGCACACAACGATCAAAATGTCTCAACATAGCCTGAAGCATATTGCAAGACATCGTGCCGAAATTTTTTTCCATAAAAAAGAAGCCAATAACACACATAACAACATATGTAGTGAAGTGTTTAACATCAATACAAAATTACCACAAATACCGCTAGATAAAAGGACACATCTCTATGTAACATTTATATAGAAAAAATGACACATCTATAGTCACTTTGCCTGAATAGTGTCATAGATGAGAAATTTTTTATTGCAAAAAAAAAAAAAATCGCTTAGATTTACTCATAAATACAACCATTGTCCTATTAAAAGCATAATGATTACGAAAAACTATTTTCGGAGAACTCAAAAGTGACCTATTGGAAAATAGCTTTTTCTTAGTGTAGAGTTTGTAGCAAGGTTCAAGTCAAAAGTTACAACCTTATCGACAAATAGACGTACATTTATTAGCTTGATTAATTCAAATTACCACTCGTCCTTCGAATATCAATGCAACCTAAAATATCAATGGATTCAAAATACTTGGGTCGAATAGAAAAATTCTCCCTAACTTTTCAAAGATTAGAAAGACTGTTTTAAGAAATAAGATACTAGGTGTTAAATTAACATTAGTTGTTGAATTGTTAGTATTTAGTTATAAATTGTATACATTTACTCTTTGTGTGTGTAAAACTAAAAATAATCAATAACTTGTAATTAATAAACATTTGACTGTCTCGGGGTTTTTTTTTTTTTTAAATTAGAAGTATTCACACATAAATGTCTTTTTTAAACAATTTATTATTACAATTTGGAAACATATTAGCGGATATTTTTTAATATGTTATGTATTTTCTGCAGTTTTCAGAAAACTTTAACAGAAACATGTGAAATAGTACAAAATTAAAAACATAAGCCTATTTATAAACACATATGAATATAATTTCTTTTTTACTCGTATAATACTCCCCTATATATCACATATTTCTTCGTTTGCTGAGGTACATATAAACAACACATTTTTCGGAAACCTATGTGTCTCCATTATTATAAATCAAAAGATTCCAAAAAGATCAATATCAACCGAATTTGTGACTTGGATCTTATCTCATCGATCGTTTTCGGTGGGTGATAAAGAAAAATGGAAAGGAACTAAACAAATCACTTAAGCCCACTATACACTACTCGGAGATCCATAACTTTATAAAATGTTGAAATTATGGGTTCATTCGATAAATAGTCGCATTTACAGTTTAACATTGATAAATAATTAACGTTTCGTAAATCTTAGATAAATAGTCACTTTCATATATTTACAGACGTAAATAATAGGTAGATAGTCACTTTCATTTATTAGGCCGCATCACCTTTATGGTTATTTACCTAAGATTTACGAAACGTTGGATATATAGCAATTTCAAAACGTTTTAGTTGACTATTTACCTCATTTTTTTTTGTAAACTTATTGGCCTTAGATATGATATATGTTAGGAGTATTACAAACATAATATTTCCAAGAAAAATATAACAGATTGGGCAGTTTCACAACGTTAACAACGTTTCATATATATTTCAAATATAACCACTGATCTAACATGGCAAATTTAAATTTTAGATATTTGTTATACCGTTATTTATGTTAATAGTTCTTTGCAAAATTAACAAAACGTTAGTTATGTATCAAAATTTAAGTTTGTACATGACTAATTAACTATAAACCTTATTTATAATGCGGAATAAAAAATAGTTTGCACGGATTTTATTCAAACTAAAAAAAATTACGATTATTATTTTATAATTTTGTTTTAGAAAACCGAGAGAATGAAACAAACATATAAAGGAAAATAACACAATTACAAGATTATATTCAAACTAAAAAAATTACGATTATTTTATCATTTTATTTTAGAAAACCGAGAGAAAGAAAACAACAAACAAAAGAAACTAATCTTTAAACCGGAAACAGGGAGGAAAGAAAATTGGAGGAACTTGAGAACTATTCGACGATTTTATTAAAGCTTATATTGCTGTCCCACGGGTCTTGGAGGTGATGAACGACTCGTCTTCCAGGATAAAATCACGTTGAGAAGAACGTTACACCAACGATACTTCTCCGGCGAATCAAACTTGGGAAAAAAACTACCATCAACTACAAGAAAAAAAAACAATTTCTAGATAAAAATGTTGAGAGATGATATACTTCCAATGTGTTTTAAATGAAATAATAAACCTCCCCTTTATATGCCAAGGTGTTAATGGTTAGAGCGAATTGCATTAATTCCCATTACTCAGCCATGCAGACCTTAACATTTAGTTACGTGCCAAACCGATGCATTAATACACACGGTTACAACACAATTTTTGTTTAGTTTCCAAATAACCAACGAGTCATTTGCATAATTAAAACTTAGTGATGAAATATCAAAAACAAGCTCAAGCACAAGTCCGGCCCACAAAACGACACGACTGACCAGACGGACAGATGACGGCGCGACGCGTACATGTGTATGCAGTGGACTTGTGCCTAAGCCCCAGGCCCTCAACAAAACTAGGTTACCCTTTCGAACCCCAACCCATGAGCATAAATTAGCTATATAAGCACACTCATTTGCTCATTCTCATTAGATATGAGACACTTGCATATTTCACTTTATCCACACAACTAATGTGTTCACACAATTAATGTGTGGCTTTAATCATAATTTGATCATAAAATTCTCATTAATTAGAGCTCCAATTTTCAAAAAATTATAATTGATCTTATAACCATTTCAACAAGGAATAAGAATATGCTGGAGTTATCCAATTCCATTGAATGGACCATAATGCTTTGCAAAACATTCTTTATGATATGAATTCCCAATATTGTTCCACCATTTCCCCACATAAATGAAATTGGATGATGACAAAAAAGACTCGACTGGACTCATTTTGTTGATAAGTTCTATAGTCGATATCAGTATAGGATAGGTTTACAAAGTCCTTTAACCTTCCCTCGTAAAAATATGTCATGTTTACTGACTGCTCAGGTGACGCGATGTCCTTGAACTGTTAGTCATTTGTATATAAATCATAAACATATCTCTCATTAAAATCTTCCTTCCGTGGGCTTATTTCTCATGGTTATGTTCATTTCGCCCCTAAAATATGTCTGGTTCTGCAAGAGTCTATAGAGAATTAAGCCCAATTAATTTTTTTTTTCAGAGTAGCCCTATTTCTTTTTCAGATAGTTGATTCATTTAACAAAAAGTAATATCACAGTACTCACATGGACTCTCAGAGATCCAATTTATCAAAATCATTAAAAGCTCAATACTTAGACTTGTACATGTATCTCCATTTTATCATAGGAATACCACCGGGGTCTTGGGATCTCGAGTAAGCATGGTTATGTTTTCTTTGCCAAGACTTTATTCGTCCATGGGCTTTAGTCTCGTTTCTATTGATGTTTCTCTACTTCGTCCCTATTTAATCATTTTGTTAATGGATCCAGAATATTTTATTTGGACCTTACATAGTCTCATTTCTATTAATGTATTATGTCATCAATGTATATGTCTAGACTTACCATGGATATAACACTTTGTGCCATACCATTAGCTGATTGGTTATCGTAATACATACATATTGAGGGCGCAAGTGTTTTCCAGCTTGGAATATCCTCCACAATATTTTTAGCCATTCGGTCTCTTCACCACATTTATCTAAGCAACAAACTCAGATTCCATCATGGATCTAATTATAACCATTTGTGCACTCTAGAAAGTAGCCAAATTGAAACGATTAAATTTCAATTTAGCCAACGTTACACAAGTTTTAGTCAACTAGCCATTTGTTGATGTGGCAAAATTTTTAGCATGTAAAAAATCCAATTTTGACCTTACCTAAAAATTGCCAATTTTTATTTATTAATTGTTAGAAATTAAAAAAAAAGAATCTTAGAAAATACGTGTCAGACTCCCAGCAGCCAGTTCTAATTTCTGAAATAAAAAATATTAAAGACGTAAAAATGATGAACACAAAAACAAACCTAGAAAACAAATTAACCGCAAAAAAAAACCCCTAATAAAACTTGTAATCGAAGATGAACACGACGACATATAAACAATAATTAACTATTATTAACAAAAATTTAGAGTAATTAACTATGTAAAATTCTGAAGTAAGAAGTTTGAAAAACATTGAACCCAACATTAATTAACGTCAATTAATTGAAATTTACAGACGATTCCGGCTTGGTGCTCCTCTTCTCCTTTATCGATGCACGGTGCTTCTGTACTTTCGCTGCCCAACGAAGAGCTCCGCCGCCCTTAGATCAAAACCTGCACATGTGATGCTCGACGGAGACGAAGAGCTACGCCGTCTTCGGAGCCCAGATCAAGAAATATTCTATGGCATTAAATATAATTTTTCATCCACTACAACGAGTATATTCTTGAAGCTCTCGTCGCTACATATTCATAGGACTTTGAATCACTCAATATCAAGTTCGTATGAGGAAGATAAGAATTTTTGAAATTTTGAAGAAAAAATAAAAATTGAGAGATAGAAAAAGAGAGAAAGGTGGATCTGAAGAGAATGAGAGAGAAACAAAAATAGAATGTGGTTAAACAAAAGGAAAGAGAGAGAAAGAAGAGACAATGAGAGATCCTACCAATTCGGAATTTAAATTGGACTTATTTTCAAAAAATAAAATCTAATTAATTCAATATATAAAGGTAATAAGGGTATAAAAAAATATCACACGTCAGCCGTTGGCTATTTGTTTAACATTTTATAAACCATGACTAGATTGAAATTCTCACGCTTGAAGTAGTCTACTTGTTGATAAAACTCTAACCATTTGTTTAGAAGATTTCCATGGCACAAATAGGGGTGTACAAAAATTGACCGAAAATTGGTTAAACCAATAACCGAACCGATCCGGAACCGAAATTCGGTGCCTTGTCATCAAACCGAAAATTCGGTTCGGTTAACCGAAAACGAATTTAAGAATCGGTTCGGTGATCGGTTTTGCAAATTCAAAAATTCGGTTATCGGTTATTTAACTGATTTTTTTTTATCCAGTTTTGAAACCGGATAACCGATTTGAACCGGATAACCGATTTGGATAATTGTAACATCTTTAAAACTGGTTAACCAGTTTTGAAATTGGTTAATCGATTTTTTCGGTTAACCGGTTTCAAAACTGGTTAACCAGTTTTAAAACGGTTATAAAACCGGTTAACCGAATTTTCGGTTAACCGATTTTCGGTTTTGGACCAATTCGGTTCGGTCATTGGCCCAAAATTTTCAAAACCAAAAATTCGGTTTCGGTTTTCAAATTGGTCCAAAACCAAACCGAACCGAACCCATTTCACCCCTAGGCACAAACGCACCACAAAAAATGAATACATATGCACTTTTGGCTTTAGAGTCTTGTATACCGAATATCCAACTAGCATCAATGAGTGCTTCAAAGACGTGTGTGAAATCAACTCCTGATTCCCCGGGTTGGAAACCAAATCCTACGGGTGTTAATGCAAAAGTGAATTCAGGTGACCCAAACATGAAGGTGCGAGTTCCTGGAAATTCAAAAAAGAAAAAAGCCGAGGGTTATTCCACGTGTAAGATGCACGTGACCAGTGCCGGTCTGAGGCTTAAGCCACTCAGGCAATGCCTTAAGGTCCCAAAATTTTCGTCAAATAATGGCCTAAAAGAGCCCCAAATCTTACAGAAAAAGGCCTCAAATTTAAGGTTAATAAGTTATTTTAGATAATTTAATTTTAATATATATTTAAAATGTCCTAAGTTTTTTTTACGTACTCTTGCCTATGGCCACATAATAGACGCCCTGCACGTGACAAAGCTTGAGATTTTTTCTTCGACCATGGGCCTGTTTTCGTCTGCTTCATATGAGCCCATGTCACCTAAACCCATCGCTGAGACTTCCCAGTTAGGGACAAATAACACAATTGTCGTTCCTTTGACCTCCACAAAGAAACAAAAAATCTCTAACTCAATTCCCTGAGATCGAGACTCATTTACCGGCGTCGCTGTCGCGTCAAGTTGAGGGAGATTATCGGCGGTGGAGAATACAGCGAGGAAAGGGGGGTTAGGTCTAGAGTGAAGAAACAAATGCCTCCTCTTGGGCGTTGAAAACTATTCACTAGAGGGTATGGAGCCATATGAAGTGGTGGATGATGAGGTTCCAAAAAGGTAGACCAAAAGTGAGGAGGAGTATGAGATGGATAGGGACTTTGTGGAGGGTATTTACCATTTGGGATCGGTGGGATCTGGCGATGACGGCTTGATCCGCTGGGTCTAATGAATCTTTTTCGTTTGGAACAACCAAAGTCTCGGCAGCTCTGGTGCATTCAACGACCTACAGCTAGTTAAAAGAGAATATCTTGATCTCTTATTTATTTCGGAATCTCGTGTATATTAGTGTCAAAATGTACAACTTTGGCCTTGCTCTTTGTGATGCTAACCTCTAGGATCTTAGGTTTAGCGGAGTGAATTTTACTTAGACAAACAAGCAGCCTCACCTGAGATTGATTCAACAATTACTCGATAGATTTTGTGGTAACGACTCGATAGATGGCTTACTACAAGTCAGATCACATGCATCTTCGCATAATGCAGTGGAACCCGAGTCTGGCTTACAGAATTACACAAGAGGGATGAGACGTCTCCACTTCAAAGTAAAATGGATTCACGACCAAGAATGTGGGGGAGTTATCGAGTATGGAAGGAACAAGGTCAATGGCTTTTCCCCTAGTTTTTGGGCCACGGGGTTGAACTCTATTAGCTTGCTCTTAGACAAATGGCGGCGAGAAAAATATGGTAACATCCCAAAACAGATTAAATGACTCCACATGCTGATTAAGGAGGGACGGAAAGATGAATGCCATGGTTCTCGGATAATAAAGATAGACTTGCTAGATATTAAATTGGAGAAGCTTCTTTCCATACAAGATATATATTGGAAGTAGAGGGCTCATGCGAATGGGCTAGGCCACAGAGATAAGATACGAAGTTCTTCTATTTCCATGCTAATCGTCGGTGATTCATCGGATTTGTGAGACTATTCAAGAGAATGGGGGAAACGTCCTTCTCTTGGGGAGATCTCAAGAGCCTTCACTTCCTACTTTCAAGGGCTATTTGAAATCCCTAACTCGACACCAACATATTTGATCAGTATCCTCAATTCAGAGTTCTTGCGGCTTACAAAGACAACTATGGAGAGACTTGAGGATGAGCTCACTAGGAAAGAGGTGGAATAGGCTCTTTTTTGGGATGGACCCGACTAAATCCCATGTGACCAGATGATTTTCCAGCTTTATTTTTTTGAGAAATATTGGGGACTTGACGAGGATCGTGTCTCACGATAATGTTTGGAGATTTTGAACGACGCAACTTCAGTGGAGGTTTCGAATAAAACAATTATAGCCTTAATCCCAAAGGTGGAGAAGGGTAACAAAGTAAAGGATTTTCATCCTATCGCTCTAGCTATACAAAGTAGTTTCCAAAGCTCTAGCTAATCGGCTAAAGCCTTTTCTCAATGAGATTATTGACATAAATCAGTGTACATTCATTGCGGGACGAAAAATAAATGGCAAAATTCTGCTAGGCTTTGAGTGCACTCAATGGATGAGGTCCTGAAATGCGGAGAAATTTAATTATTGCACACTTAAGCTCAACATGAGCAAAGCCTACAATCGGAATGATGGTGTTTCCTGCGAGGTGTAATGGAATGAATAGGTTTTGGACCTCGGTGGATCTATCGGGTATAATGAGTTATGTCTCCTCCATGAGCTTCTCTGTGTTGGCCAATGGGCAAATCTCCGACCCCATTCAAGTCTTCCCACGGAATCCGACAAGGCGACCCTCTATCTCCCTACCTATTCATCATATGTGCCCAAGCATTTTTACGCTTTTACATGGGCAATGTCGGCCGTTTAATCTTCATGGGGTCAATATCTATTGTCACAGGCTCGCTATTTAACATTTGTTCTTCGGCATTGACATTCTTGTCTTCTTCCAAGCCAAAAATATGAATGTCGAAGTATATTCTAGTGCATAGACTCGTACTCCAAAGCGTTCAGAAAAATAGTAACCTTTGAGAATCCAGGGTCATTTTCTATCCCAACACGTAAAGACTACGAGACTATCCATAAATTCCTTAACATGCCAATTACAGCGAGCATTGATCTGTACCTTGGGCTGCCGACCTTTAGTCTTTGATCTAAGATGAACCAATTTGCGTTCCTTAGATCTCGAGTTCTAGAGCGTCTCTATGGCTGGGGCGGTAGATGTTTTACCATGTGGAGGAAAGAAACTATTATTAAGGCACCCACTTAATGCATTCCGACCTATATGATAAGAACCTTTAAGATTCTAGGAGGAATCTATGAAGTAATGGAAGTCTTGTGCTCAGAGTTTTTGGTAGGGATCCTCGGTGAGAAGAAGAGCATGCATTTGTCTTCATGTGATAAAATGTGATGTTCAAAGGAGGAGGGTAGCCTCGGATTTCGGTAATTCCTTGACTTCAATCAGGCCTTCCTAGCCAAGCATGTGACGACCCGAATTTTCGGACCGTCTTACTTATCTTACTTTTTAAACTTCATAAAATTCTTTAGAAAAAATTGGAAGAATTTTTATTTTAAACATCGTATAAAGGCAAACCAAAGTTTTAAGAATTAAAAAAAAAAACAAAACATAAAAAAAATATGAAAATTGCATATTACACGTTTCATGAGAAGTACATAACCAAAATTGAAAATATGAATTTAAAACCAAACATAGCGGCAAAACTAGTAAAACATAATGCATGATATAAATCTCAATCAAATTTGAAAACTCATTTAAATTTTATAACTTCGAAATAATTGAAAATAAAACTTTAAAATTTATTTCTTAAAGACTTTTAGTGGAAGACTTGTTTTGTGAATAGAAATCATGATCTAACCATCTCGCTATCGGTGCCGCCAGTCCACCCTGCTCGGTTCTTCATAGATTGTTTACCTACAATACAGACGTATATATCTTTTTTTAAAGAAATGAGCTTACGCTCAGCGAGAATAATATAAAGCTCACAAAATAAAAAGAGCAATGCAATGCATGAAACCGGTTATTAGTATTTTAAAACTATTTGGTGACTTGATCTTTCTTTTCTTGATTCTATCAACTTTTAGTTCGGGGTGCCCCTAGGGATATCGTAACAATATCAGTGCGAACTTTAGAGACGAAGATCTACTGGGGTTGCAAGGTCCCACACTTTGCTCTATCTAATAAACACATTAGGGCCTCGCCCCGAGAAATTTTGATCGAAGACGGAATTGGAAGCTCTACTTGACTCGACACCTAAGCGGGATAAAAGACTATCCACGATCAGCTAAGAAAAGAATTCAAGACTAGGTTCTGGAAACCTTCACAAACGACATTCAATGTGAGATTACAAAAATACCTTTAGCTATTACGGTTTCGGAGGAAAACTAACACTCTGTAAAAACTTCTGTACAAATTTCAGCAACTATAAATCATTATTTTGAGCACTTTTATAAGGGCAACACAGCCATAAACATTCTTTAACTATTTATCAAAAATAAAACAAGTATAAAATCTGACTTTAAAAACTTGTGACAAAATTGGTTTGCGCCCTGATCGTAATATAATCAGAAAATATCATGTATATTATAAAACTAGTTTTCGATTAAAATTTTAAATAAAACGCATGTAAAACTAGCTTTTTCATAAAGAATGAACGCAAAATAATATTTTTTCTAGCCACAATAAACGTTATAAGGTATGAAAATCAAAATTACGCCAGACCAGCGAATCAGGTTTGCGCACTGATCATAATATTATAAGAATATATTATTTATGTTGTAAACTATTTTTCGATTAAACTTTTAAATAGAAGACATGTAAAACTAGCTTTTTCAAAAAGAATTGACACAAAATAATAATTTTTGAATCCATAGTCAGCGTTTAAAGAAACGATTTCTATTGAATCTGAACTAGATCCCACTTTAAAAGACTAATACTATTCAATGACAATCTAGCGAGAAAACACACGAATTACCTTGATAGAGATGAAGAAAATGTTGAACACAATTCTGTTGTGGGAAACACGAACACTTTTATTAAGACCACTCAAGAAGAATTTACAAGACTAAGTGTTTAGATACTCACACTACAAGACTTTTTGTGGATACTCTTTAGGAGACTACTACTCTTTTTGAAATTTTTTGGATGCTAGACTTGGTGGGGGTAAAGGGGTATTTATAGTAGAGGCCAAATAATGTAGATCACACATTTTTCATCTTCTAGAGAATTCATAAAATGTCTAGATATCTAAAACATTCTAGGACATTCTTTACATGTCTAGAGATTCTACACAATTCTAACACTTCTACACTTATCCAAGAAACTTCTAGATGAAGGGCTTATTCTCCAAGTGGGCTTATTAGTCTTCTTGACAATTGGGCTTTTCAAAATTGTTGGGCTTTAGAAATTCTATTGGGCTAGTGTTGATCCTTTAGCACTCCCCCTCAACACTAGCCCTCATTCGCCGTATCATGTTGAGCTGGCTTCGAAAGTTCTCGCATTTTCCAGCACTCAGCCCTTTAGTGAACAAGTCTGCGACTTGGTCATCCGTCTTGATTTGGTTCATCTCGATCTCTTCCTTCAGATTTTTTTCTCTGATGAAATGGTAGTGCACCTCCACATGCTTTGTTCTAGCATGAAACACCGGATTTTCTTCAAGGCAAACCGCAGACTGATTGTCGCAGTGAAGTCGGACAACATAGTCAACTTTTTGATGCAAATCCTCCATTAAGAGTATTAGCCACGTACTCTCTTGAGCTGCTGTAGCCGCAGCTCTGGACTCCGCTTCTGTTGTGGACAATGACCCAGTGGGTTGTCGTTTGCTGCACCAAGAAATTGTTCCCGATCCGAGTCTGAACATATACCCAGTGGTTGATCTTCGGGTATCGTGGTCTCCTGCATAGTCGGCATCGTAATATCCGACTAGCTTGCAATCTTTGCCTCTTTTGTACAAAAGACCGTAGTCAATTGTACCCTCTACGTATCTTAGGATACGTCGGGCCGCATCCAAGTGAGGCTTCTTCGGACTTTGCATGTACCGACTCACTACCCCAACTGCATAAAAAATGTCAGGCCGAGTTAAAGTTAAATAGATAAGGCTACCTATTAGTTGTCGATACATCGTCCCGTCGTCCAACTTTCTGCCTTCATGTGCACAAATTTTGTAATTTGGCTCCATCGGTGATGAGACTGGCTTGCACTCCAACATGCCGAACTTCTGAAATATATCTCTTGTGTACTTTTGTTGGCAGAGAAACAATCCTTCTTTTGTGTGATCAACTTCTAGCCCCAAGAAGTGTTCAAGCTCTCCTAGCTCTTTCATTTGGAAGCGAACTGATAGATTTTCTCATGTCTGTTGGATTTCTCGTATATCATCCCCAGTGATGATCAAGTCGTCCACATAGACCAACAAAATCGTCAATTTTCCTTCTATCTCTTTGGTAAACAAGCTTGAGTCCGCATGTGCAACTGAATAACCACTTCGACTGAGAAATTCAGCAATCTTTCCGTACCAGGCTCTTGGTGCTTGCTTCAACCCATAAAGAGCTTTCCTTAGCTTGCACACATGATTAGGATTAGTTGCATCCTCGAATCCCTTTGGTTTGTTCATGTAGATCTCTCGGTCGAACTCTCCGTGCAAGAAAGCATTCTTCACATCCATCTGCCACAATTTATAATCTTTACTTGCCGCGAGTGCTAGTAGGACCCGTACAGTAGTGATCCTCGTCACTGGTCTAAACGTTTCATCATAGTCTAGTCCATATTGTTGAGAGAATCCTCGAGCTACTAGGCGAGCCTTGTATCTCTCAATTGATCAATCAGGGCAACGCTTAATTTTGTAAACCCACTTGCAGGAAATGGGTTTGATATCTCTTGGCCTTGGCACTAGCTCCCAAGTCTGGCTTTGATCCAAGGTTGTGATTTCTTCTTCCGTCGCCTTCTGCCAAGCTGAATTTTGTGAAGCTGCTTCATATGTCTCTGGCTCTTTGAGACCGTCTTCTAGAATTGATGTATTGGCGTACTTGGGATTTGGCTTTCGGATTCTTCCCGTCCGTCTTAGTTGGGGAGGCGGCATTTCTGTCTCACCATCTTCACTTGGTTGAGCCACTTCTTGCTCTTCAACATCAGTGTCACTTCGGTTCTCAGGCGCGTCAACACTTGACCATATGTATGTGGTTTGCTCCCCCATCTTTTCTTGTAGGATTTCTTCAATATTGTTCGAGTATGGCAAGTCTTTCTTCTCCGAGGACCACCACGAAGATGCTTCATCAAACACTACATCTCATGAGGTGTAACATCTCCCACTTGTTGGATCACAACACTTCTATCCTTTTCTTTGATTTTAGTATCCAACAAATATGCATCTGACTGCTTTCTTGTCAAATTTGCTACGTAAATGACTAGGCACAAATACGTAGAAAACATAGCCAAATACTCGGAAGTATCTAACCATTGGTTTCATTTCCCATAATGTCTCAAAAGGTGAAATGAAACCTAACCTTGGCTGGGGAAGTTTATTGATCACAAGGGCAGTAGTTTGGATGGCTGCAGCCCAAAATCTTCCTGGGACATTCTTCGCGTGTAGAATGCTGCGACAAATCTCTCAAAGATGTCGATTCTTTCTCTCCGCTACACCGTTTTATTGTGGCGTGTTGGCACATGTAAACTGATGATGTATCCCACACTCATGCAAATACCGATCGAATTCATCGGATATGTATTCTCCTCCATCGTCTGAGCGTAGACAACGAATCTTCATTCCCAGTTCTCCTTCGACCGTGGTCTTGAATTCTTGAAATTTGAGAACGTTTCAGAGTTTTCTTTCATGAAGAACACCCAGATATATCTCGAGTAATCGTCAATGACCGTCACCATGGACCAAACACATCAGAGTGAATTAACTCCAATGGCTTCTTTGCTCTAAACTTTGACTCCTTGTACGGTTGCTGATGAGCTTTTCCGTATTGACATCCAGCGCAAATGATATCTATTTTGACTTCAATTTTAGGTAGGCCTTTGAGCATGGATTTCTCCATAATCACCTTTAACTTGTGGTAGCCAATATGGCCTAACCTTGCGTGCCACAAATCCGCTGTCTCATTCTTCCGAGTTTTGTCTACATAAGCAGATTCAGCCGAGAGCACATAGACAGACTCCACCTTCCGTCCTTCCATCACTGGCTTTCCCAAGATCTTGACGTCGTGATAGACTTTCACATCTTCTGGCCCAAATAAGACGTAGTTGCCCGTTTATGTGATTTGTGATACGGATAACAAGTTCTTCTTTATACCCGGTACATGATAGACATTGTGTAGTAACACCATGTCAGATTTATTACCAGGCATAATAGTCGTGTTGCCAATCTGAGAAATTGGCAACGGTGAGTTGTTAGCTGTCCGTACCACGCGACTCCCTTTGTACTCTTTCTTGTCTTGCAGTTTCTTCTGATTGCCAGTCATGTGATTTGAGCATCCAGAATCAATTATCCAGTCATTCTCATAGTCGATCTGGTCTCCCATCATTGCCATGAATGCTAGCTCGTTTTCTTCTATGGCACATAGCACCTCAACATCCCATTCATCCTTTGTCTTCTTTTTGGACGTTGCCGCATTGCTTTCGACGTACTTTTTCTTGGACCAACAATCCTTTGATATGTGGCCCTTCTTTCCGTAATTGTAACAATTGCATTCGAACCTCTTCCCTTGAGAACTGTTATTGTCGTTCTTCTGAGTCTCCAAGGTTTCATGGTTCGTTAATGACTTCTTCCTTTAGCGGGTGGCTTAGGGTTTCTTCGACCTTTACTTGTGAAGAACCCATCCTCTTCATTCTTCATTGTGATGCCTCTCATTTTCTTAGCCATAGCTTCTTGGCTTGCTAGCAAATTCTCAAACTCTACAAGTGATGGTTGAACGGGCCATCCTTGTATAGCAATCACGAAGCTTCGATACTCCGGTCTCAACCAGTGGATGATAATCCTCTTTATACGAGCTTCTCAGATGACGGACTTTGGATCTAGTTCGCTAATCTCACGACATATCGACTTGACCTTGTGGAAATACTGAGCAATCGTCACGTTGCGTTGTGAGATTGATAGCAGCTCGTTCTCCAAGAGTTGTAGCCTCGTATCATTCTTGTTTGAGAAAAGCGTCACGAACGTGTCCCATGCTTCTTTCGGCGTCTTCTTATTGCGAATGTGCTCCAACATCTATTCTTCAACAGTGGTCTTCAAGGAAAACATTGATTTGCCTACTTTGATTCTCCATTTGGCAAGGTGCCGTTAGCGTCTTCCTCCGGTGGCGTGGTTTCGCTTCCTCCGACGACCTCCCAAAGGTCTTGTCCTTGTAAATAGGACATCATGCATGTTGCCCACGTGTTGTAGTTGTTGCTGTTGAGTTTCTTAATTCTTCCGATGACTTGGAGATCACCCATCGTGTTGGCAGTACCTCGGTAATACCAAACAAGCTAGTTTTCGACACAAGCTTGCAGAGTCACGGACTACTCACGACACAAAGAAAACTCACACTAATAATCTCAAGAAATCGTTTCTGATGTGGAAGATCAGTCAAAGCCGCAACCACAGAGCATACTAAGACTTTCAAGAGATCCGACAACCAAACTCACAACCTCGTTCAGATACCAGATTGTTGAACACAACTTATTTGTGGGAAACACAAACACTTTTATTAAGACCACTCAAGAAGAATTTACAAGACTAAGTGTTTAGATACTCACACTACAAGACACTTTTTGTGGACACTCTTTAGGAGACTACTACTCTTTTTGAAATTTTTTGGATGCTACACTTGGTGGGGGTAGAGGGGGTATTTATAGTAGAGGCCAAACAATGTAGATCACACATTTTTCATCTTCTAGATAATTCCTAAAATTTCTAGATATCTAAAACATTCTAGGACATTCTTTACATGTCTAGAGATTCTACACAATTCTAACACTTCTACACTCATCTAAAAATTGGGCTTTTCACAATTGTTGAGCTTTAAAAATTCTACACATTCTTTATTAGTCTTCTTGACAATTATACACTTCTACACATTCTTTATTAGTCTTCTTGACAATTGGGCTTTTCACAATTGTTAAGCTTTAAAAATTCTATTAGCTAGTGTTGATCCTTTAACAGAAAAGAACTCTAATAGGCTTTCTAGCCATAACTCATAAGAATAAGAATGGAGATTAACGGTGTTAAAAGGGTTTGTAATATATATATTTAAACAGATATAAAAGAAATCGATAACAGCCTATATTATCAACATAAATCACCACCCACACGTCCTGCTATAAATACTATCTAGTCATATACATTGCATATAATATAAAAATAATATAAAAGGATAACAAATATCCTGCTTCTTCTAACGTAACATTATATAATAATAATAATAATAATAATAATAATAATTGTATTTAACTTCGTTATACAAAAATTATTATATATATACACTATACACAATTATACGCATATATATTGTTGTCGCACGAAAATGAACAACTATTGAAAACCTCGGGCGGTTCGATCCAAGGCCGGACCAAGTGATCGCATCCGGGCCAAAAGTGTGAACTCGAAAGTCTCGAGCTAGGTTTTCTCCGATCAACCCGCCTCTCGGGAGAGGTAGGGGGTGAGGAGGAGGAGTGACCGTGCCTTGGTTGTCGGCTGCCTACGTACCCGTGCGTGGGATCAGGTCAGAACGTAGTTCAGGCGTGTGTAACGCAGTGTGAGGCATAGAACCTTGGTGGAGAGGCGTACTCGACGAAGGAAACGGTGCGCGGAGGAGTCCTCGGCGACGTCTCAGAACTTCGGAGATCGCGTGCCCGTCTAGCGTGTTAGACGCGTAGGGGGACTCTAGTCGAGAACCCTAGGAGCGTGCTTGAGCACCGGGGGGCGTTCGGTCAGAGGGAGCAACGTCCGGGAAGTCCCCGTGAGTGCTTCGGAACCTCTGAGAACGAGAAATTGAGGAGAATCTGCTTCAGGCCAAGGATGGCATCCAGAGAAGCAGAGAGAAGTCTCAAGTTCCTTGAGAATGAATGGGATGACTTTCCCCTCAATGAGAGGGGGTATTTATAGGTGTTTGAGGGCCTTAGAAGGTCCCTTTATCCTCCTTGTGGGACTAGGAGCGCGCGCGCCGTCAAGTGGAGGCGCACGGCGCGCGCGGCGCACAATGCGCGGCGCGCGGGTCATCTGGCGCGGCGCGGGATATGCAGCGCGGGATGCGCGGCGCATGGGCGCGCGGCGCGGGCGTGTCTTCGCGCGGCGCGCGGTCTGCCTGGCGCGGCGCGCGGCGCGCGGTGCACGACCCGTCTCGTCGGGCTCTTGTGGGCGTTTAGGGGTCTTCGGATACCACTCTTGTCGCACAAAATATGAAGTCTTCTACTTGACGAGAGTGGCTTGACTCGAGGAGCAAGGCTCAACTCGACGAGAGTGACTAGTGGCTTGGCTCGAGGCTCGACTTAAGGAACGACTCGAGGCTCGACCCGAGGAACGACTCGAGGCTCGACTCGAGGAGAACGACTCTAGGCTCGACTCGAGGAACGACTCGAGGCTCGACTCGAGGAACGACTCGAGGCTCGACTCGAGGAACGGCTCGAGGCTCGACTTAAGGAACGACTCGAGGCTCGACCCGAGGAACGACTCGAGGCTGGACTTGAGGAGAACGACTCGAGGCTCGACTCGAGGAACGACTCGAGGCTCGACTCGAGGAACGACTCGAGGCTCGACTCGAGGAACGGCTCGAGGCTCGACTTAAGGAACGACTCGAGGCTCGACCCTAGGAATGACTCGAGGCTCGACTCGAGGATAACGACTCGAGGCTCGACTCGAGGAACGGCTCGAGGCTCGACTCGAGGAGAACGACTCAAGGCTCGACTCTAGGGGCGTGATGATTTGGCACGAGGACTTGCCAGTCGACTCGTGACAGAAGGCTTGCCGCTTTTCCGGACCTCCGGACTGACCATCGGTCCTTTGAATGGCATGTCTTCTTGGCGTTTCGGGTTTTCCGAAAACGACCGACAACATTAGCCCCCCAAGTTTATCGCTCGGGAGGCCCCGCGCGGTGAACTTTTAGTTGTTTCCGCCGGGTGTTTGAGGAAAAATTTATCTCCCAGGGCTTCGCCGTCGCGAAGCTTTTGTGATTATAGAGAATATTCTTGCGATTGCAAGTGCTCTCTCTCGCTTTTCCGTCTCTCTAAACACGATTGTGTGATCAATACGTGGAGGAGGATCCGAGCGGATGAGAGGCGAAGCTCAACGTGGGCGAGGCTGACATGTTCGCATCCATTGCTCTAGCCCCGGAGCAGCGGGGACATGCGCAGGCAGGTGGGGCACGCACTTGTGCAGAGGCGTACCGGCGTGTCACGGCTTGTTGATCTTTTGGCGAAGTCACATCCAAGTCTTTCTTCGATGGCATTTTTTTTTATGATATCTTCGACCCGGAGTCCATGCAACTCGATGGTGATTAGCATGGCAATTATTTTCTAATTACGACATGTCAGGGGAAGATCATGGCATCCGTCTTGGCCAGCTTGGAAGGCGACTGCACTTTTGCGTTTTGCAGAGGCGTGCTCATTCCGAGGTCTCAGAGACAAAGGTTGATGCTGTGGGCTGATGCTTCGAGAAGACGGAGTGGCACCTGGCGGAAGGCTCTGCCGCACCGGAGGGCTTCAACCGCTCGGGGATCAGTACTCAAAGTTCAATCACGCACCGAGCATAAGTCGGTCTCCAGGGCATCTGCCATTCCAGCTTTGGTGACGCTTCCTCGTCTGCATTCGGAAGATCGGCCCTTATTCCCCAGGCGCGAGCGCGGGTGTCTACTTTGGCTGACCTGTTCTTCAGGTCGCTCCAGGTGTTTGCTCGAGGAGCGGAACTCAACTCGAGGAGAATGATGATTTGACTCGAGGAGCGAAGCTCGACTTGAGGAGAATGACTCGACTCGAGGAGCGAGGCTCGACTTCGAGGAGAATGACTCGACTCAAGGAGCGAAGCTCGACTTCGAGGAGAAAGACTCGACTCAAGGAGCGAAGCTCGACTCGAGGAGAATGACTCGACTCAAGGAGCAAAGCTCGACTTGAGGAGAATGATT
Source organism: Urtica dioica subsp. dioica (assembly GCF_054948205.1). Lineage (NCBI taxonomy): Eukaryota > Viridiplantae > Streptophyta > Magnoliopsida > Rosales > Urticaceae > Urtica > Urtica dioica. The sequence goes on from NC_142757.1 coordinate 41,951,559, forward strand.
CGACTCGAGGAGCGAGGCTCTACTCGAGGAGAAAGAGTGGACTCAAGGAGCGAAGCTCGACTCGAGGAGCAAAGCTTGACTTGAGGAGAATGACTCGACTCGAGGAGCGGGGCTCGACTCGAGGAGAATGATTTGACTCGAGGGGCAAGGCTCGACTAGAGGAGAATGACTCATCTCGAGGAGCAAGGCTCGACTCGAGGAGAGTGACTCGACTCAAGGAGCAAAGCTTTACTTGAGGAGAATGACTCAGCTCGAGGAGCGAGGCTCGACTCGAGGAGGACGGTGATTTGACTCGAGGAGCGAAGCTCGACTTGAGGTGAATGACTCGTCTCGAGGAGCAAGGCTCGACTCGAGGATAGTGATTTGACTCGAGGAGCGAAGCTCGACTCGAGGAGAATGACTCGACTCGAAGGGCGAGGCTCGACTCGAGAAGATTCTACACGACCTCATTCGTCACCTGGGACTTGAGGAGCTTGCTCGAGCGAAGTCTCAGCTAGCTCAGGCTGAGCGAAGTTCTTGCTAAGAGGCGGTGGAGAAGATGGCAGGACCTATGCCTTATATGGCGGTTCAGGTACGCCTCGTGGCGGCTTCAAGTGCATTGCGATTAGTCATCATATGCAATGACTTGTGGCGACTCGGAGCCAGCGTCGTTTAGCCGTCTAGGCAAGTCGCGAGGGATGGCCTAGATATGCCACGTAGGCTTCTTAGGTGCGCCGTATAGGCTTTTTAGATGTGCCATGTAGGCATCTTAAGCACGCCATGTAGGCGTCTTGGGTGCGCCATGTAGGCGTCTTACGTGCGCCATGTAGGCGTCTTCGGTGCGTCGCGAGGGACCGCTTTGGTGCGCCATGTAGGTGTCTTAGGTACGCCATGTAGGCGTCTTTGGCGCGTCACGAGGGACGACTTTAGCCTGCATCTCTGGGACGTCTTATGGTGCGCCGCGGAGGCGTCTTAGCCTGCATCTCGGGGATGTCTTACGGCGCGCCGCGGAGGCGTCTTAGCCTGCATCTCTGGGATGTCTTATGGCGCGCCGCGCAGGCGTCTTAGCCTACATCTTGGGGATGTCTTACGGCGCGCCGCGGAGGCGTCTTAGCCTGCATCTCGGGGATGTCTTACGGCGCGCCGCAGAGGTGTCTTAGCCTGCATCGCGGGGATGTCTTACGGCGCGTTGCGAAAGCGTCTTAGCCTGCATCTCTGGGATGTCTTATGGAGCGCCGCGGAGGCGTCTTGGCCTGCATCGCGGGGATGTCTTACGGCGCGCCGCGGAGGCGTCTTAGGTGCGCCATGTAGGCGTCTTACGTGCGCCATATAGGCGTTTTGGGTGCGCCATGTAGGCGTCTTAGGTGCGCCATGTAGGCGTCTTTGGGGCGTCACGAGGGACGACATTAGCCTGCATCTCTGGGATGTCTTATGGCGCGCCGCAGAGGCGTCTTAGCCCGCATCTCTGGGATGTCTTATGGCGCGTCGCGGAGGCATCTTAGCCTGCATCTCTAGGATGTCTTATGGCGCGCCACGGAGGCGTCTTAACCTGCATCTCTGGGATGTCTTATGGCGCGCCGCGGAGGCGTCTTGAGCCTGCATCTCTGGGATGTCTTATGGCGCGCCGCGGAGGCGTCTATAGCCTGCATCTCTGAGATATCTTATGGCGCGCCGCGGAGGCGTCTTTAGCTTGCATCTGTGGGATGTCTTATGGCGCGCCGCGGAGGCGTCTTTAGCCTGCATCTCTTGGATGACTTATGGCGCGTAGCGGATGCGTCTTTAGCCTGCACCTCATGGATGTCTTACGGCGCGCCGCGGAGGCGTCTTAGTTGAACGCTCGTTCCCGTTTGTGTTCGGGTGTTTTGTTTTGGTGGAGCGTACTTTCTTTTTGCGGAGCGTACTTTCTTGAGGATTTTGAGTGTACTTGTCGTTGCCCATGTCACTAGCCCCCCGAGTTTTTGGGTTTACAATCGTATTTTGATGACCGAAAATCTTTGATAAAGTGGATTTTGAAAGAAAAACCTCGAACTTTATTAATATTGCAAAAACTTGAAATCCTAAAACATTGGCTCGTAGGCCTTATTGAATGTCGGAAAGCAAAGAAATAAAATGGGGGGAAGCGCTGGCTACTGGTAGTACTGTCTCAAGTGTTCCGCATTCCACAGGCGACAGATCGGTGTCTCGTCCGTGTATTTGATGTAGTGTGTCTCATCATGTATGACTTGGCAGACTTTGTGGGGTCCCTCCCTGTTTGGGATAAGGACGTCGGCACCTTGCACTTGGGTGTTATGCAGATGTCTTCGTGGACTTCGCGGAGGACCTTGGTCGACTCGACGCGGTCTCTAAGCCGGGAGATCGTGTTAACCGTCTTTCTAGCGGTTTTTCCATCGATTCCGTGGATGTAGCATATTCTGGCTTGGGATTGATCTCCAGCCATGATGCTGATTCCATCCTTGGTAGGGAACTTCACCAGCAGGTGGTATGTAGAGGTAACAGCCCTTAGTCGGTTCAGCGTAGGTCGCCCAATGATGACATTATATGGTGACTTCTGATCAACCACTACGAATGGGACCATGTGAACGACTTCAATACCTCCGGTAGTTCCGAAGGTGACCGGTAGATCAATGATGCCTTCGGTCATGACTCTCTCCCCGGTGAATCCGAATAATGGCGTTTGGGTCGGAGTTGGGCGTAGCCCCCCGAGCTTCATGCGCTCTAAGGTGGACTTGAAAATCATGTCGGCAGCACTGCCGTTTTGGATGAGAACTCTTTTCACCATGTTATTAGCCACTTGGGCCTTGAGCACAATCGCGTCATTGTGCGGATGCCCAACTCGCTTGGCCTCTTTGTTGGTGAAGTACATCGTCTCGTGAGGTACGGACGGAGGTTCTTCATAGGTGAGGTTGACGTGCATAGCAGCGTCTTCTTGAGCTACGACCCTTAGGAATTTTTTCCGTTGTCGGGCCGAATCTCCACTTTGTGGACCTCCCAGTATGGTGGTCACAACGTGGAGTTGCGGATTGGCGTCGGCAGTAGCCGTGGTTCGGTCGGCAGAAGCAGCTGTTCCTCCTTCCCTGCCAGACTATGGTCTGTTTGTGGTGGGGCCCACAACGCTAATCATGCGCAACACAAACTGTTTCAACTCACCCCGTTGGATCAATGCCTCGATCTGCCTTTTAAGACTATAGCATTCGGAGGTCAAGTGACCATATTCCTGATGGAACTCGCAATATTTAGATCGATCGCGAGTCGCGAGATCTTTGCTCATTGGAGCCGGGGGAGTGAATTTGTCACGTGCCAAAGCTAGGATTTGATCTGGCGTTGTGTTCAAAGGTGTGAACGACGAGTAGCCCTTAAAGTCTTCCGCAAGCCGTGGCTTTTGGGGCATCGGAGGTCGGCTATTAGAAGTCTGACCCCCTCTGTTTCGTCTTTTACGGGAGTTGCCTTGCTCGTTGCTAGGCTCGTCTCGGCGGTGAGGGCTTTGAATATTGCCCTTGCGGCCATCGAGGTAATCTTCGACCCCCATAAAGGTCTTGGCTCGAGTCCTTAACTCGGCCATGGTAGAAGGGACACGGCCGACGACGGACTTAAGGAAGTCACTTGTGCGCCAGCCTTCGATGATGGCAGTGATTGCGTCTTTGTCGTCAAAGCGGTCGACCTTATTCGATTCTTCAGTGAATCGGGCGAGGTATCGTCTAAGAGACTCGTCATTCTCTTGCCTGATTGACCACAGGTACATCTTGGTCTTCTTTTGGACCATAGATGTAGCAAAGCGTGCTAGGAACATGTCCTTCAGGTCTTTGAACGAGTGGATGCTCCCTGGCCTTAAGTTCTTGAACCACTCGAAGCCGGGTCCGGCGAGGGTAAGACTAAAAGCTTGGCACGAAGCACCAGGAGAGACACCCTGCATCGTCATCCAGGTTTCATAGTGCTGGCTATGGTAAGCGGGATCTGCTTTTCCATCATAGGGAGCGAGGTTCCGGAGTTTGAAATTTCCCGTGCATACCTTGGCCAATATCTGAGCCGTGAAAGGCGATGGATTCTCCTCGACGACCCCATAGGCACTTCCGCCTATTCTATGTTCTCGGAGATCTCGTACTTCATTTCGAAGATTGTGGATCATAGTGATCACATCGAGACCGGTAGTCGGAGTAACTCCCTGTTCGGGAGGAGTTAGCTGCCGCCTTTCATTAGACCCTTGACCCGTGCGGCGGTTCCCGTTAGTTGGGGCTGCTACGGGGATGTTTGGCCGAGAGCTTAGTCGCTCTCTTAGGTCATCGCCACGCTCGATGCGTCGAGCAGTGAGATGGTCCCTAAGATCAGGACTTGTCGTACGGAGGCGCGGGCTTCGTTTGTGACGGCGCGCTCTCCGCGTGCTCTGACTCTCCGTAACATTCTCCCTTTGACCTAGTCGGTCGAGGGCCGAACGTCGGGAATTTCCCTCTTGAGAAGCAGCCGGCGCGTCGCCTGTCCGGGGTAGGGGGTTCGAAGGACCGGCTTCAAACACGGCGGAGTGTCGGGTCCTTCGTAAGAGAAGTCTCGATATCCTCCGAATTGCCAGTACCCTCATAATCAGGGTCGCGGTCGTGGCTTTTGAGGTTCTCAGGATCCCCGTTGGGGGTCATTGTGTTATGCGCGGGTTGCTTCGCAGCCAGTTGGCTGCGGTACCTCGCGTTCTTCGCCTTTAGGTTGCGGATATTGTCCTCCGACTCCATGATGCGGTCGTCCCTGCTATCTGGAGATGGAGATGGTGAGCGGGTCGAGCTCTCTTCGTTGAGCGACTCTTCGTCACCATGCGCTCGGGAGCGCAAGAAGTACTTTTTGGTCCCAGTGACGTTGTCGGGGTTGTTAACACCCTCAGAACGTACGGGTGGTTGACTACTCATATTTTCTCAAGTTCGAGAAAGTTGAGTTTGTAGAAGAAAAGAAGAAGATGAACAGAAGGGATTTCGGGCTGAACAGGTCCGGAAGTCCCCTCCTTCTAGCGCCAAAATGTTGTCACACGAAAATGAACAACTACTGAAAACCTCGGGCGGTTCGATCCAAGGCCGGACCAAGTGATCGCACCCGGGCCAAAAGTGTGAACTCGAAAGTCTCGAGCTAGGTTTTCTCCGATCAACCCGCCTCTCGGGAGAGGTAGGGGGTGAGGATGAGGAGTGACCGTGCCTTGGTTGTCGGCTGCCTACGTACCCGTGCGTGGGATCAGGTCAGAACGTAGTTCTGGCGTGTGTAACGCAGTGTGAGGCATAGAACCTTGGTGGAGAGGCGTACTCGATGAAGGAAACGGTGCGCGGAGGAGTCCTCGGCGACGTCTCGGAACTTCGGAGATCGCGTGCGCGTCTAGCGTGTTAGACGCGTAGGGGGACTCTAGTCGAGAACCCTAGGAGCGTGCTTGAGCACCGGAGGTCGTTCGGTCAGAGGGAGCAACGTCCGGGAAGTCCCCGTGAGTGCTTCGGAACCTCTGAGAACGAGAAATCGAGGAGAATCTGCTTCAGGCCAAGGATGGCATCCAGAGAAGAAGAGAGAAGTCTCAAGTTCCTTGAGAATGAATGGGATGGCTTTCCCCTCAATGAGAGGGGGTATTTATAGGTGTTTGAGGGCCTTAGAAGGCCCCTTTATCCTCCATGTGGGACTAGGAGCGCGCGCGCCGTCAAGTGGAGGCGCACGGCGCGTGCGGCGCACAACGCGCGGCGCGCGGTGCAGGGGGCGCGGCGCGCGGGTCATCTGGCGAGGCGCGGGATGTGCAGCGCGGGATGCGCGGCGCATGGGCGCGCGGCGCGGGCGTGTCTTCGCGCGGCGCGCGGTCTGCCTGGCGCGGCGCACGGCTTGCTGTGTGGCCGGCCGGCACGGCGTGCTGTGCGCGCGGTGCACGGCCCGTCTCGTCGGGCTCTTGTGGGCCTTTAGGGGTCTTCGGATACCACTCATGTCACGCAAAATATGAAGTCTTCTACTTGACGAGAGTGGCTTGACTCGAGGAGCAAGGCTCAACTCGACGAGAGTGACTAGTGGCTTGGCTCGAGGCTCGACTTAAGGAACGACTCGAGGCTCGACCCGAGGAACGACTCAAGGCTCGACTCGAGGAGAACGACTCGAGGCTCGACTCGAGGAACGACTCGAGGCTCGACTCGAGGAACGACTCGAGGCTCGACTCGAGGAACGACTCGAGGCTCGACCCGAGGAACAACTCGAGGCTAGACTCGAGGAGAACGACTCGAGGTTGGACTCGAGGAACGACTCGAGGCTCGACTCGAGGAACGACTCGAGGCTCGACTCGAGGAACGGCTCGAGGCTCGACCTAAGGAACGACTCGAGGCTCGACCCGAGGAACGACTCGAGGCTCGACTCGAGGAGAACGACTCGAGGCTCGACTCGAGGAACGACTCGAGGCTCGACTCGAGGAGAACGACTCAAGGCTCGACTCGAGGGGCGTGATGATTTGGCACGAGGACTTGCCAGTCGACTCGTGACAGAAGGCTTGCCGCTTTTCCGGACCTCCGGACTAACCATCGGCCCTTTGAACGGCATGTCTTCTTGGCGTCTCGGGTTTTCCGAAAACGACCGACAACATATATATATATATATATATATATATATATATATATATATAATTAAGATAACACATACCATTAACGTACATACATATATACGTATCTATTTATTTAATTATAAAAAAACTAATTAAACGTAGTATATCATATATGGACTATATATATAGATATATATATATATATATATATATGTATATATTTATACCAAATATCAGACTATTTGTATTCAAAACCTATAACAATATTAAAAAGAACAAAAACTTTTAATAGGCTAAAAAATTATTTTGGAATTTCACAAAGCAAGTGTGACGGATGGATAGGAACCTTTCCTCGTTGGTTTTGCGGGTGTTGGCAGGTAAATATGACCTGAGGGGCAATATTCTCGAAGCAGGTCATCTGGCAGCTCATATCTATGGCAGAGTTCGATATGGGCAAAGTAACTTCTCAATATTTGATGGAGATGGCGAGTGGACTTGGGCATAGAGATTTCAATTTACAATGACAAATGGATTCCTTCACCGGCAAGCGTTAAGGTACAATTTCATCGGTTGTTACGTATGTTATTGGCTTATTTTTTTTTGCAGCAAGTTAGTCTCGGCAAGATGTCTTACAACATGCTCCGTAATATATTGAGACATCTTGACCGATGTGCGCAAATGCTACTATTTTGGCAAGTTTCTAGTTTCACTAAGATTGCCAGTGGAAGACCGTCTACGTATATTTTGTCCACATGAATACGTAAGAAAACTCTATTTCGACTTTCATATATGTTTACCAATATAAAAGAAAGTTTATGCCCTTAGTGGTCTTTGACGCATTCATTCTCACAATTAGGGTTCTTAGACGTGCAAGATCAGCGGACTGGAAAACTGATTGTGTGGTGTATATGGTATACTACTCTATGACCTATTCATCGACTTATTAAAAGTTAAGAGTTTATTATTTTTCACGGCCATTGTTGTTGATAGAAACAAACACTAGGTAGTGTTTGAGTGGAAGTGAGGGAATCTCAGATTCAGGAGAAGCCTGTGTTGAAATTCACAGGTAATAATACAAGTGGGGATTGTTCATATATGACCGACGTGTACTATTGACTACTTTACATAATGTAAATTTTCGTTCCACCCATACTAGGTTAGCATTGTTTGTGTCATTTATTTTACGCACTACTTTTATTTTTCATCTATTGCAATGGTACGAATTGTCGCATACGATGACTCTACATTGTGTGTGACATCTTCTTTCTAACTAAACAGATTTTCAATTGGTATCAGTGGCGGGCATTTAAAGCTTAGGGTGTGTCCCTTATGATGGATATTACCAGGAATGGCAGTTCAGTTAATCGTCCACTAGTGCTTGATGGGACAAATTAAACATACTGGAAAGCTTGCATATTATCCTTTCTAAAGTCTGTTGACAATAAGACTTGGAAAGATATTATTAAAGGTGGTCTCCTCCCACCATTGTGGATGAAGCTAGTCATGCTATTTCGTTTAAGCCTCAAAATGAATAGGTTGAAGCAAAAGATTAGGCTGTTTTCCAGAACTCTCATTCTCTCAATGTTATTTACGATGGTGACAAGAATATTTTCAAGCTTATCAATACATGTCATAATGCCAAGGAGACTATAAAGAGTTTAATGTCTATGCCCGTATGATTTCCATAGAATTATTCTCATTGGTAGAAGAGATGTCTAAAGAGAAGTGTTGCGATATTTTTATAACTAGCACGCAAACGGACGTATCGAACAAGTAATAGTGTTACGTAAGTAACGGATATCGATCCCACAGAGACTAGTTACTCTAGCGATTTTCTGAGACTTGATGCTAATTAATTCCAAGTAAGATTAAGAAGATGGTTGTAACAAAAGCAATAATAAAACTAAAGCAAAGAGTTAAATACGAGTTTTACAAGAAGAGAAGGTAGGGGTCACGATTTCACCGGAACTAACTAGGACGGGGGTTTCGGGCTCGAACAACAAAATCTACTCCTATGGATGCTAATCTCACTCTATCAAACTTATTCACTAGCCTCTCTCGAGTGTTCTAGCAAACCTATGCAATTGACGGATTATTATCCTCTCGGCATCTAATCCTATTAAAATGATCACACGCAATGAAACAAGAGCTCAAACGATTACATAAATTGCCTAGATTTTCTAACCTAGGATCAACTATGATGACATGAACAAAAGCACGATTATTTACTCTCTCTCGAGTAGCTAAACAATCCTAGATAACAGTTCTAATGGTGATCAATCACTAGAAAGCATAAGGCACAATTCACATCAAGCAATCCATAATAATGAAGCAAACAATGATTATCTAACCCTAACGAGCCCCCCAGCCATTATCAATCCCGGCTACATCGCAACCCCGAAAGAAACTTAGCCTCTAATGGAATTCAAAATCAACGCTAAACAAAACAGAATAATTAAAAGCACTAAAATAAAGATTGAAACCAAAACAGAATTCATATTAAATAAAATTGATGTTCAACAATAATTTAGAGCAATAAAATAAATAAAAGAAAGGGAAGAAAGAAGAACGATTGAATTCGGAGAAGGAGAAGTCGTCGGGTTGTCAATTCCGTTGAAGAACGCCGTTTCCTCTTTCAAAAGCTCTCCAGAACAACCAAACAATAAAATAGAAACTAAAAACAAAAGGAAAAATTGTGTTTTCAGAGCTTAGAGTCTAATATATAGGTCAAGGGGTTATTTTCGGAGCATATTGGGCCTTTGGAATGATTTAATTCGCTCAAAAACATCAAAAACGGAAAGTAAGTCCGTCAAAACCCGAAGAGCGCGCGGCGCGCGGTCGTCCTTGCGCGGCGCGCGGCTCCAAATCTGGGTTATGCGCACTGCGCGCGTAAGACTCTGTGTGATTTCATGATTGCGTTCCCAGGATGCGCGGCGCGCTATTGCCGAGGCGCGGCGCGCGGTCTCGAAGTCTGTCATCGCGCCGCGCGCGAGGGAGGGTGCGCGGCGCGCGGTTGTCGCCAATTTCCTTGCTTGTGCTTTTTGACTCTATTTCGACCGTTTTGTCTCCAAATCCCGTCCTTTTTCCACGAAATTGATTGTAGACGCTCTATTGCTCTTTTGAACCTGAGACTACTCAAAAACCTACTAAAACCATTAAAATACTTTAGGACTCGTCGGTTTTTGGTTCGGGAAATAGGAGTTTTACGCGTGATTAACGCACCTATCAAGAAGATTTTGCGAAAAGTTTTAAGGTCACTTCCCAAGAGATTTAATATAAAGATTACAGCCATTGAAGAAGTGCATGATCTTTCGAATATGAATGCTGATGAGCTTATTAAGTCACTCTTGTCCTTCGAATTATGTATTGTTAATTTCGAGAAGATGACTATAGGGGTGGATTTCAAGAATATTATTACTGATCACAGATAGCATGTATACTCTGTAATTGATGAGGACGTTAAAAATACTATAGTTATGTTTTCCATGAACTTTGGCAGGGTCATGACAAGGCTGGAAAGAAAGTCTGGGAAAAATATCTCTCGTGGTATATGAGACGATCAACCATAGCAACAATAATATCACAAAGGTGGCAATTTCCAACAAATTCAACGAGATGGTGATAGATCAAACATCAAGAATTTCAACAGATCTAAAGGGATACAGTGTCATGAATATGAATGGTTTGGGCCTCAGGATGAATGTCCAACTTTTCTGAAAAAGCAGAGAAAATGCTACAAATGTTGCACCTTCCTATGATGACTCTGACAATGGAAGTGAACCTGGTGAGATAAGCAATTTGTATTGCCTTTACTGCTCATACTCATGATAATGTGCTTACTATTCCCACTATTGTTCCTAGTTCTTCGCATCTTATTGGTATTCATTTTCCTGATGATGATGAGGATGAGGTTCCAGATGAAGATTCTCACGTGCTAGAGACACAGAAAGAGAGGATTGAGTCTCTCATGATGGAAAACACTAGACTCTTGGAGATTGTGAAACCCCAAAAATAGTAATTAAGGTATTTAAGAATTTCATAATTATGATGAAATATTTGTTGGAGATTAAACATGTTGGTATCGGTCACGAACAATCGCTCTGACGCCAAATTGTTAGTGAAATGCCCTTATTGGGAATACATATCCATATAACGGTGCAGAATACAAACAGTTACGCTATCTAGCTAATTAATTATACAATTATATGATCTAGATTTTTTTAAAATGAGTAGTAAGCACTAGAGAACAATTCAAGCCACCAATTTATAATAGATGAAGGGAATGTCATAACACTTACGGCTTTGGGTTCAGCTACAAAAACTTCCAATCGAGTTCTTCAAGATCCAATTCTTAGCTCTAGTTAATCGATCTTCGAGCTTTGGTCTCCGGACTTGAATCTTCGGGAACGATGACTGGACTCTCGTCATTTGGTTCTCTAATGGATGATAACGTAGTCTTCCGAGTCGTAATCTCCAAATGAACAAGAATAAAGGGTGTGCTATCTCGTTATCTCACAACAACTACCAATTTAGGAGTTCGAGTCATGTCGTGTTTTTGGGATTGGAATCACGAATTTCAAGATAGAGGGAGACAGAGAAAAATTGGCCACCACAGAGAGAGAATGGTCCAATTTTTCCTCTTGTTTTTTCGTGTATTGTGTTTTTTGTGTTCTCCATGACTCCTATTTATAGTGGTAGGATTGAGACATTTTAGAAAGCCATTAGGGTTTCCTTATTCTCCTATATCCTATTTTGTAGTTAAGCATGAATCATTGGATCTTGATTACAAATCCTACTTTTACTCTCGTCCGTAAGATCATAATCTAGGATATTGTATTTCCTTATCTTTCTCCTATATTTAAGGAATTTAGATACTGCCTATCTTATTAATCGAGTGACTATTGGTCAGAGAACTTTTACCATTCATTATGGAATATAGAGGAGAAAGCCCAACGTCAGATTTTACTCAGTTAGTTCTAGTGATGGAGAGTCTGCTACTACCGATGTCAAGAGGAATGTCTTTGACAATGTGAATGACATCACTACGATTAAATAGACTATTATCGATCAAAGTCTATATAGATGCATGATCGAGAGCTCGCTGTATCTCGTTAGCAGTCGCCTTGACATAATCTTTCTTGTAGGGGTGTGTGCTCGATACCAACACAACTCAAAGGTTAATCATCTTACTTAAGTAAAGCGTATTATCGAATAAAGTGTATGAACCTTTGATTGAATTATGCACGCCTTTGATACCGACTCCTCTTTGGTTGGTAATTGTAACGTTGATTGGGCTCTGAATGCTAAACATAGAAAGAGAACACCTAGTGCTTATTTATTTCTTGGGAATGATTTGATTTTGTGGCTCAGAAAGAAGCTGAATTGTGTCCATATGTCTACTCCTAAGGCTGAATATATTATTATTGGATGTAGTTGCACTCATATCTTATGGATGAAATAGATGCATGCAGAGCATGATATCCTGCAAAATGTCGACATTGTATTGCGACAATATGAGCACCATCAATATTTCCAAGAATCATGTTCAGGAATTTATTCGTGATCATATTCATTTTTTGAATCTTCGCTCTGCTCTTGGGCTATGATTGATTCGTTTATAGCAATTACAGGGTCTATGTATATGTTGTTATTCATAGGCTCAATATTTTATCTCGCCCATTCGACTGCGTCTTGGCGTGTTTCAATCATCTCTAGTTTGTATTTGGGCCCAGGGTAACGGTGGGCCCAACAAGTTGTGCGACATCGTTTCGAGCTTTTGTACCTATCAGCTCACGCGAGAGATGATTTATTTCTCGAGGAGGTTAATTGCTGTTCACTTTTGTTTGAATTTTCGCCGCTAAAAAATTCCCAATTTTCTGCTTCTGCTCAATGTGAAATTTTCGCGTGTTTGTTTTTTCTTCCAATTAAAAATCTTTCTATGATGTCTTTATAGAGAATGGTTAGAACAAAAAGTGGTGCCAGGTCTTGTGCTTTTGCGAAGAAGGCTCAAGACAAAGCATGTCGCGAAGAACGTTGTAGAAGACAAGACAAACATGCATGATGTTCGTATGATGGAAATGACCTCTATAGAGGGTTCTCATGGTAAGTCTAGAGGTGCGCCATCTAAAGGAAATGCCTCTTGCAATGTAAACCTCTCCGTTTAGAAAAATACGAAGAGATTGAAGAATATGGCTTTGTATATGGCTGAAATTACTGGAGATGTCTCATCCGGTGATTCATCTGAAGAAGAAGACGTTGTGCATTACTCTCGAATGAAAACATTGGAATCTCCTGCCCCCACCGAGGATCAGTCAACCAGCTCCACTATAGAGGAACCATATGTGATGGTTCGAGGTATTTCTTCTCTAATTGTCTCTTATTCTGTTGGTGTTAATAATACGGGTAATGTTGATGGCGATTTCAGCCAAATAACAATCAATTAATATCGCAAATGTATAAGATTCGATGTTGGATATATTTCGGTGGGTCATGAAAATTCGTCGTAATAAATTGAGAAGTAACTATAATAATACGGGATATAATTGAAGTAAGATGTTATATTGATAATCAGCGAATGATACAAATAAATGTACTAATAAGCAATGAAATACAAGAAGATTTGAATTGAAATGATAAAGCTCAGAATTATAGGTATCGCCTATCACTCCTAGAATAAAAAATACACTCTATATTTATAGTTGAGCTCGTCTTATCTCCAGCGTCGATCTTCAGGACACGTGTTTGAACTTCAATGTTTCAAGGCGCACGATCAAGGCTCGTCATTAAGGGAAATCCGGAGTCAATCTTCTTTTCTGGGTTGACCTAGGATGAGGTCGAAGTGGCTGACCGATTCATCCGTGCTGAGATGAGAACCTTCATCCCGGGCTGAAGTTTCATACACGGGTTGGGCCTCTGAGCTGGAGCCCATTGACGCGAGCTAGTCTGGGCTGTAGCCCAAACTTTCTCCTTTGGGCTGAGGTTTGATTCATACGGGCTGAGTCATGAGCTGGGCTCATAAAACTCTCTGAAGTGAATTTCAGTGGGATTAATTAAAAAGAATCTAATAAATGGGGTAGATTGATTTCTATACGCACAGGTAACATAGAGGCTGGGACTGAAGATGTAGATAGTGTGATCAAGTATTCAGACAACCTAGAATCTCTTCAGAAAGCCACATATCACCCTTTGGTTATTTTCTCTTATGCATGTGTGTTTCATCCTCCCGATGGTTGATGATGGTCTGCATTTTCTGCTTGTTTTTTTTATATATGCAACTACTTCTGCTGATTATGCTTGTTAGCTTCAGAACTTGTTGTGTTTTCCAGATTTGTGCCTCACTCTGAGTTGGTATATTCTTGCATTTGGTTTGTTTTTTAAGCAATCAAGGGTAAGGGTAATTAATCTGTCATTTATTTTGTCACTTTTAATTATTAGTCTCCGTGTAACTTGTCAATTTATTTTTTACTGAGACTTTCTAATAAGTATTGCTCTGGAAGTGCTGTCTAAAAGATATTGAAGCGCGGATCGTTCAAACAAGATCGATGTGTACTATTGACTACTTTACAGATAGTGAATTTCCTTTTCACCTTAAAAACCCCATAGAGTATGTGATATTGCACAAAAACTAGGTTATCATTGTCTGTGTCATTTACTTTACGCACTGCTTTTATATTTTTATCTATTGATTTAAAACAGATTGTCGCATACATTGGCAGTCTCTTACTAAATATAATTTCACCCTCGAATATTGCCACTATAAAGAATGGTAAACGGCCTTCTTCTCATCTCCAGAGAGTGAAATCGGCAAAAGGTATGTGAGCATTCCCTACAGTTTGAAGCAGACCGAATTCTGGCTATGCCTAGACCTCTCTCCTCCAAATTGGATCAGATAGTTTCTTTGAGGACAAAAGGATGGTATACCGGGAAGAGTGGATATCATACGACGACAAGAAAGCTCTCTGGTCCCTCAAGCTCTTCTTCTAAGGCCAACCGACACAAATGGCTTTTCCTGTAGAATTTGAAAATATCTCCGAAGGTGAGGATCTTCGTGTAGAGGTCATGCAAAGATATTATTCCTACTCATGGAAACTTGGAGGCTCACCACATGCCAGTCTCTGCTCGGTATAAATTACGCGGCACCATGGTAGAGTCGTCAGCTCATGCGCTTCTTTTATGCCCTTTTGTAGAGGAGGCATGGCACCTTTACATAACTCCGAGAATCTGCACAACAAAGAGACCTTTGGGACATTATCTTTGAAGAATAGATATCTATCCCTAATCATGAATTCCAGGTATTATCATTACTCCTTTGGGAGCTCTGGAACTGTCGAACTACGCGCTTTTCAACATTCCCTTGGTGATACCCAGAGCCCTGCCGGTTATCGAGACATGGCACCGCCGATGAGCTCACCTTGGAAACTCAACATTGATGCCACATTTCGTACTGCTAGCAGCCAGCTCAGCATTTGAACGTGTATCCAAGATGACCACAATGCGTTTGTAGCTTGCTTCAGCAAAAAAACGTCCATAAATCAACTCAGTCCTAGGTGACGAGCTTACTGCCATCCGAGAAAGAGTCCTTTTTGCTTAACGCTTCAGCTACCATCCTTGCGAAGCGGAATCTAACTCTAGATAGGCTATTGCGCTTCTCAACTCCACAAAGGCTTTTATGCTCGAAGAAGGCTTCAATTTGGACGACATCAAGACGAGAACCTCTCAGGCTAGTTTTTACCTTTTGTTTTGTTAAGCGCTAAGGAAACTCCGTGGCACATACACTTGTCGTTGTGCTTTCCTCTTTTTCTATTTTTAATACTTGGATCACTAATACTCCTTATTCTATTATTTATTTGCTAATGGCTGACAGTGCTTCTGTTAATTAATAAAGAATATGTTTTTCTAAAAAAAAATCAAATAAATAAATAAAGAACGAGCATCTTTAATGTTATTTGCTTAACAATTGGAGGGACTTGTTAGTAAATAGCAAAAGTTCTAAGCTACTTGCTTAATCATTGTTTTGCATATTAGCTATTGATTTAGCTTAGCAAAGTAGCTCTATAGAGCAAATTGCTTAACCATTAGCTTAGCAAAACTAATGGGCCCCCCATTTTTTTCAACCAATGAGAACTAAATAAAAATTAGAAAAAATATTATTTACATGTAAAATATATTCAAGCAATAAGAGATATATTAGTGTGGTCAATGGTGCTTACAAGAAAAGTAATAGTCTCTATTTATGTACATTTGATGTAATAAAGTCTCACGAAGACACTTGCTTGTAAACTGATGAATAATTAATAAAAGTTGAAACGTCCATTCATTCTTCCTGGTCTGTTTGAAGCTTTTATGATAAACTATAGTCTTTAGTCCTTAAACAAACCTAACAACAAATGAAGAGTCAAATATAGATTTGCATGCACAAACTTGTCACGGTTTGCTTAAAAACAGTATATTCACAATCCAAGGACTTGCATGGTAAGGCTTGCACGTCCATATGGAAAAAGGAGAATTAAATATTTGCTCATGAATATGTGATATTCTATAGAAAAGAGAAACTACCTTTTGAAGGTAATCCTCCTCCTATTAATACCTCACCTCATTCACAACTCACAAAACACAATTTTGAGATTGAGAGCATCTATCTCTAGATTGTTTGCCCCCCCCCCCCCTCTCTCTCTCTCTCTCTCTCTCTCTCTCTCTCTCTCTCTCTCTCTATAACCCTTCTTATTCTTTTGTTTTGGCACCTAGGTTATCATTAGACCTAGCATTTATTTTAGCTCTTTGGTTCCAAGACTTGTTCTTGAGTCATAGTGTTTAAAACTGTCCACACAGTAAATCCTAACCACACTCAAAGACTCTAGTAGTAGAAATTTCGCGGTTGCTCAACAGGTTCAAGAAGACTAGTGGGAGAGGCGTGCTACGTGGGGAGACGAACGTTTCAACCTTCCGAAGGCTTCTCAACTTTCCAGCTCCATTCGAGGTTGGTACCGAGTAAAAACTAAATGTAGTTTTAAAATTTGAAATGATATATTCATGCACTTTGCCTAGGTTGTAAAAACGTTTTACGTGTTTTAAAGAAATTTTTTATATTCCGCCACTTACTAGAAGCGATAAAACTTTTCTTAACCCTAGATTTATTCCAAAAAATGGTATCATGGCTATGGTCAAAGTATAAGCATATGCATATAATTTGAAATATGAGTTTGAATATCGTTTTCAAGAATTTACTCGAGTTATGGTTTTGCTAGAATTGTATTTTTAGATTTTTTTAAATTTATTGCTCGTGTCTTTAAATTAAAAAGCTTGTTTATTTTCTACTACCTTGGGATTATATTAAAACACATTAGAATCAGTTCTAAAAGTTTTTAGTTTTATCATAATCAAAATCATGTTTTGATAAGTTTGAGAAATTCCGGGTAATTTTGTGACACGTAATATTGTCTTGCTTGCTTTGTTTATTTACTCGCTCGTTTTTTGTTGTTGTTATTATCTCTTATGATATACTATTAATATGTTAATAATACACATCCAACAGACTTAACAACTCAATAAAACGTTCCGTTACACCTAAATCTTTTGCTTTTAAGTCCCGACCGAATTTCTGTCCAGTGTTCCTTGAGCTTAAAAAATACCTACTGTGAAAGGGACGTATCTTTCTGCTTGGAACTAGGATTTGAATGGTTCTTAAAAAAAATTAAAGATATGTGAGTCTACTTTCTAAAACAATTAGCTCAATTGGACATCGGAGTCGCCATTTATGGCATTTTTACTCTGAGGTGTTTGTTGTCCGTGTTTCCGGGATTTTTCGAAAGTTTAATTTTTGAATTTCGAATCCCGGCTCCCATTCCAAGAGTTCTAGAACTCAAATGGAAAAATTTTCTTGAGCAAAAATGGTTTTCTAAATGTTCTAAACGTAATGTGTAAGATTGAAAAGTTTTGATATTGAATATTTAATTGAAATTGAGTTTTTACAAAAACTAGTTTGAATTTTGAAAAACCGTTTTCACTTTCAAACTTGAAAATGTTTTGTCATCCAAATCAAATAAGTTTTCAAAATATTTTAAAAACTATATCTATATCACTTATGTTCAAAATCTATTTGCTCTTGAAAATTTAAGTGGGAGGTCTTCTCGTAGACTAGTCGAAAAAACTGCAAGAAGATGTGTAATCTCAAACTTCAACTGTTCGAATGAATTAGAAGATCACACCTCCCTCATACACTTTCCCGAGTAGAAAATATAGGAAAATATCTGAGTATGTACATTGTGCCTTTATGCACTAACACAGCTCTTCCTAGAAACATGACGATCTAAGGTTCAATTTCTAGAATTCCACTCTATCACTCTATAACTAGGAAATGTGTTTCCGAACTTATAAGAGATGATGTGCTAACTCTAAAAACTAAGTGGGAGGGTTATACTTGTCGTTTGCAACCCACGAACCCCAACACTAATGAAAAGTTCAATTGTCGCCAGACTAAGAGTCACCTTCGTGGCCCTCTCTTAAATGAGAGTACTCAACGGCGTTTTTCTCTGATCATTGCTCAATGAGCTACGTCCTAGAGTGAGACAATGAGACAAGGCCTCCCCTCGGTATAATTTTTTTCAAAGTCGATCTTTTGGACTAAGTGGTTGGTTACACACTTAGACGCAATCCCTAGTAATCCTCCCTTGAGGCCCTGCGAAAGGATGTGACTGATTAAACTTTTTTATAAGGTGGCTAGTCAAATATGATGTATTGACATCTTGGCTATGCATTAATGATGAGTCATTTACTTATGAAAAGAGTCTCTTTGCGGCCTTTCCTCAAAGGAGTAAAGTGTCATTTCGTTCATAACACCATTGGATTTTTCCTATCTTGTTCATCCTAAAAACTTAAACAAACTTAAATCCTAAATCAAAAGACTAATCATAAACTTGTCGTAACTTTTCAGCATAATGTCTCTCAACCATCCTTTCCTCAAATAAACTCGAAGGTGAGAACTACGTAGACTGGAAATGTAACCTCGACATAGTCCGTACCGTGGACAATCACAAATGGGTACTCACTACCCCCTGTACTCAAACGAATGATGATTCGACTCAAGATGAAAAAGACGCCTTGGTGGCCTGGCTCCGCTCCGATGAGATTGCGAGGTGCTAAATTTGGCATCGATGATTGCTGCAATAGCAACATCATGACATAGAGACTGCCGCCGACATGCTCTACAATCTCCATGAGATGTTTTTAGGGCAAGGGCGTCAGGCCAGACAGCAAGCAGTTAGACAGTTTATGAATTGTCGCATGCAGGCTGGGACTCATGTTAGGGACCATATGATGCTGATCATTAGTTACATATATGAGATAGAAATCCTAGGATCCAAAATTGATGGAGAGACCAAAATAGATATGATCTTCGAAACTCTCACCGAATCTTTCGATACCCTCAAGTTAAACTACTCCATGAACAAGCTAGAGTACACTGTTACCGAGCTTGTGAAAGAGCTTCACACTGCTGAGGATCTCACTAAGAAAAAGAGGACTCAAGGAGAGGTACATGCTACTGCCTCCACCTCTGGATCTAAGAAGAGACCCCGCAAGGCCGAGAAGAAGAACCAACCTAAGGTTTGTTACCGGTCGTTTTCGGGAAACCAGAAATTTGAAAACAATTTAGGGCCGGCCGGGCTTCGCCGGCCGGAAAGCCCAATGGACCCCGGCCCACTAGGCCTGAGCGCCCTAACGCACCCACGGCCCGACGAGCCCACGCGCGTACCAGCACGCCCGCGCCCCGGCCCGCGCACGCACCTGCGCTTCAGGCCCGATGGGCCTGCGCGCGCGCCAGCCTGCCCGCTCCCCGGCCCGAGCGCGTACTTGCGCCCCCGGCACAGTGGGCCTGCGCGCGTACCCTAGCACTCCCGGCCGTCCCGGCCTATGCGCGCTTTGCGCCCCCGGGCGTCCCGGCCCGCGCGCGCTCCCGCGGCTCGGCCGAACGTCCCTGCTGTCCCGGCCGAGCACCCTTGCTGCCTCGGCCGGGCGTCCCTGCTGCCCCAGCCGAGCACCCTTGCTACCTCGGCCGGGCGTCCCTATTGCCCCGGGTGAGCACCCCTGCTGCCTTGCCCGGGCGTCCCTGCTGCCCCGGCCGAGCGTCCCTGCTGCCTCGGCCGGGTGTTCCTGCTGTCGCGGCTGAGCGCTCCTGTTACCTCGGTCGGGTGCCCCTGCTGCCCTTACCGAGAGCTCCTGTTGCCTCAGCCGGGTGTGCCTGCTGCCTCGGACGGGCACCCCGCGCCCGTCCAAGCGTCTCGCCCTGCGCGCCCCGCGCCCGTCAAGACAGCACGCTGCACGCGCCCTGCGCCCGTCCGGGCGTTGTGTCTCATGCGCCCCGCTCCTGGCCACCCGGTGGCCCTTGAGGGGGCCGGCCCAAGGCCTCCTCCAAAGTTATAAATACCCCCCCTTGGGGGAGGAAAAATCATCCCAAAATCAATACAACATAACTCTCTCACTCGAGAACTCCCTCCTCTCTCGTGCTCTTGTGAAATTCCAAGAGCGCGCACTCCTCCCCCCTCGAGAGTGAGCGCGCTCCTCTTCTACGACCCGAGTCTCTGCAGTGCATACATTGTTCCCCCGCTTCTTGGCCCTTGAGCTAGAACTCCGAGCTACGAGGCAGGCGACCTCTCTAAAGTCTTCACTAGAAGCTACGAGCTAGGTCCTACTCTAAAGCCTTGGATTCTCAAGCCTCCAAGCCTCAGATAGCCCCCAACATTCAAATTGAAATATATTCTGACCTGATCCCGACTAAAGGGTACGTAGGCAGCCAACCTTTGGCACGGTCGCACCCTCCAAAACACACCTCAGGGTCTGAGGGTGCAACTCGGTCCACGAGTTCACATTTTTGGCCCGGGTGCGATCACTTGGTTCGGCCTTGGATTGAACCGCCCGAGGTAATTAATCGTTGTTCATTTTCGTGCGACAACAAGGTTCAAAAGAAGAAGAAGCCCTGGGTTCCTAAGGTGGACAAGTCTAACGGCAAGTGCCACCACTGTAATGAACCTGGACACTGGCGCAAGAACTGTCCTGCCTACCTCAAAACTAAGGAAAAATGTATTGTACAGATTACCGAAGCATGCTCAGTAGCTGATTAAGTATCAATGTGGATTCTTGACTCCACTACTACTAACCATATTTGTTGTTCCTTGACTGGTTTCAGGAAAAGCAAAAGTTTAGAGGAAGGTGACTTCTCCTTCAGATGTGGTGATGGGAGCTAGGTGTCGGGGAAGGCCGTGAGATCTGTGACGCTGTCTTTTGAAGACAGAACTTTAAATTTAAATATTGTTTATTTTGTTCCTTCCTTCGGGAAAAACTTATTCTGGTGCTCGACTTTTTGAGCAAGATTATTGTTTAAAGTTTATAAAGAATGGAATTCGTATTTCTCTTTCAAATTCTTTTGTCACTGATGCATGTATGAAGAATGCTCTATTTTACATTTATCCCACTCAACCTTCACTGTTAGACACCGAAATAGATAATGATCTAGTTAGGGAGCCAAAGAGTGTCAAACTTTCAGATTCCTCCGATCGAATAAAATCAACATATCTCTAGTACTTAAGATTTGGTCATATCAGTCTAGACAGGATTAAGAGACTTGTGAGGGACGGTCCACTCCAAGCCTCTGCAATAGGTTCACTACCTCCTTGTGAAACTTGTATAGAAGGAAAAATTACCAAGCGACCATTCTCTGCTCAGGGTCGAAGAGCCACTGAGTTGGTGGAACTTGTACATTCTGATGTATGTGGTCCGCTCAATACACAGGCACGGGGAGAATACGAATACTTCATTATCTTCACCGATGATTATTCAAGATACGATTTTGTCTATTTGCTCAAACAGAAATACGAGACCTTTGACGTATTTAAGGTTTTTCGGGCTTTAGTGGAAAAGCAAACTGACAAACAGATTAGAAACCATTCGATCCGATCGAGGTTGTGAGTATATGTCTGGAGAGTTTGATGACTTTCTTAAAGAAGAAGGTATCGCTTCTCAGCTTACAGCACTTGACACACCTCAACAAAACGGAGTGTTAGAGAGAAGGAACCGAACTCTGATGGAGACAGTTAGATCAATGATGAGTTACTCATTACTCCTTTTTTCCTTTCCGGGATATGCCCTTGAAATAGCAGCCTACATTCGGAACCAAGTTTCGTCAAAAATGGTTCCTGGCACTCCTTATGAACGATGGAATGGCCGTAAAGTAAATCTAGGCTACATCCGAATTTGGGGTTGCCATGCACATGTGCTAAGGCAAAACACTAGTAAGTTGGCTAGTAGGTCAGAATTGTGTCTGTTTGTTGGATATCCGAAGGAAACAAAAGGTTTCACATTCTGTAGTCCCGAGGACAACAAGACTTTCGTTAGCACGAATGCTCGTTTCCTTGAGGAAGACTTTATGAAAGATGTAAAACCTAGAAGCAAAATTGTGCTTGAAGAAAAGTTGGGTGAGGATGCTTCTACCTCATCTGTAAGAACTGTTCTTACCCCAACTAAAACACAACCTAACCCATCAGAAACTCATCAAGTAGTACTTCGGCGTAGTGGAAAGGTTTCTCAAAAACCTGACAGGTACATGTCTTACGGGGATACTCTTGTAGCCGTCTCTGACATGGATGATCTTGTTTCCTACAACCATGCAATGGCTGGTTCTGAATCAAATCTTTGGCTTGACGCCATGAAAGTTGAAATGCACTCGATGTATGTCAACAAAGTCTGAAAACTTGTAGACCTTCCCGAAGGGATTAAACCCTTAGGGTGTAACTGGATATACAAGAAGAAAACAGGTCCGGATGGGAACGTCAAGACGTTCAAAGCACGACTAGTGGCTAAGAGTTACACCCAAAAAGAAGGGCTTGACTATGAAGAAACCTTATCGTTAGTCGTGATGGATGTCCATCCGCATACTTCTATCCATAGCTGGAACTCTCGATTATGAGATCTGGCAAATGGATGTCAAGACTGCCTTTCTAAATGGCAATCTTGACGAGCACATTTATATGGCTCAACCAGACGGTTTCGTTAAAGATGGTCAAGAGACCAAGGTTTGTGAGTTGCTTAAGTCCATTTATGGATTAAAGCAAGTACCTAGGTCATGGAATATTAGATTCGATGAAACTCTGAAGAGCTACGGTTTTGAGTAGTCAATAGATGAGCCATGTGTTTACAAGTTAATAAATGAGGGCAAGGTTGTGTTTCTGGTATTGTATGTCGATGATATATTACTCATAGGTAATGATGTGGGTAATTTATCTGAGGTAAAGATCTGGCTAGTAAAGCAATTCGATATGAAGGATCTAGGAGAAACCCCGTACATTTTGGGGATCCAAATCTTTCGAGATCGGAAAAACAAGACATTGTCGCTCTCTCAAGCATCTTATATTGATAGGATGATGGATCGCTTCTCGATGCAAGACTCGAAGAAGGGTCAAACACCCTTTAGGCATGGAGTCTCACACTCTAAGGACCAGTCTCCCAAGACTGCAAAAGAGATTGAGGACATGAGAAAAATTTATTACGCCTCAGCCATGGGAAGTCTCACTGTATGCAATGCTTTGTACTAGACCAGATATTTGCTTTACAGTTGGCATAGTAAGCCGGTCTTAGTCCAACCCTACACCCGAGCACTTGATTGCTGTTAAGCATGTTCTTAAGTATCTTCGGAAAACTAGGAACTTGATGCTTACATATTCTTGTACTGACCTGACTATGATGGGATATACCGACTCTGATTTTCAAGTGGATAAAGATTTCAAGAAATTCACTTAAGGATCTGTGTGTTCATCCTTAATGGTGGATCTATTGTTTGGAGGAGTATCAAGCAATCTTGTATTTCTGACTCCACAATGGAAGTAGAATATGTGACTGCTTGTGAAGAATCCAAAGAGGCTGTATGGCTTAGAAAATTCCTTAAGTATTTGGAAGTCGTTCCAAACGTTGACTAGCCCATGACTCTTTATTGTGATAACAGTGGGGCTGTCGCAAACCCAAAGGAACCTTCAAGCCATAAGCACTCTAAGCATATTGAGAGGAAAATACCATTTGATTCGAGAGATCGTGCAGCGCAGAGACGTGGTGGTGAAGAAGATCTCAATGGTGGACGACTTGGCAGATCCATAAGCACTCTTCATGGTTTTCTTCAAACAGTATCCTCAGAATCTAATGATAAAGGGCTATTGATCTCAGTATGATTGTTAGGATAATTTATGATGTCTGGTTATGGGACATTGAGACTTGGAGACTCAATAGTTCTTGCTAGGTAACTTCTGAAGGTACTGAATTGACCATTGCACTTCTAGAGAGAGAATAAGAACAAACCATTTAGCCTCTTATGTCTCGAAGTCACTATGTATGAATTGCATCGTGCTTACCTCAATCCTGAAATGAGACTTGTCATTTCATAGCTTATGTATTCTCATTTGAGAAAGTCAGAGTTCTAGATTCACTATGTTATATAGACAAGACCTATTGGTGAAGTACTAAGTTATGAAGATGTCATGAGTAACTTTGTGAAGATCTCATAGATATGGAATTCATGTACGAGATTGCTGAAATGCACCCCATGCTTTGTTCCTTGGAATGTGAATAAATGAACTGGCCAGTGTCCAAATTGAATCATGACCCTTTTGAATGAATCAATGTGTCTTGTTAGCTCCTCGTCAATACATTGTTTCTAACTTGTTCACAAGCGACAAAGGAGTTGAGGAAATAACAACTAGTAGGGTAAAATGGTAATTTTGTAAATCTCATCTAGTTGATGATATTCAATAAGGGTAAACATAGATAATATTCAATGGATCCACTCATTACAAATAAGTAGAATTCTTGAGTAGAAAATATATCCATTTGAACCGAAAGATTTCAGTTCTCAACTCTGTAATGGTGTCAGTTCACATTAAGCTAGAACATGGAAAAGGTTTGGGAACTTTTGAGTCCAAGTATGCTAGCTCAAGCTTTGTTCATTTGGATCCATGAGGTCACTACCACAAGTCATTAGAGTAGGATTAGTTAAACTAGAAGCTAAGTCAAAACAAGAACTAGACTAGTTTTACGAAAATTGTCTAAAGGGTATTTTTTATCCTTTTGGACATGGGATGGTATGAATGTCAATAAATAAGTTTTTTGACAATGTCATATGATGACAATAAATTAGATCACTCGGCCATAATGGATTAATTGGGCGTTGAGGATTAATTTTATTTCATGGAATTTTATTTGAAAATTCTTAATGGGTTTTTCTTATGTTGTCATGAACAAATAAAGAAACTTCTAGAAGCTCCTTCTAGAAGCCATAGAAACCGTCCATACCGCCAAGAGAGAAAGAGGAATTATGTTGTGCATTGATGTATGAAGATACTTGCCAAAAGAAAAAGCGGAAATAAATTTCCTCTAGAAGGAAACATGTTGGGCAGCAACCAAGGGAGAGAACAAATAAGGAAACAAATCCAAGGACTTGCATGGTAAGGCTTGCACGTCCATATGGAAAAAGATAAAGTAAATATTTGCTCAAGAATATGTGATATTTTATAGAAAAGAGGAAACTACATTTTGAAGGTAATCCTCCTCCTATAAATACCTCACCTCATTCAGACCTCACAACACACAATTTTGAGATTGAGAGCTTCTCCCTCTAGATTGTTTGGACGCCCCCTCTCTCTCTCTCTCTAACCCTTCTTGTTCTTTTGTTTTGGCACCTAGGTCCTCATTAGACCTAGCATTTGTTTTAGCTCTTTGGCTCCAAGACTTGTTCTTGAGTCATCGTGTTTAAAAGTGCCCACACAGTAAATCCTAACCACACTCAAAGACTATAGTGGTAGAAACTTTCGTGGTTGCTCAACAGGTTCAAGAAGACTAGGGGGAGAGGCGTGCTGCGTGGGGAGACGAACGTTTCAACCTTCCGAAGGCTTCTCAACTTTCCAGCTCCATTCGAGGTTGGTACCGAGTAAAAACTAAATGTAGTTTTAAAATTTTAAATTATATGTTCATGCCATTTGTCTAGGTTTTAAAAACGTTTTACGTGATTTAAAGAAATTTTTTATATTCCGCCGCTTGCTAGAAGCGATAAAACTTTTCTTAACCCTAAGGGGCTGTTTGGTAACATTTTTTAAAGAAATGTACATTTTTGTTACATGTTTTTCAAAATACAAATTCTGTTTTGTTTTGTTTTCTAATTTTTAAAAAATAAAAACATGTTTGGTAATTGCGTTTTTGTTTTTTGTTTTTTGTTTTTTGTTTTTAAAACGAAAAAACAAAAACATGTTTGGTAATCACATTTTTATTTTTTTAAATAAAAAATAAAAAACATGTTTGGTTTGTCTGCTTTTAAAGTATAACAAAAATCATGGGTTAAATTTTTTATTATTTAAAGTATAAGATACGAAAAAAAAAATTAAAAATTAATGTCTTTTTTTTGTTGTTTTTTTTTTCTTAGAGAGCTATAGCATGAGCTAATAATTCTGGGAATGGTTTATAAACATATACAGTAATTTAGAAATAAGATTACTAAATAAGGCTAAATAATTCATTTATCTGTTAAGCAACAAATTAATGTGAAATTATTTAATAACAAATTTTCTCGTAAAATAATGATAATTGTTTGTTTTTTTTTTTTTTTTTTGCGGATAAGATATCTAACATAAAGAAAAAGAAAAGAAAAGAAAAAGACTATAGACTTGACGAGATTTGCAGTAGTCAAGGTCAGTCCAGGAATCCCCGTCAAAGACCTTCCCTTGAGGCCACGAAGGATTCGGAACCATAGCCGAGATCGACGACGTGATCACCACGCGCTTCACGCCCGCGTCTCTGGCGGCGCGCAGGACGTTGACGGTGCCGTCGACCACGGCGAGAGCAGCTCGGCCTGCGGGTCCCGCGGGGCTTCGAGCGTGCAGGGGGACGCCACGTGGAAGACGCCTCGGACGGCGGCGGAGACGGCGTCGGCGTCGAGGAGATCGACGGAGAAGATGCGGCGTCGGCGTCGAGGAGATCGGCGGAGGAGATCGGCGTTCGAAGAGAAGAAGAATCTCGAGAGTTTTTGTTTTTAAAAATTTTTAAAACATGTTTTTTTTATTCTCCAGTTTTTGTTTTATTCTCTCTCCTATTTTTAAAAACAAAAAACAAAAATGACTTTATCAAACATGTTTTTTTTTTCTTATGATCACTTTTTTATTTTTAAAAACAAAAAACAAAATATAAAAACGTTATCAAACAGCCCCTAAATTTATTCCAACAATTAGCTTACCATTGGAGATGGTTATAGTTTAAGTTGGTTGTAGTCAGTGACGGATCTAGGTGGGGGCCAGGGTGGGCCAATGCTCCCCCTCAATTTTTGAAAATTATTTTTTTAACCTCAAATTTTTATATTTTTTTATAATTTTACCCCTAAATTTTACTAATAATTATGTTTTTGACCCAAATTTGTAAATTTTTTTTCTATAATGCCCCTCCTAAAAAATATTTCTCAAATTTACCCCCCTTGATTGAAATCCTGGATCCGTCATTGGTTGTAGTTTGAGTTGCCTATGTGACATGATAAACTAATATCATATAGATTATGAGTTTAAGGGCATAAAGACCCCAACAAAATAAATAAATTTCGGCATAGATTATCAAGTGGAAATGGAACCACTTGCTCAAGACACGCGTTACACCAAAGCGAAGTTTACAAGAATATTCCTTCAACTTTCAACTATGATGTGCGCACGTGTATGCCAATTAGAGATGCGTATAGTTCACCACCATTACTCATCAATCTGTAAGTGTAAACACGAGACACGTATCTTGCTTTATCATTTCTTTTCAATTTTTAGGTCCTGACATTAGACTTATTTTATCCTGCATTTATTCTGGTTATTCTCGTTATACACGCGTACGGTTTAATATAGTAAATTCAATTTTTTTATTTATTTTTATTTTTTAGATGGACTATTCTTCGAAGAAAACGAAACACCCAGTTTATTTATGAGCACTGTAGTCTTTTTTTTTTTTTTTTTTTTTTTTTTATTGTCAAAAAGAAACTATTCTTTTTAATGTAACCAACGTTTGTAATTTTTTTATAAAATAATCAGACCGAATAAACGGACTCATAAATTTGACTTAGATACCGCTAAATAAATCACGTTTTAATGCACACAAAAAAATCGTAAATAATCTACAACTATATCCAACAAAACACGAAAACTACGCATTTTGAATTCTGGAAACCCTCTCTATCTCTTTCTTTCTGATCATATCTCCTCAACGATTCTTTATCTAAAAAAAATTAACCGTAGCAACTTGAAAATAAAAAGAAAAAGACGAATGGTGCTTTGACTTTCTGTAAAAACATGCTTCTCATCAGTTGCATATTTTTTTTAACTAAGTTGCATATTGCATATTTTGATTTTCGAGTCTGGAAATATTTGGAAATAAAAGTTAATGAAACGATTCCGTAAATATTTGAAAATAATATTTTGATTCCTCGTCAATACATTGTTTCTAACTTATTCACATGCGACAAAGGAGTTGATGAAATAACAGCTAGAAGAGTAAAATGGTAATTTTGTAAATCTCGACTAGCTGATGATATTCATGAAGGATAAACATAGATAATATTCAGTGGATCCGCTCATCATAATTGGGTTGAATTCTTGAGTAGAAAATAAATTCATTTGAACCGAGAGATTTTCAGTGTCAACTCTTTAGTGGAGTCAGTTGACATTAAGCTAAACTTGGAAAAGGTTTGTAAACTTTTGAGTCCAAGTATTTAGCTTAAGCTTTGTTCATTTGGATCCATGAGGTCACTATCACAAATCACATTGAGTAGGAATAGTTAAACTAGAAGCTAAGTCAAAACAAGAACGAGACAAGTTTTATGAAAATTGTCAAAAAGGTAATTTTGTCTTTTTGGACATAGGATGAAATGAATGTCAATAAATTTTTTGACAAGGTCATTTGATGACTTAAATCCACTCGGCCAAGTTAGTTTAATTGGGCCTTGTGGATTAATTTCATTTCATAGAATTTTACTTGAAAATTCATAATGGTCTTTTCTTATGTTGTCATGAACAAATGAAGAAGCTTCTAGAAGCTCCTTCTAGACAGCATTGGCCGCCCAACACAAAGAGAGAAAGGGAGATTATTTTGTGCATGAATGTATTTAGATAGTTGCCAAAAGAAAAAGAGGAAACAAATTTCCCCTATATGGAAAGGAGAATTTCGGCCAAGTAAGTCAAGGGAGAAGCAAATAAAAGAGGAAACAAATCCAAGGCTATGCATGGATCCTCTTGGCTGTGTAAAATAAGTAGGAAATGAGGGAATATTTGCTCATGAATATGTGATATTCTATAGAAGAGGAAACTACCTTATTGAAGGTAAAGCCTCTCCTATAAATAGAGCCCTCATTCTTCACATTTCATTCATCCCAAGTTTTTAGAGATTGAGAGCTTCTCTCTCTAGCTTGGCCGCCCCTCTCTCCTTCTCTCTCTATGTTCCTTTCGTTTTTGTTTTGGCACCTAGGTCCTCATTTGACCTAGCGAGTTTAGCTCTTCGACTTTGAGACTTGTTCTTGAGTCGTCGTGTTTAAAAGTGCCCACACACTAATTCCTATTTTTCTCGAGTGATTATAGTGATAGAAACTTTCGTGGTTGCTCGAGTTGGCGAGGAAACAAGAGAGACGTGCTGCGAGGGAGAAGAACATTTTCAACCTTCCGAAGGCTCATCAACGTTCAAGCTTCTAAAAAGGTTAGTAAATTTATTATGCTCATAGTAGTTTTTATTTACGTGTACTTGCTCTTTGTCTAGGTTAGTAAAATCGTTTTACTTGTCAAAAGAAAATTTTTAAAATTCCGCCGCTTACCCGAAGCGTTAAACTTTTTCTTAAACCCTAGATCAATTCCAACAAATGGTATAAGAGCTATGGTCAAAGATATGCATGTACATGTAATTAAAATTATGAGCTTGAAAATTGTTTTCGAAAGTTTACTAATTTTGTGACAAGTTAGAATTGTTTTCTTAGTTTTTTTTTAAATTTATTGCTCTTGCCTTTAAATTAAAAATCTTGTTGATTTTCTATGAGTTTGGGGTGTTGTCAACACACATTAGAATCAATTCTAAAACTTTTTAATTTTTTATATTAAAAAACGTGTTTTTTAAGTTTGAGAAAATTTCGAGTAAATTTTGTGACTAGTTTTCTTGTCTTACTAGTTTCTTTTATTTACTTGAATCGTTTTATGCTTGTTGTTATTTATTTTATATCATGTTATTACTATGTTAATAAAACACAAATAAAATCCTTTACAACTTCCTAAAACGTTCTGTTACACTCGATTCTTTTTACGCACTAAAAGACTGAACTTTAATTACTTCTGTTTTCTTTGAGCTGGAGTAAAACCCGCAGTAAAACTGGTATAACTCTCTGCTACTAATTCTAAATTTAATGACTCTTAAATCAAATTAAAGTTATGTCTGTCCTCTTTCCAATGCCACCGATTTTGGGTCAAAAGGACATCGGAGCCACCAGTTATGGCGATTTTACTCCGAGGTGCGCGGCTGTTCCGAAAGTCCAGTTTTTTTGAAATCCGGATTTTTAGCCCTACTACCATGAGTTATATAACTCTAATGAGAAAATTTTCTTGAGCAAAAATGTTTTGATTTTTGAAAATTTAACTTGAAATTGAATCTTACAAAACTAGTTTGAATTTTGAAAAACCGTTTTCGTTTTCAAACTTGAAAATATTTTGTCATCCAAATCAAATAAGTTTTCAAAATGTTTTCAAAACTATATTTATATCACATATGTTCAAAATCTATATTCTCTTGAAAATTTGAGTGGGAGGTCTCCTCGTAGACGAGCCGAAAAATAAGAAGATGTGTAATCTCAAACTTTCAAGTGTTCGAGTGAGTTGAAGTTCACACTTCCCTCATGCACTTTCCCGAATAGAAAATAGGAAAATATCCGAGTATGTACCTTGTGTCTTTATGCACTAACACTGCTCTGAACATGAAAATCTAGGATTCTTTTCTAGTTGTCCACTCTATCGCTCTATAACTAGGAAATCCGTTTCCATACTTATAAGAGTCGATGTACCAACTCCAAAAACTAAGTGGGAGGGTTATACTTGTTGTTTGTAACCCACGATCCCCAACACTAATGAAAGAAGCAATTAACGTGAGAGTAAGAGCCGCTCTTGCGACCCTCTCTTAAATGGGAGTAATCTAAGGCGTTTTTGCTTCGATCATTGCTCAATGAGCTACGTCCGAGAGTGAGACGATGATGACAAGGCCTCCACTTGGGGGATTGTTTTTTAAAGTTGACCTTTTAGACTAAGTGGTTGGTTGCAAACCTATACTCAATCCCTAGTAATCCTCCCTTGAGGCTATGCGAAAGGATGTGAGTGATCAAACCAATTTAAAATGTGGCTAGTCAAAATTGGTGTATTGACATCTTGGCTAAGCATTAATGATGTGTCATTTACTTATAAATGGAGATGTTGTGTGGCCTTCTCTTGAGGGAGTAAATTGTCGTTTGGTTATAACACCTTTGGATTTTATCAAGTCTTAAACAAACTTAAATCCTAAACCAAAAGACTAATCATAAACTTGTTTAAACTTAATTAGGCAATATGTCTCTCAACCTTCTCTCGATCATCCTTTCCTCGAACATACTCAAAAACAAAAACTACGTAGATTCGAAACATAACCTTGATATCATCCTTACCGTTAACAAGCACAAATGGGCACTCACCACCCCGTGTCCTCCTCTGGCGAATGATGATTCGACTCAAGAGGACAATGACGCCTTAGCGGCCTGGCTTCGATCCGATGAGACTGTGAGGTGCTATATCTTAGCATCTATGAACAATATGCTGAAACAGCAACATCGTGACATCGAGACTGCTGCTGACATGCTCTACAATCTCCATGAGATGTTTGGAGGGCAAAGGCGTCAAACAAGGCAACAAGCAGTCCGACAGTTTATGAACTGTCACATGAAGGCTGGGACTCTTGTCAGGGACCATATGATGATGATCATTAGTTACCTGAATATAATGGAAATCCTAGGATCTAAGATTGACGAGGAGACCAAAATAGATATGATCTTAGCAACTCTCCCCGAATCTTTTGATACATTCAAGATGAACTACTCCATGAACAAGTTAGAGTACACTATTACCATGCTTATGAAGGAGCTTCACACTGCTGAAGGTCTCACTAAGAGAAAGAAGAATCAAGGACAGGCACATGCTACTGAGCACAAAGCCTCCGCCTCTGGAACTAAGAAGAGACCTCACAAGGCCGATAAGAAGAACTGTCATGCCTATCTCAAAGCAAAGGAACATAGTATTGTACTAATTACCGAAGCATGCTTAGTAGCTGATAATGTATCAACGTGGATTCTTGACTCCGCTGCTACTAACCATATTTGTTGTTCCTTGAATGGTTTCAGGAAAACCAAAAGCTTAGAGGAATGCGACTTCTGTTTCAAATGGGGTGATGGTAGCCTGGTGTCTGCAAAGGCTGTGGGATCCGTGACACTGTCTTTTGAAGACTGCACTTTAAACTTGAATAATGTTTATTTTGTTCCTACCTTTAGAAGAACTTAATATCCGTTGCTCGTCTTCTTGAGCAAGATTATTGTTTAAAGTTCATTAAGAATGGAGTTCGTATTTCGTTTCCTGATAATTCTTTTGTCATTGATGCATGTATGAAGAATGCTCTTTTTACATTTATCCCAGTCAACCTTCTCTTTTAGACACCAAAATAGATAACGATCTAATTAGGGAGCCAAAGAAGATCAAACTTTCTGAATCCTCCGATCTAACAAAATCAACATACCTCTGGCACTTAAGACTTGGTCATATAAGTCTAGACAGGATTAAGAAACTTATGAGGGACAGTCCTCTCCAAGCCTCTGGAATAGGTTCACTACCTACTTGTGAATCTTGCATAGAAGGAAAAATGACTAAGCGACCTTTCTCCGATATGGGTCGAAGAGCCACTGAGCTGCTGGAACTAGTACATTCTGATGTATGTGGTCCGCTCAATCATCAGGCACGTGGTGGATACGAATACTTCGTTACATTCACCGACGATTACTCAAGATACGGTTTTGTCTATTTGCTCAAACACAAATACGAGACCTTTAACGTATTTAAGGTCTTTAGGGCTTTAGTGGAAAAGCAAACTGGCAAAGTGATCAAAACCCTTAATCCGATCGAGGTGGTGAGTATATGTCTGGAGAGTTCGATGAATTTCTTAAAGAAGAAGGTATCGCTTCTCAGCTTACCGCACCTGGCACACCCCAACAAAACGTGGTGTTAGAGAGAAGAAACCGAACTCTTATGGAGATGGTTAGATCAATGATGAGTTACTCATCACTCCCTCTTTCCTTTTGGAGATATGCCCTCAAAACAGCTGGTTACATTTTGAACCAAGTTCCATCCAAAACGGTTCCTGGTACTCCTTATGAACGGTGGACTGGCCGTAAAATAAATCTTGGCCGCATCAAAATTTGGGGTTGCCCTGCACACGTGCTGAGGAAAAAGACTGGCAAGTTGGCTAGTAGGTCAGAATTGTGTCTGTTCGTTGGATATCCAAAGGAATTTTGTTGCTTTCACAACTTCTATTCCGACTCATGACTTTTGATTCTGTTGATTATATTGCTGATTCCTCAAAGAAAATTGTTTACTGATGATGAACTTTCTGATTATGCTATGAATGATGCTTATAATGTCTTACATACTAAATGGGTTGAAGAGTCTCAGGTCCTTGACAAGCAAAGTGCTCTCATCCTGGCTCTTACTGAAGATAAGACGGGCTCTTAGAAACCATTGTTGATCTAAAGCGCAAAGTCAGCCGCTTAAATGAGGAACTTCACCAGATGACAAAATATGTCAGGATGTTGAACTCTGGCACCGACAGCCTTGATAAAATTCTCACAGTTGGAAAGCATG
The DNA here is from genome assembly GCF_054948205.1 of Urtica dioica subsp. dioica. Lineage (NCBI taxonomy): Eukaryota > Viridiplantae > Streptophyta > Magnoliopsida > Rosales > Urticaceae > Urtica > Urtica dioica. The sequence goes on from NC_142757.1 coordinate 41,985,009, forward strand.
CGAATAACATGAAAGGGCTTGAATATACTCACAGTGCTTCCACGTCTCACACTACTTTTGTACCTCAAAAGTCTGCTGCCCAGATGACGCGCAATATATCTCAGACATCTGGTAATGACAAGTTCTGGAATCAGAATCAGCAACATGCTTATAGACCAACCTGGTCTCTTGTCAACGGACCTCGTTGGGTCTGCCATCAATGTGGACGTAGGGGTCACATTCGCTCTAATTGCTATCGTCTATATGGGAGGAATCTTCATCGGTATAAATACTTCCACATGCAAGCTCAACCAAGTCGTTCCCCCCATCTCGCATGGAATGGAGAGTGAAAAATGTATCCTATCGCGCCAATATTGCTTATACCTCCCTACGTGCCACCACTGGTAATGATTGGTATTTTGACAGTGGTTATTCTCGTCACATGACAATTGTTCATGCCTTTTTATCTACTATAAAACCTTACTCTAATTTTCCATGTTACATTTGGTGATGGAGTGAAGGCCAAGATTATTGGTAAAGGTCACCTTAACAGAGGCTCTGTTGGTTGAAGGCCTCACTCTAATCTTATTAGTATTAGCCAACTCTGTGACTTGAGCTTACATGTTAATTTTACTCGTGATGAGTGTGTTGTGATGGATGAAGAACAGGATGAGCTTATGAAAGGAACCAGGTCTCAGGACAACTGTTACATTTGGTCTCCGGTCAAATGCTCTCAAGTCACCAAGTGTCTCATGTCCAAGGTAGATGAAGCTAAGCTATGGCATCAAAACGAAGGCAGTGAGATAAGAGAGATACTGAAGATCATATGAAAGGTATCATGAGATCTAGATATAAATCTATATGTAATGAGTTAATGATAGCTGTTGAACGCAGAATAACGAGAGTCTCTATTGGCATTAGTTCTAATAATAATATAATGGTGTCCTACCAATTAATGCAGGGTTCTATAATGATATACTCCCATAGGTCTGGTCAATTCCACGAATAACGACATTAAAGAAACAACTCTCATAATGCCTGTTAATTCAATGATAAGATACAGAACGATAATAACTCCAATGAACTAGAGAGCCATAAGATCTGAAATGCTTGAGATATCGATTTGGTTTGGTTCTTGGAATAATTTCGTTAATGTTAAAAAGTAAGTGCACGACAACTCCAATACATCACAGTCATGATGTAACTCCGCCATCTAAACCTTAGAAGCATGCACAAGATTGTCTCTGAGAAGGCTATAGTCGGTCTCCCTAAGCTAAAGATTGTTGAAGGAAAAATCTGTGGTGATTGTCAAGTTGGAAAGCAAGTTAAGAAGTTACACAAGTTGGTACAACATCTTACTACCTCACGAGTTTTAGAACTTCTACACATGGACTTGCTGAGGTCGATGCAGGTAGAGAGCCTTAGTGGAAAGAGATATGTGTTTGTGTGTGTTGATGACTTCTCCAGGTATACTTGGGTTGATTTTATTCGTGAGACATCTGACACTTTTGCTATGTTTGAAGCTTTATGCAACCAAGTGCAAAGAGAAAATGGAGAAACCATAGGCAAAGTGGTCAGAATCCGAAGTGGCCATGTAAGGGAATTTGAAAACACGAGTTTTACTAAATTTTGTATTACAGAAGGAATAACTCATGAATTTTTTTACCGACATCACCCCACAGCAAAATGGGATTTTTGAAAGGAAGAATCGCACTCTTTAGAATCGCACAGTTTTACTGATGATGCTTGTCAAAGACATTCATCTACACTTATGGGCTAAAGCTCTCCACACGGCCTGCCATATTCATAACAGAGTTATCATTCGTCTAGGTACTACTGTCACTAATTATGATATATGGAGGGGGAGAAATCCAAAATTTCAAGTACTTCCATGTCTTTGGCTCAGTGTGTTATATTCTTTCTAATCGGGATCCTCCTCGAAAGTTTGATCACAAGAGTGATAAATGTATCTTCCTCGGGTATTCCAAAAACAGTCGTGCTTATCGCGTCTTTAGTAAATGCACTAAGACTATGATAGAATCTATAAATGTGGTTGTTAATGACAATTCTGATGATTCCAAAAGTGCTGATAATGATGATGAATTTTTCCTAGTAGCACAGATGTCCGGACAGATGTTGGTGACTAAGTGGATGCCATTTTGCATGACGAAGACTCTTCCCTGGGGAAACAAAATCTTCACCAAAAAGAAGAGTTCCCTCCAGGAGAGTTCAGAAAAATCATCCGGTTGAAGAGGTGATCGGTGATATTAGAGATGGTATGTGCACTCGTCCCATAACTCTAGTAAACTACCGAGAAATGATTGGTAATCTCTGCTTTGTTTCTAAAATTGAACCTAAAAATGTCAATGAAGCAATTGATGATGAATACTGGATTAGTGCTATGCAAGATGAACTTGTACAGTTTGAAAGAAATGGAGTCTGGGAGTTAGTTCCTAAACCGAACAATGTTAATGTTATTGGAACTAAGTTGATTTTTAAAAATAAATCTGATGAGCATGTCAATATAACTTGAAACAAAGCTAAAGTTGTAGCACAGGGTTATACGCAGGTGGAAGGTGTGGATTTTGATGAAACCTTTGCACCTGTTGCTTGTCTTGAAGCCATCAGACTCTTACTTGGCATCTCTTGTCATATCCACTTCAAACTCTTCCAGATGGATGTTAAAAGTGCTTTCCTCAATGGGTACTTGAATGAGGAGGTCTATGTTGCCCAGTCTAAAGGCTTTGTAGATCCCAGCTCACCCCAACATGTTTACAAGCTTCGAGAGGCTCTCTACGGTCTTAAGCAGGCACCTCGGGCATGGTATGAAAGACTAACTCAATTTCTTGTGCAGAATGGTTATATTAGAGGTGGAGTTGATAAAACCATGTTCATAAAGAAGGAGGAAGGAAACCTCATGATTGCTCAAATCTATGTTGACGAAATTGTCTTTGGAGGAATGTCAGACAAGATAGTGGATCATTTTGTGCGACAAATGCAATCTGAATTCGAAATGAGCATGGTTGATGAGCTTAACTTTTTCTTGGGTTTTCAGATCAGAAAAATGGATGATGGTATTTTTATCTCTCAAAGTAAATATGCTAAAAACATTGTGAAGAAGTTTGGATTGAAAAATTCATCTCACAAGCGAACCCCCGGCGCTACTCATGTTAAACTCACTAAGGATGAGCTTGGTGAATCTGTTGATCAATGCCTTTAAAAAAAAACCTGGTAGTCTTCTCTATCTTACTGCCAGTCATCCTAGCCTATTCTGTGGTGGTTTGTGCTCGCTACAAGGCTAATCCCAAAGCTAGTCATCTGTCTCAAGCCAAGCGTATTGTGAGGTACATTTTGGGAGCTGTGGATTTTGGTCTTCTATACACTTTTCATACCTATTCTACTCTTGTGGGATATTGTGATGCAAACTAGGCAGGCAACACTGTTGATAGAAGAAGCACATCTGGTGGATGTTTCTATATGGAAAATAACCTTATTTCCTGGTTTAGTAAGAAGCAAAACTGCATTTCCTTGTCCACATAAGAGTCTCAATATATTGCTGCTGGAAGCAGCTGTACTCAGTTACTTTGGATGAAACAGATGCTTGCTGAATATGGTGTTGGTCAAGATGTCATGACATTGTTCTGCGATAAAATCAGTGCCTTTAATATTTCAAAAAATCCGGTCCAACATAGTAAGACAAAGCACAATGAAATCAGGCATCATTTTATTCGGGATCTTGTGGAAGATAAGAAGATCAAACTTGAATATATCCACACTGAGAAACAACTTGCAGACATCTTTACCAAGGCCTTGGATGCAAGGAGAATTGAAAATCTCATATCCTCCCTAGGATTATGTGTGATCGATCAATAGCAATTACAGAGATTTGGATAGCTGATTGTTTGTGATTTTCCTCTCCTTATTGATAATTTGTCTCTGTTTTATGCTACACTGTTCTACGTAAGTGTGTGTTCATGGCCCGTTTGGCTGGTTGGCTCATTCGACCATTTTGCCGGGCTAAAATGCCATTTGACATGTGTTTGGGCTGGAGCTAGCCCAAGGCCCATTTCATATCATGACATCGTTTTGTTTCTCGTCGGCATGTCGTCAGCTTCCTCAACATGCCGACGATTTGGTTTTCAAGGAAGTTAGGGAAGTTACTTGTTTTGAAATTTTTCTAAAGATCCAATCTCAAAATCCTTTGTATTTCGCTTTCACCTGAAAACCCTTGCCTCGCCGGTGCTAGAAAAGTTATGCTCAAGAAATCTGCTCTCACCATCACTGACATCACTGGAGATGTTAGCTCGACCAGTTCCTCTGAAGAAAGAGAGCATGCTCAGAATGCCATTGAGGAAGAAAGCTATACCAGCGTCTCTCCTCTCAAAAGCCCCCACAAATTGGTCTAAGGTAATCCTGAACCTCTTGCTCATACTGCTGTTGTTGAAGAGATTCCTAGTTACAACGTTCATTTGGAGTCTCCTCGTGATGAACAAGAATCCCCGCACGAACATGTGATTGGGGGGATTCTGGGGTTAGGGCAAGATGTTGTGAAGGATGTCCCTACATCCTCAGCTCCTGATCATGAGGAAATTGCTGAGAAGAGATAGGCAGTTGAAGAGGCTGTTCTTGCCTCTTTGAAGGAGAAAGTTGCTCACAATGATGAAGTGTGCATTGATATCCTTCTGTCAAATAAAAAGAAGAGGAAGAGAAAGAGTCTTTAGGCGAGCATGCCTGTTGTCGCAGTAAAGGACAAGAAGAAGAAGAAGAAGAAGAAGAAGAAGAAGAAGAAGAAGAAGAAGAAGAAGAAGAAGAAGAAGAAGAAAGTCAAAGTTGGGCTCAATAAGAAGAAGGGAAACAAGCTAGTTGTGGAACCTGTTGCTCATGAGCCCATCGAGGCTAAAGAAGAGGCTCATGTGACGTCTCTCGGAATTGGGAACAAGAGATCCGTGGGAGGATAGAAACTTCCCAAGAATGTCTCGGTTGCTCCCCTGGGCAATGTCTCCTTTCACAAAGAATATGCGGTTCTTAAGTGGCGGTTTGTGTATCATCGTGCGATCTTTCCCGAGAAAGAGTTGTCTAGGAAAGCTCTAAAGATTGGAGTCATCATGGAACTCCTGCATGATGCTGAGATGATCAAGACAGTCACTGACATAGGGGTCTACTACCCCACATTGGTGAGAGAATTCATAGTCAATCTCTCATCGTCATTTGATGTTCCTGATGATGCTGAATTTATAAAAGTGTGTCAAAGGCCATTGTCTTGATATTTCCCATGATGTTATCATAGACTTCCTTGGCCAAGGAAAAATCATTACTGCTCCCCTCCCTGGACATCATTGCTAAAAAAATTACTAGTGATAAGACCAAAGTCTGGCCTTCCAAGGGTACTTTTCCGTCTTGTGATCTCTCAGCAAAGTACTCACTTCTCTATCGCATCGGCATCGCTAATTCGGCTCCATCATCGCATGGGTCGGGCATCAAGGCAGAGCTGGCATGCTTGATCTACCAAATAGGTACTCGCTCCTCCTTTGATTTTGGAGAATTTGTTTTTGATCACTTGGTAAAACATGCCAAGTCATATGCTGTGAAGCTTCCCATCGGCTTTCCTTCCATCATCATCGGGGTTCTGCTCAAGAAAAACCCAAATATCTTCCGTAGCACAGACGTGCCATGGAAAAGGCCCAGTGTTCTCACCTTCAGTCACAAGTTTTTCAAAGGGAAGCATGCTCGTGACCTTGTCAGACCATCTATCGCGATATCTCTCGCCTCTGGCAGCACAATGAAGGTGGGGTCTGTTTCTGATGAATACAAAGGAACGTTCTGAAGGAGCTCTGTGAGGAGATTGACATCCTCAAGAAGAATATTGAGACCCTCTCTCGCAGGAAGTCTATTTATGAGGGTGTAGTACGCAACATGACTTATTCTCCTAGTAAGGACGATGATTCTTCTTCCCAGCATGGCCAACAAGGAAGGTGACTATGAGACCCAACTTTTGTACACGTCAGATTCTGTAAAATTACCTCTCTCTCTCTCTGTAGAATGAATTATAAAAATTCACTAGGACAAATATAGGTGCGACAATCTCGCACCAAATGCCTCAAAAGTCGCACCTAATAGTTTATTAGGTGCGACAATGTCGCACCTAAGAGTCCGTCGCTAAAGGCATTAGGTGCGACATGTCGCACCTAATATGGATACCTTTAGGTGCGACATGTCGCACCTAATGTTCAATATGTTTTGCTGCCAAAAATCTTGAAATTGGCGGGTGATTTCATATCGGGTGCGACTTTGTCGCACCTAATAATCTTCCCGCCATTATTTTCGCTGTGACATGTCGCACCGAATAGGTTATTTTAATTAAAAAAATTTACAAAATTAGAAATTAGATAATTAAATCAAAATTCATCTATAATTAAATAAAAATTAATTAACAAAATTCTAAATTAGAAATAATATTCTGAAAATAGAATTCTTAATTAAAAGTACAAATACAGTCTAACAAAAACGAAAAAGTTAATTCCCAATTTGTTTTTCTATACAACTTATCCATAGTACAATTCTCTCTACCGATAAGTTGCAAGAACTTCGAGAACTGCTTTCTTGTCCTCGTCCACCACTGCCTGACGCGCTGCCGCTCGTTCCACCGCTTCCATAAGGACGGTCTCGCAAGAACTCCATAGAACCAGGCGTAGAACCCGGCGTGGAACCTGGCGTCTGCTGATCTACGCCACCTAGTTGCGGTGCATGCGGAGGTTGGTGAGTCGTGGGAGGCTAGTTGTGCATCTGGTTGAGGAAAGCGATATGTTGCCGCATCTCCAGTAGCTCGGCTTGTTAGGCATCCATCTGAGCTCGCATCTCGGCAACCAATGGATCAGTCTGAGATGACAAACTTGACGATCCTCTATCTAGCGCTTGGGCATTACCCAACGATGTGTTGTCAATGGTGCCCACAAGAATAGTTGTAGTCTTTATTTTGTACATTTGATGTAATAAAGTCTCACGAAAACTCTTGCTTGTAATTGCTTATTCATTAATAAAAGTTGAAACGTTCATTCATTCTTCCTTGTCTGTTAGAAACTTTATGATAAAACCTTAGTCTTTAGTCCATAAACTAACTTAACAACTTGCGAACAGACAAATGTAGATTTGCATGAACGAACTCTTCGTAGTTTGGTTAAAACGATATATTCACAATCTAAGTGTCAAAGGGCTATTGACCTCAGTACGATTGTTAGGAGAATCTATGATGTCTGGTTATGCGGCATTGAGAGTTGGAGACTCTATAGTTCTTCTAGGTATCTTTCGAAGGTACTGAATTTACCAGTGCACTTCTGGAGAAGAGATAAGAAAAAACCATTTAACCTCTTATGTCTCGAATTCACTACGTATGAATTGCATCATGCTTACCTTAATCCTGAAATGAGACATGGCATTTCATAGCTTACGTATTCTCATTTGAGAAAGTTAGAGTTCAGACTCACTATGTGATTCCGAACAGGACCTATTGGTGAAGTACTAAGTTATGAAGATGTCATGAGTAACTTTGTGAAGATCTCATAGATATGGAATTCATGTACAAGATTGCTGAAATGCAATGTATATCACATCGTGCTTTGTTCCTTGGAGTGTGAATAAATGAACTGGCCAGTGTCCAAATTGAGTCCTGAATCTTTTGGATGAAACAATGTGACTTGTTAGCTCCTCGTCAATACATTGTTTCTAACTTATTCACAAGCGACAATGGAGTTGAGGAAATAACAGCTAGAAGGGTAAAATGGTAATTTTTTAAATCCTGACTAGCTAATGATATTTATGAAGGGTAAACATAGATAATATTCAGTGGATCCGCTCATCATAATTTGGTTGAATTCTTGAGTAGAAAATAAATTCATTTGAAACGAGAGGTCACTGTCACAAATCATATCGAGTAGGAATAGTTAAACTAGAAGCTAAGTCAAAACAAGAACGAGACAAGTTTTACGAACATTGTCAAAAGGGTATTTTTGTCCTTTTGGACATAGGACGAAATGAATGTCAATAAATTTTTTTGACAAGGTCATTTGATGACAAATGAAACTTAAAACACTCAGCCATTAATAGTTTATTGGGCCTTGAGGATTAATTTCATTTCATAGAATTTTACTTTAAAATTCTTAATGAGCTTTTCTTATGTTGTCATGAACAAATGAATAAAAATCTAGAAAGCCCTTCTAGAAGCTTTATTTTCGTCCAACCCTAGGAAAAGAGAGAGTAAATTTCGTGCATACCATAGTGTGAAAGAGATTATTTTTGCCTTGAAGTATAAAGATACTTGCCAAAAGAAAAGAGGAAACAAATATTCCTCTATAAGGAAGGAAGGCCACACGGCCAAGAGGAAAGGAAAAGAGGAAACTAATCCCTTGGGGATTTGCATGAGGTGGGCGCATATTTGGAGGAATGGGTAATAAGGGATTTCTCATAAAGGCTTGAAAAATAAGAGGAAACTACTTCTTTCCAAGGCAAACCCTTCTCCTATAAATAGGACCCTCATTCCTCTCATTCTATTCATTCCACATAAGTTAGAGATTGAGAGACTCTCTCTCTAGACGTTGTGGCCGATTTCTCCTCTCTCTCTCTCTCTAGTTATTTTTCGTTTTTGTTTTGGCACCTAGGTCCTCATTTGACCTAGTGGTTTTAGCTCTTCAACTCTGAGACTTGTTCCGAGTCGTCGTGTTTAAAAGTGCCCACTCACTAATTCCTTATTTCTCGAGTAATTTATGTGATAGTAACTTTCGTGGTTGCTCGAGTTGGCGAAGAAAAAAGAGAGACGTGTTGTGAGGGGAGATGAACGTTGCAACATTTTCCAAAAGCTTCTTAACGTTCAAGCTTCTAAAAAGGTTAGTAATCTTTTATGCTCATAATGGTATTTATTTACATGTGCTTGCTCTCTGTCTATGTTAGTAAAATCGTTTTACTTGTTAAAAGAAAATTTTTAAAATTTCGCCGCTTACCGAAGCGTTAAACTTTTTCTTAAACCCTAGATCCATTCCAACACGATGACCTTGGGATCGAAGGCCCTATCCCGACATCCCAGTCTTTGCGTAGTCCCAAAACGTCGCGCATTGCATACATCTCTGCATCTTCTTGGGAGATCACGGTGTTTTGCTCCTCTGCTTGTCGCAAAATATCTATCGTCTGGGCGGTCATTCGATCCTTCACAAAAAACCACAAAAACTTATCAGATAAGAATAATTAAAGTAATTAAATATAGTAAATAAAACAAATAACTTAGAAATTGCGATTTTGCGAAGACCGTCGTCCAGGATCCCTTAGCGTCATGGTGTTTTTCTAACCATATCACTAATGCCGAGCCCATACTCCCATCTTCCTTTCGCTGTAATTTTTCAACGCTAAAATATGAATCACATATATATTGTATCTTAATATTAAGCCACTTACGTTCGTCGAGCGATGACAAAAAAAACTAAGCGACCCTTGTCTCGCCTTCATCTTCTTCTTCTTCGAATTTTCCAGGTTGCGGACAGACTTCGCCTGCGAGACATAAATTCGTTGAGTTCAATATTAAGAAATTCAAATAACCCTCGGAAATTCAAAGAAATTCGCCAGCGAACGTCTCTATTGCCTTCAACCAGGCTTCCTAGTTATAGCCTTCGGGAGTTTCGTTTTTAGCGAAATCCTTACTCTCGCAAAAAGTTTTGAAGAAGAGCTGCGACAATCTCGACTTCTGGGCACGGCGAATCCTCTTCGTATCGCGAATGATAGCCATATCAATCTTGTTGTGAATAGGATCCGCTGACACAAGTTCGCCAGTGTCAGGATGAGCGTAAACGAAGCGGTACTCGTTATGAATTGAGCTCATAGGAGCCGCCACACTCTGCGCAGGCACATGATTCCAGTCTTGGAGGTTGATTGGAATGGTACTCTTGATCAGATTTCCTATTCAGTTTTGGAACGTCCCGATCAATGGATTATGCTCCTTGACGTCTTGGTAGAACGCCTATTGTGTCTGATCGTAGCGAACTATGTTCGCTCCAGGAGTCCCAACACCAGCTCTCACAGAAACGAGGCCAGCAGTCTTCTTCCTCGGCATCTGCGGGGGATCACGATCTCCTCCAGATGGGTCCTGACCTGAAGTCGACATCCTGTAAAATGAATTGTAGTTAGTATTTACTATTTAATTAGTATTCGACGACTGTGGTTACTAAATGGTGTTAGTCATTCATCGTCGTCACTCGATGTAATGTAAGTATCAACATCAACATCATCTCCCTAAAAACGGCGCATCCCTCATCTTCTTCATCCACTTCTTCATCATCTTCAACAACAGTAACAAGCTCGGCCGTAGCGGTTTCGTGTCGATGATTAAGAAGGTCGATATTTGACAATTCTATTGTCAATGGAATCGATGCTGAAGTGGTCGGGTCAACTTCATGAATGTCCCATATCCCTCGATGATTGCTTTCCTGAATGATTTCCCATTCGCGACCCTTAAAGAGATCTTTGATGTAAAGCACGCGCTTCGCTTAAGTCGCGAGTATATACGGCTCTTCTATAAACCACTCTTTGGTGGTATACGAACCATCCGCAAGATGTCGCAAAACACCTTCTTCTTTTGTGCGATCTCGTTCATGCCATTGCATCTCAAGCGACGTGTGTCGAGAAGTGTACAATCAATTCAATCGATCTTTCAAGGGAAAGTATCGTAATATCTTTTGTGATACATTCTTCCCGGTTGGCTTCCATATGCTCTCATTTTGAATTGGGCACACTTCAACTTTCTCAAGATCTTTTCGAAACAACACACAAGCGTTGATGCACGTGTCGATCATATCGTATCCCATGTCGAAACGCTTCAGATTTGCCTTGGCCTCGTAGTGTTTTTCCGGAATTCGGTTACCAATTGGATGAGACTTCCTCAAGAGCTGCAACAATTCTGTAAATGACTTGTTCGTCCAATGGTTCGTGACTTTGATGTGCATCAACAAAACCGGGAACGACAAAGATGAAAAGTCTTTGCATCCAGGGTACAATTCTGCTTCCGACTCGACGAATAAGTCTTCCACTTGCTCCTCTGCACGCACTTCACTCGGAGTCGGATCCGCTAAATCGTCGAAGTCCTCGTGATCCATTATATCATGGAGGGCATCGTGCAATCCACCGACTCCTCTCTAGTTAGTCTCGATGGCATCTTCTACTTGGGTAGGCACATGACGTTCGCCGTGGTGATACCATTTGGTGTATCCCGGGGTAAACCCCTTGTTCAAAATGTGATTCTTTACAACCCCGATGTCCTGCCATCTCACGTTATTGCAAGACTTACAAGGACAACGATAATGACCGTTTTCGTTCGGGAGTCTGCTTGCAAGGCGGATAAACTCGTTAACCCATGTTTTATATTGCAAACTAACTACATGGATTTCACATTCCGCTGGATGAGAGGGGAAATTGAGAGATAAAAATGAATCGTTAGAATTCATTTTGTGATAGTGAATTGTTAGGAAATTGAGAGGTAAAATTTAGATTGAATCGTTAATATTGAGAATGAATTATTAGGAAATTAAGAGTGATGAATTGTTAGTAAATTTAGAGTGAATCGTTAATATTTGAAAGAGTCAAGAGCGAATTTGTAAGAGTGAAAGAGAAATTATGAAAGACATATATTAATTTTCAAAAATAGTTAGAATTCGTTATTATATTATTGATAACCAATTTTGATAAATTAGTTAATTCGTTAAAATATATTATTGAAAGATTTAATTTTTTGACAAATAGATTTTATTCTACCAAAAATTCGGCAGAATTTCCCCTAAAATATTGACTAACCAAAATCTGCAATTAAAAAAAAACACATATCTAACCAAACAAGACTATCCTATTAACATACTAAATACTAAACCGAGCCTCCGTAGCTCGGTTGCAATAAATTTTCAATAAGTTTAAATTAAATTTAACATGTTACTAAGTCAACGAATTGCAATCAAATTAAACAAAACATGTTACTAATTAATTTAATATGTTAGTTTTAACTTAATTCATCTAATCTAACATGTTACATATTATTAAAATTTTTGACAATTACTATGTATTACAAATTTTTAGCAAACTAATCAAGTTATATTTTCATCTAATCTAACATATTACTATTTTCATATATATTACTAATTAATCTAACTAAACATGTTATTATTTAATTAATTAACTAAACATGTTAACATCTAATTAAAGTTATATTTTCATATATATTACTAATTAATCTATATGAAATAATCTAAAAATATTACTAATTAAAACTAACCTTTTCCGAGGCGACAACGAGGCAACGAGCTATGCGGGACTACGATTGACAAAGCTACGACGAGGTCGGGGACGGGCAGCGGCAAGTCGAGGACGGCGAGCGGGGCTGGTTGCGGGTCGCGAGAGGGGCTGGACACATGGCTGGACGCGGGGCGGCGGGGCAGCGGGGGCTGGACGCGGGGCGGCTGGGCAGCGAGGCTGGTCGCGGAGCGGGGCGGGGCAGCGAAGCTGGTCGTGGGGCGGCAGTGCAGCGGGGGCTGGACGCCGGGCGGCGGGGCGGTGGGGCGGCGGGCTGATCACGGCAACGAGGACAGGGAGGGCGCAGCTGGTCACGTCGGAGAGGAAAAGCATGAGATGGAGGGAGAGATGAGACAGAGAAAGAGATAGAGGCACGTACCGGGGAGGAGCTGGTCACGGCGGGGTGGTCGACGGAGATGAGACTCGGGCTGGAGATGGGTCGGAGAGGGAGAAAGTGAGATTGAGATTGAGAGAGAGATGCAGACGGAATTTCGGAGAGACTCGGGCGAGGAAGAAAGGAGGCTCGGGTATTTATAATACCCTAAAACTATTGGGTGCGACATGTTGCACCCAATGTCGCACCTAATATGAAATCACACCACCAATATTTTCGGGGGGATTTTTCTGGCAGGTTTGAATTTTAAAACCATTAGGTGCGACATCTGTCGCACCTAATAGTATTAGGTGTGACAGTGTCGCACCGAATACCACTAAATATTAGCGAAATTTTTAGTCATCTGGATGAGTTTCCGGTGCGACATGTCGCACCTAATATGTGCTTAGGTGAGACATTTAGGTGCGACATGTCTCACCTAATACCCTTCCGCACCAGAAATGTGAATTTGTTTTAGTGATTCACAATCTCTATGGTTTCATATTATCAGAGATATTCTCTCTATACTATCTCGTTTCACGTTTTAAGTGAAATTTCGGAATTTCGGAAGAAATTCATAATAGTATTGGAGAATTAATAAAGAAATTATGAATTTCGATAATTCGAATACCAGGAAATGGATTTTTAAAAGCACTTGAACGCTAGAATAAATTTAAGTGCTTGAGAACGAAGAAAATAATGTCAAGGAAATTCTCGAAGGAACGAGAAATCAATCGAGAATGGAAAATTAAGGATATTAAGGTCAATAAGGTTTTAGAATATTTTCACGAATTTAAGAAGGATTGTGAAAGTGAAAATATATTTTAACAACCTTAACTAATTTCAACGTGAAAGGAGTTCGAAAGGAAATTGGTGGATTAATTCCCTCATCATATTTTCCATCTCTCGGGAAATGAATTAAAGAAAAAGGCTTTATTTGCAACAATCCGGCTACATGGCGCAACTAGGACGCCTACATGGCGCATGTTAGAGGCCTACATGGCGCAACCAAGTCGTCCATAGGGGCGCACGTAAGACGCCTACATGGCGCAACTAAGATGCCTACATGGCGCATGTAAGACGCCTACATGGCGCAACAAAGTCGTCCTTAGGGGCTCATGTAAGATGCCTACATGGCGCTACTAAGACGCCTACATGGCACACGTAAGACGCCTACATGGCGCAACTAAGACACCTACATGGCACACGTAAGACGCCTACATGACGCAAGCAAGTCGTCCTTAGGGACGCACCAAAGAGGCCTACATGGCGCAACTAAGACGCCTACATGGCGCATGTAAGACGCCTACATGGCGCAAACAATTCGTCCCTCGAGACGCACCTAAGACGCCTACATGGCGCAACTAAAACGCATACATAGCGCACTAAAACGCCTACATGGAGCACGTAAGACGCCTACATGGCGCACGTAAGACGCCTACATGGTGCAACCAAGTCGTCCTAAGAGACGCACCTAAGACGCCTACATGGTGCAACTAAGATGCCTACATGGCGCAAACAAGTCATCGCTCGAGATACACCTAAGACGCCTACGTGGCGCAACTAAGACGCTTACATGGCGCACTAAGACGCCTACATTGCGCAACCAAGTCGTCCCTCGAGACGCGCACCTAAGACGCCTACATGGCACAATTAAGACGTCTACATGGCGCACGCAAGTCGTCTCTCGAGACGCACCTAAGACGCCTACATGGCACACGTAAGACGGCTACATGGCGCAATCAAGTCGTCCCTCGAGACGCACCTAAGACGCCTACATGGCGTACGTAAGATGCCAACATGGCGCAACCAAGTCGTCCCTCGAGACGCACCTAAGACGCCTACATGGCGCACGTAAGACGCCAACATGGCGCAACCAAGTCATCCCTCGAGACGCACCTAAGACGCCTACATGGCGCAATTAAGACGCCTACATGGCGCAATTAAGACACCTACATGGCGCATGCAAGTCGTCCCTCGAGACGCACCTAAGACGCCCACATGGCACACGTAAGACGCCTACATGGCGCAACCAAGTCGTACCTGGTGACGCACCTAAGACGCCTACATGCCGCACGTAAGACGCCTACATGGCGCAACCAAGTCGGCCCTCGGAACGCACCTAAGACGCCAACATGGCGCAACCAAGTCGTCCCTCGAGACACACCTAAGACGCCTACATGGCGCAACTAAGACGCCTACATGGCGCACGTAAGACGCCTACATCGCGTAACTAAGACGCCTACATGGCGCACTAAGACGCCTACATGGCGCAATCAAGTCGTCCCTCGAGACGCACCTAAGACACCTACATGGCGCAATTAAGACGCCTACATGGCGCACGCAAGTCGTCCCTCAAGACGCAACTAAGACGCCTACATGGCGCACGTAAGATGCCTACATGGCGCACGCAAGTCGTCCCTCGAGATGCACCTAAGATGCCTACATGGCGCACGTAAGACGCCTACATGGCATAATCAAGTCGTCCCTCGAGTCGCACCTAAGACGCCTACATGGCGCAACTAAGACGTCTACATGGCGCAACAAAGACGCCTACATGCCGCAACCAAGTCGTCCTTAGGGGCGCACGTAAGACGCCTACATGGCGCAACTAAGACGCCTACATGGCGCAACTAAGACGCCTACGTGGCGCACATAAGACGCCTACGTGGCGCAACTAAGCCGTCCCTCGAGACGTACCTAAGACGCTTACATGGCGCACATAAGACGCCTACGTGGCGCAACTAAGCCGTCCCTCGAGACACGAACAACTAAGATGCCTACATGGCATGACTAACTCGCAGTTGAAACGCTAGCAGAACTTAAACCATTCAAACGGTCAGTGTGTCTGAAGCGAAACCCTGCTGAGACAAAAGAACTAGCAAGACCGTTCGCGCTCGCGCTCCTCTCGAACACGGGCAGCTTCGCTCGAAGAAAGCTGGCCTTGAAGAATTCCTACTTCTTCTGTATGCGACTCCAACTGGCGTCGAAGGCCTCGTACCTCGCTCCGGAAGACTTCCGTCGATCGAGTCGCCACTTCGAGAGCTTGGCGTTCCGTCGTTAGCTCCTCAGCCATTTTCGCCACGGCTGACTGAGCACAGTCGCACTTGCCTCGGGTAACCCCCAGCTCCACGCGAGCCTCTTGGAGCTGCCGCGGAGACTCGCATACTCTGCCTTTGAGTGAGAACCTCGCTCGGCACGGGCCAGCTGAGACTTCGCTAGAGCAAGCTCCTCGTGGGCAAGGCCCAAGCGTCGGATAAGGTCGTGAAGGATCTTCTCGCCCCGAGTCGCTCGGGCGAGCACCTGAGAAGGTGAAAGGACAAGTCAGCAAAAGACAAGATCCTAACAAAACAAAGCGAAAGGATAAAGCAGAGGGAACTTACATTCTGTGCGTCAGAGACACCATGGCGGAAGAACTCCACGTCGCTGCTGGCCACGACGCTCTTCTACATCTTCATCGAAGATTGTGCGAGCCCCTGGGAACATTCCCCTCTAACCTCCACAGCCTCATCCTCGATCATCGAGTTCGCACACTTCGAGTCCAAAGACGTATCCGGAAGAATTGAGGAAGAGGGTCGCTTCAAGGAAGCGCGGGGACCACTCTCCGCCTAATGACCGGTATCGAACTTCGCCCGAACGTTCCGTGCCGCGATTCGGGAACAGATTGCCGCCAACAACTTCGGGTCCCGAGAAGCATTTGCTAGGCGCGCCCGAGCCCTCACCCTAGCCGAGGAAGCTAAAAAAAATAAAGTCAAATCTCTAGACTAAAGCAATGATAGACAGAGCAAGCGTTGGAACACCTGGAAGGCCGCTGCTCGAAGGAGATGACACGACACTGGGGGCACTCTCTGTCCGGTGACTGTCGTCACGGCCAGGAGGAAAAGGCGGGAACCACCTGGTAGACGCCATCAGCTCAGGCGAACGGAATCGTTCACCAGCTTTACGAGCCTCCGACATTCCCCGGATCTCCTTTACAAAGTCGAGATCATCGGCTCCCGCGTCGGTGGAGAACTCGGTCAAGGCACCGAATCAGAGTGGTGCATCGCCGAAGGCCTCGGCTGAAACCCACACCCACGCTCTCCGGTTGTGCTTCTCCGAGTCCGCGATCAGCTTAGTGTTCCGGCGATCGCGGACCATGAAGAAACTGGGTTGCCCTGTTGCAGGAAAGACCGCGACAAGGTTACGAAAGTCACTCACGGTCATCGCCCGCTCAGTCTGACAGTGCCACTCCATGTGACACATCGCCACCATGCGATAAAATGCCGGGCTCATCTGACAAGCATGCACCGCCAATCACGCGAGGAGCTGCTGAACGATGGGTTGGAATGGCAACTGCAACCCGCAGTTGAGACTCGCGACCGAAACTGCGGCAAATCCACGGCGTGGACAAAAAGGACGATCGTCCAGCAAGGGATGGAGGAGCGCCACGGACGATGGAATGGCGAATGCCTCCCTGAGACCGATGAATGTTCGGTAGGTGAGCGAGCTCGAAGCATCGACCCCCGAACAATCGAAGCCTTCGGGAGCAGCAAAGCCTTCCTCGGGATACCACTCCATCCTGGCAAGTGACCTCGCCGACACTATCATCTCTGCGTTAGGGGTCTCGGGCTGAACACCTCCTGGCTCCAAGGAGGGGCCTCCACCATCCAATACGGCTACGGTAGTCGCCAGCGGCCCTTCAGGACACTCTGGTGCGAGGACCTCGGCCCCCGGACATGTATCTGAGTCGCCTCCGGGATCTTCTGACTCGGGCCCAAAGTCATCCACGCAGTCAATCTCGTCGAGGACCGATTCCAGCGGAGTCATCGCAGCCACGCCGGCAACTTCTCCCGGCATGCCATGAACGTCCAAGTCAGACTTTGGCGTGTCGGGACGGGGCTTGTCACGCACGCCATCGCCAACCAAGTTGATCACGAGGTGTGGCGCAGCTTCCCCGAACGTAGGATGATCGGTGCCGCCATCTGTGTCGCGCCCAGTCGACGCACACTCCTCCTGGGGCTGAGGAATGGGCGCAGTCGCACCCAGCTCGCCCTCTTCGAGCCGCTTCTCCACTCCACTTGGATTCTCCTCCACGTGCAAAGGAACTTCCCGTAATCCCGCGAAGAGGTCATCCTCTGCATGCTCAGAGTCCTGAAACAAGAGAGAGAAATCAATCTCGGGATCCTCAGTTGAGAAGGGGGAATGAATATCCATAATGAAAAAGTGTAGAGAAAGAGAGAAAAAATAAAGTGGGAGAATAAGAGAGGAGGGAGCCATTATTTAGAGACTCCTAAGGGGGTAGGAATCCAAATCCTACTCCCACAAGGAGAGAAAAAGGAGAAAAACCTCCAAAGAGTCGAATTTCCCCGTGCAAACGCGTCAGCCCCACGCATGGGGCGCGCGCCGCGTGGGAGGCGCCGCACGGACCGCGCGCTGCGCCGTCTAGGGCGTGCGCCGCGTGGTCACCTA
This sequence comes from Urtica dioica subsp. dioica, assembly GCF_054948205.1. Lineage (NCBI taxonomy): Eukaryota > Viridiplantae > Streptophyta > Magnoliopsida > Rosales > Urticaceae > Urtica > Urtica dioica. The sequence continues at coordinate 42,003,121 of NC_142757.1, forward strand.
AAAAAACAAAAAAATTTCGTGGGTGACGGAGAGGACTTTGAAATGAAGTTTCCTCAAACACCCAACCGAAAGAACTTAAAGTTCATCGCCAGGATCCTCCCAAACGACGAACTTGTGGGGCTAATGTAGTCGGTCGTTTTCGGAAAAAACCCGTAACGCCGAGAAGACGCGCCGCTCAAGGGGCCAATGGTCAGGCCGGAGGTCCTGAAGAGTGGCAACTCTAGTTGGCCGAAATTCACTTTCCTCTTGGAGGAAATTTGTTTCCTCTTTTTCTTTTGGAAAGTATCTTCATACATTGATGCACCAAATAATGTCCCTTTTTTTTGTCTAGGTGATGGGCGGCCAAGGCTCTCTAGAAGGAGCTTCTAGAAGCTTCTTCATTTGTTCATGAGAACATGAGAAAGGCCCATTAAGAATTTTCAATAAAACTCTTATGAAATGAAATTAATCCACAAGGCCCAAGCAAATTAATTTTGGCCGAGTGGATGTAAGTCATCAAATGACCATGTCAAAAAATTTATTGAAATTCATTTCATCCTATGTCCAAAAAGACAAAATTACCCTTTTGACAATTTTTATAAAACTTGTCTCGTTCTTGTTTTGACTTAGCTTCTAGTTTAACTATTCCTACTCGATATGATTTGTGATAGTGACCTCATGGATCCAAATGAACAAAGCTTGAGCTAGATACTTGGACTCAAAAGTTCTCAAACCTTTTCCAAGTTTAGCTTAATGCCAACTAACTCCACTAAAGAGTTGACACTAAAAATCTCTCGGTTCAAATGAATTTATTTTCTACTCAAGAATTCAACCTAATTCTAATGAGTGGATCCACTGAATATTATGTATGTTTACCCTTCATGAATATCATCAGCTAGTCGGGATTTACAAAATTACCATTTTACCCTTCTAGTTGTTATTTCCTCAACTCCTTTGTTGCTTGCGAATAAGTTAGAAACAATGTATTGACGAGGAGCTAACAAGTCACATTGTTTCATCCAAAAGAGTCAAGACTCAATTTGGATACTGGCCAGTTCATTTATTCACATTCCAAGGAACAAAGCATGAGGTGATATACATTGCATTTCAGCAATCTTGTACATGCATTCCATATCTATGAGAACTTCACAAAGTTACTCATGACATCTTCACAACTTAGTACTTCACCAATAGGTCATGTTTAGAATCACATAGTGAGTCCGAACTCTGACTTTCTCAAATAAGAATACGTAAGCTGTGAAATGGCATGTCTCATTTTAGGATTATGGTAAGCATGATTCAATTCATACATAGTGACTTTGAGACATAAGAGGTTAAATTGTTTGTTCTTATCTTGTCTCTAGAAGTGCACTGGTCAATTCGCTACCTTCGGAAGATACCTAGAAGAACTATAGAGTGTCCAACTCTCAATGCCCCATAACTAGACATCATAGATTCTCCTAACAATCGTACTGAGGTCTATAGTCCTATGACCCTTAGATTGCGAATATATCGTTTTAAGCAAATTACAAAGAGTTTGTTCATGCAAATCTACATTTGTCTCTTCGTAAGTTGTTGAGTTTTTTTATGGACTAAGTACTAATGTTTTATCATAAAGCTTCAAACAGACAAGGAAGAATGAATGAACGTTTCAACTTTTTATTAAATGAATAAGCAATTACAAGCAAGAGTCTTCGTGAGACTTTACTACATCAAATGTACAAAATAAAGACTACAACTCTTCTTGTGGGAACCATTGACAACAAACTCACACTTGACTCAAAGAAGATGTGTGTAGTTCTTCATGCCTAATCTCTCTCGATGTTAGTCGAAGACCTTGTTCGCTAGGGCCATGGTGAATGGATCTGCCAGTTTGTCCACCGTTGAGATCTTCTTCACTTCCACGTCTCCGCGCTGCACGATCTCTCGAATCAAATGCAAGATTGCTTAATACTTCTCTACACAACAGCTCCACCATTAAGGATGAACACAGATCCTGAAGTCGATTTCCAGGAATCCTTATCCGCTTTAAAATCGGAGTCGGTATATCCCGTCATAGTCAGGTCTGTACCTGAATATGTAAGCATCATGTTCCTAGTTCTTCGAAGATACTTAAGAACATGCTTAACAACAATCCAGTGCTCGGGTCCAGGGTTGGATTGGAAACGGCTAACTACGACAACTGCGAAACAGATGTCAGGTCTAGTCCAAAACATAGCATACATGAGGCTTCCCACGGCTGAGGCGTAAGGAATTTTTCTCATGTCCTCAATCTCTTCTGCAGTCTTGGGAGACTGGTCCTTAGAGAGTGAAACTCCATGCCTAAAGGGTGTTTGGCCCTTCTTGGAGTCTTGCATCGAGAAGCGATCCATCACCTTATCAATATAAGATGCTTGAGAGAGCGATAGGGTCCAGTTTTTCCGATCTCGAAAGATTTGGATCCCCATAATGTATGCAGCTTCTCTTAGATCCTTCATATCGAATTGCTTTACCAGCCACACCTTAACGTCAGATAACTTACCCACGTCATTACCAATGAGTAGTATATCATCGACATATAGAACTAGAAACACAACTTTGCCTTCGTGTATTAACTTGTAAACACAAGGCTCATCTATTGACTGTTCAAAGCCGAAGGTTTAAACAGTTTCATCAAATCTGATATTCCATGACCTAGATGCTTGCTTTAATCCATAAATGGACATAAGCAACTCACAAACCTTGGTCTCTTGACCTTCTTCCATGAAACCGTCTGGTTGAGCCATACAAATGCGCTCGTCAAGATTGCCATTCAGGAAGGCAGTCTTGACAGCCATTTGCCAGATCTCATAGTCGAGAGCTGCAGCTATCGATAGGAGTATACGGATGGATTTAAGCATCGCGACTGGCGAGAAGGTTTCTTCATGGTCAATCCCTTCTTGTTGGGTATAACCCTTAGCCACAAGTCGTGCTTTGAACGTCTCGACGTTCTCATCCGGACCCCTTTTCTTCTTGTATATCCATTTACACCCTACAGGTTTAATCCCTTCAGGAAGGTCTACAAGTTTCCAGACATTGTTGACATACATCGCGTGCATTTCAACTTTCATGGCGTCAAGCCAAAGGTTTGATTCAGAACAAGCCATCGCTTGGCTATAGGAAACAGGGTCATCCATGTCGGAGACGGCTACGAGAGTGTCTCCATAGGACATGTACCTGTCAGGCTTTTGAATAGCCCTCCCACTACGTCGAAGTATTACTTGACGAGATTCTGATAAGTTAGGTTGTGTTTCAGTCGGGGTAAGAACAGTTCTTACAGATGAGGTAGAAGCTTCCTCACCCAACTTTTCTTCATGGACAATTTTGCTTCTAGGTTTCACATCTTTCATGAAGTCCTCCTCAAGGAAACGAGCATTCGTGCTAACAAAAGTCTTATCATCCTCGGGACTATAGAAAGTAAAACCTTTGGTTTCCTTTGGATATCCAACGAACTGACACAATTCTGACCTACTAGCCAACCTGCTAGTCTTTTGCCTTAGCACGTGTGCAAGGCAATCCCAAATTTTGATGCTGCCAAGATTTACTTGACGGCCAGTCCATCGTTCATAAGGAGTACCAGGAACCATTTTGGACATAACATGGTTCAGAATGTAAACGGCTGTTACGAGGGCATATCCCCAAAAGGAAAGAGGGAGTGATGAGTAACTCATCATTGATCTAACCATCTCCATAAGAGTTCAATTTCTTCTCTCTAACACTCAGTTTTGTTGAGGTGTGCCAGGTGCGGTAAGCTGAGACGCGATACCTTCTTCTTTAAGAAAGTAATCAAACTCTCCAGACATATACTCACTACCTCGATCGGATTAAGGGTTTTGATCACTTTGCCAGTTTGCTTTTCCACTAAAGCCCTAAAGACCTTAAATACATTAAAGGTCTCAGATTTGTGTTTGAGCAAATAGAAAAAAACATATCTTGAGTAATCATCAGTGAAGGTAACGAAGTATTCGTGTGCACCGATCGTTATCTATTTCGGTGTCTAAAAGAGAAGGTTGAGTGGGATGAATGTAAAAAAGACCATTCTTCATACATGCATCAGTGACAAAAGAATTTGAAAAAGAAATACGAATTCCATTCTTTATAAACTTTAAATAGTAATCTTGCTCGAAAAGTTGAGCAACAGATATTAGGGTTTTCCCTAAGGAAGGCACATAATAAATATTATTCAAATTTAAGGTGCGGTCTTCAAAAGACAGCATCACGGATCCCATAGCCTTCGCAGACACAACGCTCTCATCACCCCACTTGAAGCAGAAGTCGCCATCCTCTAAAGTTTTGCTTTTCCTAAAACCAGTCAAGGAGCAGCAAATATGGTTTGTAGCAGTGGACTCAATAATCCACGATGATAGGTTGGTTCCATATCTATGAGAACTTGTACATGCATTCCATATCTATGAGAACTTCACAAAGTTACTCAAGACATATTCACAACTTAATACTTCACCAATAGGCCCTATTCAGAATCACATAGTGAGTACGAACTCTGACTTTCTCAAATGAGAATCCGTAAGCTGTGAAATGGCATGTCTCATTTCAGGATTAAGGTAAGCATGATGCAATTCATACGTGACTTCGAGACATAAGAGGTTAAATGGTTTGTTCTTATCTTGTCTCTAGAAGTGCACTGGTCAATTCAGTACCTTCGGAAGATACCTAGAAGGACTATAGAGTCTCCAACTCTCAATGCCCCATAACCAGACATCATAGATTCTCCTAACAATCGTACTGAGGTCAATAGTCCTTTGACCCTTAGATTGCGAATATTTCGTTTTAAGCAAACTACGAAGAGTTTGTTCATGCAAATCTACATTTGTCTCTTCGTAAGTTGTTAAGTTTGTTTATGGACTAAAGACTAAGGTTTTATCATAAAGCTTCAAACAGACAAGGAAGAATGAATGAACGTTTCAACTTTTTATTAATGAATAAGCAATTACAAGCAAGAGTCTTCGTGAGACTTTATTAAATAAAATGTACAAAATAAAGACTACAACTCTTCTTGTGGGCACCATTGACAACATTGAGAGATTATAGAGAGTAAGTATGGCTTTTCCCAGGTAGTTACTGACTTACCAATGAGGAGGAGAAGTCCGTATTTATTGCAATATGGACATGAGCTCGTATTTGGCACGACTTCTAAGGCCATCAACGAGACATGTAAGGGAGGTCTTACCCATGGTTTTATCAGTCTCGGGTCGGCGAGACCTCAAGATGGTGTTGCCTAAGGAATATGGTATCGGCGTTAAGTGGCGAGATCTAGTGTAGAGTGTTGCCTGCTAGAGGCTGGCCTCGCCGTTAGGAATCGACACCTTTCACGGGGACCGCGCGTAGGGTTTCGGTCTCGCCGTGCGTTGCGATATCTGTTATGATAGAGGTCGACTTCAGGCAAGCCTCAGTTATGATAGAGGTCGACTTCAAGAAAGCACATCAATCGTATAATTAAATAAACACAATTGAGCTGGGTTTGCACGTGTAAGGTATCAACAGAACCTGGAGCCTCCGCAGTCAACTTATGTGCCTTAAACCGAGCATCATCTAACTTGGTTTTCTTTAGAGAAACCCATGATAAAGAAAAAAAGAGACCCTTACTTATCGAAGCCCTTAGTTGATTGAATTTTAAAACCCTTTAGAAGACCCAAGTTATCGGGAATGATCAGAGTCTTGCCTATGTCTCCGAGTCAACAAAATAAAAATTATTGAAGTACAAATCTAGCTAACTTATGTGTTTTTATTTTTGTATGGAATAGTTTATTTGGAAAAACAAATTGAAACAAAGTTGTTCAAGCCGGCGCGTCTACAAGTTGTTCAAGCAACTAATGCAATATGCAGTAAGGACAATTGCGTCTTTTTCCTTACACGGAAATCATGTAACTACCAGGCTGGTTAGTTACCTGATTTTCTTGGAGATGTTATCTCTGATCTTCCGTGATTCGTTCTTATTGTTTCCGCATAGGAATTCAGAACCTGACCATATTTAAATCCACCTAGGCTTTGTATCTTTGGTCAACAAGGTTCTTCGACTTTTTGGCTATTCACAAAACCGTATTTGCTTTGCATGTCTTCTGGTTCCAGAGAACTTCATCGACAACAGGCATTAATTAACTCAAAGCTTTTGTATCGTCATAATAAGCTTGAGATCGTGTGTCGCATAGGTGTGCTATTGATCTTCGGTGCAAGATCGGGGTGAAACAGGGAGATGAGTCTCTGGTTCAAGGCGAACTTGAATCTATACCCAATACTTTACTCCTGGAAAAATTTTTAATAGCAGATTTAGCCATCTAACTTTAAATCACGAAGGCTGATTATTAACATTTACTTTGTGCATGTGTGTTAATATATGGTTTATAATCATACTATTTAGTTTTTAAGAATATCAATGGTCATCTTTAACTAATTTAATATGTCTATTCACTGTGTTTGGGATATCATTAATGAGCCATTATCATTAAATTAAAGAATTAAATGAATATATGTGTTTTTTGAGGAAAAAAAGTCAAATAACATTCAACACATTTAGAAAATTTGATAATTATTTTGATTCTACTGCGTAATTGAATTAAACTCATTAAGAATGTCTATTATTTCATATATATTAGTTATTATGCATTAAATTTTCTTAAATATATTATTTAATTGTATTCAATCATATTTACAAAAGATAAATTTACTAAAATTTTATGAGATTCAAATTAAGTTATATTGTTATAATTATAATTTATATAATTTTTATTTATTTTATTGAAAAAAATATTATAAATTTTCATAATAATAATACATAAATTATCAATAATATAAAATAATAAATATGTATTTGTGTCAAGTTTCAAGTTTATTAAGATAATAGTCTAGCATGCCAAAATTAATTAAGTTAACTATTTAGTTCATTAGATTAACTTAGCACAATTAATTTTAATTAACTAAACAGTTAATGGAAGGGCGGTCTAGCTATCTAGCCCAAATTAAATCCCTCTTTTAAAATTATAACCCAACTATGAGTTTAAATGGGTGACTAGCTCAATTCACTAACAAACAATATCATATTCATATTATACCGTCAATCAAACAATTTGTGTGCCACAAACTTTGATTTTCAATCATTCCTCGCTGATAGATCATCAAAGGTCTTCGTCACCGGACATCACGACCTTGTCTGTTCCGCCATTGTACGGAAGCTCAAAATCCTAGGCTTCACGAACTCTTACTCCGAACCCACGCCCGAATTCGACCTTACTCGCCAGAGTAAAGTCGTGTCCTTCTTCGCCGCCTAGAAGCCTAAATTCGTGATCCTTGCCAGGACAAAGCAGCGATCAGATTAACCCACGCAGAGTTAGTCCGATTAACTGTCACATTAATCATATTAACCTTCAAACATAATCGAATTAACGATAACATTTAATACGCAGAACTTGACTTGGGACATTCGAATGCCCTAATCGGTGCAACTGCGAAACTCGCCGATGTTCGAGATCGTTTCTAGAGGATGATCATCACAATTAATCGAATTAACCTTCACGGTTAATCGGATTAACTATCATAGTTAATACACATTTGACTTTGTACGGCCAGACACGCACAGCCGCGGGACTCGTCGATGTTCGAGATCATTTCCAAATGAAGATCGCCACAGTTAATCGGATTAAACAAGATAGTAAATCATATTAATCATCGATTTTAAACTACTCTTGCATCTTGTTCCTATGATTTCGCTCCTCTCTGAGACTTGGCGACATGCCGAAAATTTTGTCGATGCAAGGGATCGCGAGCTCGCGAGCCTCTATTCAGCAATCCTTTCTTCTCGTCCTCGACGTTCGGTGGCAAAAATCTGTTCGGTGACCCTTTCTTCGTTCTCCGATGATCGGCGAAAGCATGTTTGGCAGCTTGAGCTTCATCGGGCGCGAAGGGAAGCCATTTCATGAATGCCATCCTGACTGGGTTCATTGGACATCAATCAAGTCAATGATAACAGCATTATAGAACTAATACAAATCAGAACAAAGCAGCCTATCTTCATTCAAAGAATACCTCGAAGCCTAGACCTTCACAATCTCAGGGCCCGATCAATTCCGACGAGGAATAGGAAGAAGAAAATAAATCTGATGGTGGTGGAGAGATCAGAGAAAAACCTAGAAAACATCGCATCTTGATGAAGACATCGGTGGGCGTTTCTAATTTTGAAAATCGGTTCTAATGAGTTAGAATATTTTTTTATATAAGGGTATAAGTAGAATGTTATAATGTTAGTTTTAGGTTTGAGCTTTTCCTAAATAAATAAAAAAATAGTTTGGCTATAATTTTGCAACAGGTAGACTATTTGGGCTACATACTTATAAATCTCTTAATTTAATTAACTTCGGTCTGGTGAGCTGTTTCACTAATCAAATGAAACCTTAGTTATATCCTTAAAATGAGATAGATGATTGGCTAGTTGCAATTAATACTTGTATTTATTTTATATAATATTGATTATGTAACATCATTGACTATTAAAAATTGAATAGAACATTGTAAATATTTATTTATAAGCCACATATAACAAGTTAAGGGGCAATTAGGTCGATAGTCCTCTAATCAACCCTCCTTTAAAAAAAAATAGTCAAAGTTTAATTTTATTAAGAAAATATTCCACCAAGCCCACAATAAATTGATTTAAAAAAAAGTGAATTAAATTTACTCTTTAGTTAATTAATTTACGGCGGACCTGGTGGACTATTTTCTTAATAAATGAAACTTTCACCAGAATCTTAAAAGAAGTTAAGGGATTGATTAGTTGCAACAGATTCTTCATAAGTTAAATTAAACCATGGAACTTCATATTAGTCATCGTTTGACAACACTTTCTCATTTAAATAATATTATTAATATGTATTTAGTGATTTTTTTTAAATAATATAGTAAAATTAGCTATATCAATTAAATGATTTTGTATATTTTTAATACAATAATTTGAATTTATTTCAATTAATAATAAAATAATGTAACTAAATAATCAAAATACTTGTACTCGACCGCTATGAAA